>NC_140438.1:475466-678265 GCF_965140295.1 Lepidochelys olivacea | reverse complement strand
GCCCCACTCCCCACTGCAGATAGTTGTCTCACAGCCGGGTTATGAGCCGTCGGGAACCCGGCGTAGGGAAGGGCGTTAGCACCAGGAGCAGGGACCAGCAGCAATGCCCGTCTGGAGGGGACCCAGAGCCCCGGCCTCTGCCCCCTGAGTCCCAAACCAGCAGCCTCAGTCCCTCCCCAGTACACCCTTCCCGACTGCCTCCGGGCTTCGTCTGTCCCCTGGGCAAACCGGTCCCCTGGGTGCTCTGTACCCAGCCCCTCCGGCTGGATCCTCACAGGGGACGGGCCCCAGCCATGGGGTGCCGGGCTACAGCGTGTGGGCCGGTCTCTGCACCCTGTTAGCCAGTCGCCGTCACTCCGGCCTCTAGGGGTTGCTGCACCCCCGAGAGATAGGAGTGACACGTGGGGAAACTGAGGCGCGCACACAGTGGTCAGACATGACATGAAGAACGTTCCCGCTTTGGCGCAGGAAGAATCTAGAGTGCGGAATGACAGAATAACGGACAGACGTTCATGGTTACGCTGCGAACGCCATGCCCAACAAGCTCCGAGGGTGAACCAAGCCAGCGTGAAACAAGAAAGTGTCGTTTGGTTGCCAAAGGGTCGGGCTTTGAAGAGTTTACAGAAGCTGTGGAAGCGAGTGATTAACCCGGGTGGGGCATCCGAAGCACGCTGTACAAAGGTGTCACACCATCGCCGCGTGTTCAAGAGTTGAAGAGAAACGCGGGCCGAGTTTGAAGAGGACAAAGCCAAGCGGAAGCAGAAACTTCAAGACTTTGAGGGGGGAAAACACCACAATGCCCAGGTCCTGCCATACTTTCCCCGTCCTGTAGCAAGCCGTGGGCTGGGAGAGGATTGTCGCAGATGAATCTGCGTGGCGAGATGAGAGAAATCGGTTGGAAATGGACGCAGAAAAAGCCGAACTACGGATTTGTTTTGGTTTTCAAAACGCTGCATGCGAGGCCCCGTCTCCAGCGTCCCTCGGCCATAAGAAGTCCTTCGTGGCTGCCGGGCAGGGGAAAAAATACAAGTAGACAGTGAGGTAAGGTTCGGGCACGCTGTCTGTGCCATATAATTAGTGTTGACGGAGCTTTGTCCTCGTTTTTAGAAGCAGTCCGGCTGATTAACGGTAGAGGCGACGGCTCATGCACCGTGGGGTTCAGTATGAAATACACTCGAGCGCCCAAAGAACCAGCGTCAGCCAGGTGTATAAATACGGTACAGGAAACAAGTTCTCTCCGGTGCCAGTCTCCGGGAAGCCGGCCTGTGCGGCATCGTTACGTTCCCCCCTGACGCACTTCAGCCGGTGGTATTTATACCGCATTTTCACAAGTGACCTGTCGCTACCCCCCCACCCAGCCGCCTGGCCCAGTTCCCTGGCTGGTTCGGTCCCGCTCTTCGCTGGGTTTTGGATCCGGGGGCCGGGCCGCGCACCCAACGTCTCTAGCTTGATTTCGAGCCGTTTTCGATTGGCTTGGGCCAGATGCCGACTTTGGCGAGGGCCGGGGGGTGATGGGAGGGCGGCGGCTAGCAGGGTGCAGGGCCAGGCTGCGTTAGGCCAATTCACCGGCCCAGGCTGCGGGGTGTATGAATGGAGGGGTGTGACGGGGAGAATCCACGTTCGGAGGAGCGGGGTGGGGGTTGACGGGCGGGTGTGAGTCAAGGGGACCACGGACTCGTCCTCCAGGCGCCTGGGATGGCCACCCCGCCTTGCCCGGAGTCATGGCCAGGTCCGCAGGTGACCCTGCCCTTCCCCAGAGTCACGTGACCCAGTCCCCATGCCCTTGTCCAGTCACGTGACCTGGTCCCCATCTGACCCTGTCCCCATGTGGCCCTTCCCTTCCCCAGAGTCACATGACCCGGTCCCCATGTGGCCCTGCCCTTGTCCAGTCACGTGACCCTGTCCCCATATGGCCCTGCCCTTCCCCAGAGTCACATGACCCGGTCCCCATGCCCTTGTCCAGTCACGTGACCTGGTCCCCATCTGACCCTGTCCCCATGTGGCCCTGCCCTTCCCCAGAGTCACATGACCAGGTCCCCATGTGGCCCTGCCCTTGTCCAGTCATGTGACCCTGTCCCCATGTGGCCCTGCCCTTCCCCAGAGTCACATGACCTGGTCCCCATGTGGCCCTGCCCTTGTCCAGTCATGTGACCCTGTCCCCAATAGGCCCTGCCCTTATCCAGAGTCACGTGACCCTGCCCTTGCTCAAGTTAAGGCCCTGTCATGTGACAGCCCTTCCCCCACCGCCCCAGTTCTTTGGACTGTACCATTTGCGCCAGGGAAGGGGTTGTTTTTCATTCCCCTTATTTAACTCTCCCAGCTTATGGGGATTTTACCCACCCCCACTCCTGAGGGGGATTTGGGGCTCTCGGAAACCCGCGTCTATAAATAGCCGGGGTTCGCCCCCCCCCCCCCGCCCGGTTGAGGATGGAACGGTCCGGGGGCGCTCGACCAATCGGATGGCGGAGCTGGAAGCGGCCGGGGCCGGTTCCATTGCGCCACAAGGGGGACGTGTCCCCACCCCCCCCAGTCTTTGCAGAGTGGTTGCGCCCGGTCAGCTGACTCCTCCCTCCGGGGGCCGCGGCCGCCCTCAGTCTGCTGCGTCGGCCCGGCCAGCAGCAGCCCGAGGAGGAGGCTCCGCGCCGCCCGCCCCCCCGGCCCGGCCATGGCCTCCCTGCTCTGCTGCGGGCCCAAGCTGGCCGCCTGCGGCATCGTGCTCAGCGCCTGGGGCGTCATCATGCTGGTGAGCGGGGCCCTGGCCGCCTGGGGGGGCGGGGGGAGAAGGTTGGGGGCGGGGGGGAAGATTGGGGTGCACCAGGGCTGGTGGGGGGCTGTGGGGGAAGGTGGAGGGCAGGGGAAGGATTGGGGGGCGGGAGGGTTGGGGTGCCCCAGGGCTGGTGGGGGGCTGTGGGGGAAGGTGGAGGGCAGGGGAAGGATTGGGGGGCGGGAAGGTTGGGGTGCCCCAGGGCTGGTGGGGGGCTGTGGGGGAAGGTGGAGGGCAGGGGAAGGATTGGGGGGCGGGAAGGTTGGGGTGCCCCAGGGCTGGTGGGGGGCTGTGGGGGAAGGTGGAGGGCAGGGGAAGGATTGGGGGTCGGGAAGGTTGGGGTGCCCCAGGGCTGGTGGGGGGCTGTGGGGGAAGGTGGAGGGCAGGGGAAGGATTGGGGGGCGGGAAGGTTGGGGTGCCCCAGGGCTGGTGGGGGGCTGTGGGGGAAGGTGGAGGGCAGGGGAAGGATTGGGGGGCGGGAAGATTGGGGTGCCCCAGGGCTGGTGGGGGGCTGTGGGGGAAGGTGGAGGGCAGGGGAAGGATTGGGGGGCGGGAGGGTTGGGGTGCCCCAGGGCTGGTGGGGGGCTGTGGGGGAAGGTGGAGGGCAGGGGAAGGATTGGGGGGCGGGAAGGTTGGGGTGCCCCAGGGCTGGTGGGGGGCTGTGGGGGAAGGTGGAGGGCAGGGGAAGGATTGGGGGGCGGGAGGGTTGGGGTGCCCCAGGGCTGGTGGGGGGCTGTGGGGGAAGGTGGAGGGCAGGGGAAGGATTGGGGGGCGGGAAGGTTGGGGTGCCCCAGGGCTGGTGGGGGGCTGTGGGGGAAGGTGGAGGGCAGGGGAAGGATTGGGGGGCGGGAAGGTTGGGGTGCCCCAGGGCTGGTGGGGTGCTGTGGGGGAAGGTGGAGGGCAGGGGAAGGATTGGGGGTCGGGAAGGTTGGGGTGCCCCAGGGCTGGTGGGGGGCTGTGGGGGAAGGTGGAGGGCAGGGGAAGGATTGGGGGGCGGGAAGGTTGGGGTGCCCCAGGGCTGGTGGGGGGCTGTGGGGGAAGGTGGAGGGCAGGGGAAGGATTGGGGGGCGGGAAGGTTGGGGTGCCCCAGGGCTGGTGGGGGGCTGTGGGGGAAGGTGGAGGGCAGGGGAAGGATTGGGGGGCGGGAAGGTTGGGGTGCCCCAGGGCTGGTGGGGGGCTGTGGGGGAAGGTGGAGGGCAGGGGAAGGATTGGGGGGCGGGAAGGTTGGGGTGCCCCAGGGCTGGTGGGGGGCTGTGGGGGAAGGTGGAGGGCAGGGGAAGGATTGGGGGGCGGGAAGATTGGGGTGCCCCAGGGCTGGTGGGGGGCTGTGGGGGAAGGTGGAGGGCAGGGGAAGGATTGGGGGGCGGGAAGGTTGGGGTGCCCCAGGGCTGGTGGGGGGCTGTGGGGGAAGGTGGAGGGCAGGGGAAGGATTGGGGGGCGGGAAGGTTGGGGTGCCCCAGGGCTGGTGGGGGGCTGTGGGGGAAGGTGGAGGGCAGGGGAAGGATTGGGGGGCGGGAAGGTTGGGGTGCCCCAGGGCTGGTGGGGGGCTGTGGGGGAAGGTGGAGGGCAGGGGAAGGATTGCGGGGCGGGAAGGTTGGGGTGCCCCAGGGCTGGTGGGGGGCTGTGGGGGAAGGTGGAGGGCAGGGGAAGGATTGGGGGGCGGGAAGGTTGGGGTGCCCCAGGGCTGGTGGGGGGCTGTGGGGGAAGGTGGAGGGCAGGGGAAGGATTGGGGGGCGGGAAGGTTGGGGTGCCCCAGGGCTGGTGGGGGGCTGTGGGGGAAGGTGGAGGACAGGGGAAGGATTGGGGGACGGGAGGGTTGGGGTGCCCCAGGGCTGGTGGGGGGCTGTGGGGGAAGGTGGAGGGCAGGGGAAGGATTGGGGGACGGGAGGGTTGGGGTGCCCCAGGGCTGGTGGGGGGCTGTGGGGGAAGGTGGAGGGCAGGGGAAGGATTGGGGGGCGGGAAGGTTGGGGTGCCCCAGGGCTGGTGGGGGGCTGTGGGGGAAGGTGGAGGGCAGGGGAAGGATTGGGGGGCGGGAAGGTTGGGGTGCCCCAGGGCTGGTGGGGGGCTGTGGGGGAAGGTGGAGGGCAGGGGAAGGATTGGGGGGCGGGAAGGTTGGGGTGCCCCAGGGCTGGTGGGGGGCTGTGGGGGAAGGTGGAGGGCAGGGGAAGGATTGGGGGGTGGGGGGAAGGTTGGGGTGCACCAGGGCTGGTGGAGGGAGGGGGAGGGTGGGGTGCACCCGGTCTGGGGGGGGAGGGGAAGGATGGGGTGCACTAACGGTGCAGGGGAGGGCAACCTGGGTGTGTATGGGAGGGGGGACTTGGGGGCAGAAGTGGGTGGCAAGAGTGGTTGGGTGGGGACTAGTGGGGTGGACGGGGGGCACGGGGAGCACTGTGTGACGGGGCGGGGGCTGCCCCACAGTGGCTGGATCCAGCCTGGGCTGCGGTGGGGGGCACCTCCCCCCTCCAACTTCCCCAGCGACACTGACTTCCCCACGCGAGTGGGAAAAGGTGACGGGGCGGCTGAAGCGCCAGCTGAATCACCCCTGGGTGCCGCAGGGGTGGAGCGACCCCCGAGGCCGTGCCCGGCGCCCCCTCTGGGCAAACCCTGGGGCTGTGTGCGGGGGGTGTGTGTGTGTGTGTCCCGCTGCCGGGCCTGGCGCCCCTTGGGTCTAACAGGCGCCCCCTTAGTAATGGGATAGATGAAGACACAAAATCTCCTGAATGTGAATCCGTGGGACGCCCGCGGCTTGAGTCCTGTGCGCTGGCGTGGTGGCCCCGTCTCTTGGGACTGGAAAAGGCTCAGCAGAGGGCAACGAAATCGGTTAGGGGTGTGGAACGCCGGCCGTGCGAGGAGAGCTTAATAAAACGGGGACTTTTCAGCTCGGGAAAGAGACGGCTAAGGGGGGATATGACAGAGGTCTATGAAATCATGATGGGTGTGGGGAAAGTAAATAGGGAAGTGTCATTTTCTCCTCATAACCCAAGAACTAGGGGCCACCCAATGAAACGAACAGGCAGCGGGTTTAAAACCCACACAAGGAAGTCTTTCTTCACCCAACCGTTAACCTGTGGAACTCCTTGCCAGAGGACGTGGTGAAGGCCAAAACTATAACAAGGTTCAGAAAAGAACTAGAGAAGTTCCTGGAGGACAGGTCCAGCAATGACTATGAGCCAGGCTGGGCAGGGCTGGTGTCCCTGGCCTCCGTTTGCCAGTAGCTGGGGATGGGCGACAGGGGAGGGGTCACTGGATGATTCCCTGTTCGGTCCATTCCCTCTGGGGCCCCTGGCCCTGGCCACTGGCCACTGTCGGCAGATAGGACACTGGGCTAGATGGACCCTTGGTCTGACCCAGTCTGGCCGCTCTTATGATCTGTCCTGGGCATTGACTTTCTGCTCCTGGGAAGGTCGCGTTCTCTCTCCTTGGCCGGTTCCATCCGACCCGGGGCCAGTTCTCTCCAGGAGCCGGCTGGGCACGGTAGGGACGCTCGGGTGCCGGGTGTTGTGTACACAGGCTCGGGGCTAGGTCCTGATTCCCTGGTGTAGGGGATGGGGCCTGCCAGGTCCCTCTGCCCTGCTGCGGCTGGTCCCTAAAGTAGGACTTGGGGGCTGCCCCGTGGGGCGTGGATCCTGCTGGGGGCACAGGGCCAAGGTGGGTTGAGGGGGTGGCACTGGGCTTAGCCAGGTGTATGTGGCGGTGGTCTGGGCTGTGCCCTGCCCATGGGCGGGGTGCAGTGCTGGGATGAGGGGGGTGCTTTCCCTGCCCTGCTCACCCCCCGATCTCTGGCCTCTCCCTGTAGATTCTCCTGGGGATCTTCTTCAACGTGCACTCGGCGGTCCTCATAGAAGACGTTCCCTTCACGGAGGAAGATTTCAAGGGGTAAGTGCCGCCCACGGGGCCTGGCCCCTCTCGGGCAGGGACTGGCTGGCTCAGGGGGGCGGGGAATGGGGCACGGGGCCTGTCCCCTCTTGGGGCGCCGGCTCCAGGACTGACCCCCCCCCCCTCCTTCCGCCTCGCAGCGGCCCGGAGAAGATCCACCACCTCTACGAGCAAGTCAGCTACAACTGCTTCATCGCGGCCGGGCTCTACGTGCTGCTCGGGGGCTTCTCCTTCTGCCAGGTCCGGCTGAACAAGCGCAAGGAGTACATGGTGCGCTAGGCGGGGCGGCCGCCCCCCGCCGGGACCCCGCCGGGACCCTCTATTTATTACAGCTCCTCCCTGGCGCCCCTGGGCTTGGGAGCCCCCCTGCTGGTGGGGGCTGTGCCTGGGCCCTGCCTCCCCCCATCCTCCCCGTGTGTGGCAGGCTCTGTGCCCCCCAGTGTGGAGTGCCCCCTTGGTCTCACTTTCAAAATCCCACCCTCCGTTGTCGCCCATCCCCTCCCCCATGTCTCCAGCTAGGGGTGGGGGGGTCGGTAGCCGCTGAGATGGGTGAGATGCTGAACTGGGTCTGATGGTCCCCCCCCAGCCGGGTCGCGATCTGTGTCCCTTTGTGTCCAGTCTGGAATTGGTTCCTGCCCAATAAAACACGTTGGATCCCCTGCCTGTGGCCCAGTGTTTACTGGGGCGCGGTGGGGGGGTATGAGGGGAGGAGTGTGTGTGGGGGGGTGCCTGGGGACTGGGTGGTTTTAGGAGGAGGGCTGGGGGGCTTTGGGGGGGTGCTGGGCCAGTGGGGTGCTCAGAGGGGGGCTGCAGGGAGGGGGGAGCTGGGGGCTGCAGGGCCAGTGGGGGGCTCGAGGGGGGCTGCAGGGTGGGGGAGCTGGGGGCTGCAGGGCCAGTGGGGGGGCTCGAGGGGGGCTGCAGGGTGGGGGGAGCTGGGGGCTGCAGGGCCAGTGGGGGGCTCGAGGGGGGCTGCAGGGTGGGGGGAGCTGGGGGCTGCAGGGCCAGTGGGGGGGAGCTGGGGGCGGGCTGCAGGGCCAGTGGGGGGGGCTCGGGGGGGGCTGCAGGGTGGGGGGGAGCTGGGGGCGGGCTGCAGGGCCAGTGGGGGGGCTCGGGGGGGCGGCAGGGTGGGGGGAGCTGGGGGCTGCAGGGCCAGTGGGGGGGGCTCGGGGGGGGGCGGCAGGGTGGGGGGGAGCTGGGGGGTGCAGGGCCAGTGGGGGGGGCTCGGGGGGGGCTGCAGGGTGGGGGGGAGCTGGGGGGTGCAGGGCCAGTGGGGGGGGCTCGGGGGGGGCTGCAGGGTGGGGGGAGCTGGGGGGTGCAGGGCCAGTGGGGGGGGCTCGGGGGGGGCTGCAGGGTGGGGGGAGCTGGGGGGTGCAGGGCCAGTGGGCGGGGCTCGGGGGGGGCTGCAGGGTGGGGGGAGCTGGGGGGTGCAGGGCCAGTGGGGGGGGCTCGGGGGGGCTGCAGGGTGGGGGAGCTGGGGGCTGCAGGGCCAGTGGGGGGGCTCGGGGGGGGCGGCAGGGTGGGGGGAGCTGGGGGGTGCAGGGCCAGTGGGGGGGCTCGGGGGGGGCGGCAGGGCCAGTGAGGGGGGCTCGGGGGGGGCGGCAGGGTGGGGGGAGCTGGGGGGTGCAGGGCCAGTGAGGGGGGCTCGGGGGGGGCGGCAGGGTGGGGGGAGCTGGGGGGTGCAGGGCCAGTGAGGGGTGCTCGGGGGGGGCGGCAGGGTGGGGGGAGCTGGGGGGTGCAGGGCCAGTGAGGGGGGCTCGGGGGGGGCTGCAGGGTGGGGGGAGCTGGGGGCTGCAGGGCCCGTGGGGGGGCTCGAGGGGGGCTGCAGGGTGGGGGGAGCTGGGGGCTGCAGGGCCCGTGGGGGGGCTCGAGGGGGGCTGCAGGGTGGGGGGAGCTGGGAGGGTTCTGGGCCAGTGGGGGGCTGGGGGGTGCAGGGCCAGAGGGGGGCTCAGAGGGGGGCTGCGGGGTGGGGGAGCTGGGGGGCTGCAGGGCCAGTGGGGAGTCTCAGGGGGGCTGCAGAGTGGGGGTAGCTGGGGGGTGCAGGGCCAGTGGGGGGGCTCGAGGGGGGCTGCAGGGTGGGGGGAGCTGGGGGCTGCAGGGCCAGTGGGGGGGGCTCGGGGGGGCTGCAGGGTGGGGGGAGCTGGGGGGTGCAGGGCCAGTGGGGGGTGCTCGGGGGGGGGCTGCAGGGTGGGGGAGCTGGGGGGGTGCAGGGCCAGTGGGGGGTGCTCGGGGGGGCTGCAGGGTGGGGGGAGCTGGGGGGTGCAGGGCCAGTGGGGGGTGCTCGGGGGGGCTGCAGGGTGGGGGAGCTGGGGGCAGGCCATGGGGTTGCGCGCGGGGGCTGCAGTGGGGGGTTCTCGGGGGGGCTGCAGGGTGGGGGGAGCTGGGGGTGCAGGGCCAGTGGGGGGTGCTCGGGGGGGCTGCAGGGTGGGGGGAGGGCCAGTGGGGGGGCTGGGAGGGGGGGGAGCTGGGGGGTGCAGGGCCGGGGGGGCTCGGAGGGGGGGCGGGTGGCCTGGGGCAGGGGGGGGGGCGGGCAGCAGCTGGCTCTGGGGCGGGGCTGGGGAGCGGACGGGGGGCGGAGCCTGCGCTGCGAGGGGCCACGTGCCCTGCGGGGGAGGGGGGCGGCGAAGGGGTTAAGACCAGCGAGCGCTCGGTCCTCCCGCAGCCTAGAGCGGGGCCGGAAGTGGCGGCCGGTGCTGCTTCCGGCTGCGGCCCGCCCCGTTTTCCCGCCATCGCGCGCAGGGCGCGCGCGCAGCACGCCGGGGGCGGGGCCAGCAGCTGGGGGCCGCGAGCGGCGGCGCCGGCCGGAGAAACCCCCCGGGCGGGGGCAGGAGCGTCCGGGGCGCCATGACGTCAGCGTCCACCAAGGTTCGGAGAGGGGCGGGGCCGGCAGTGGGCGGGGGGGGGGCTGGAGGCGGGCCCGGGGGGTCCCCGGTGGGGGGAGGGGACGCGGGGGGGGGGGCTGGAGGCGGGCCCGGGGGCTCCCCGGGGGGGAGGAGGGGATGTGGGGGGGGGCTGCAGGCGGGCCCGGGGGGTCCCCTGCGGGGGGAGGGGACGCGGGGGGGGCTGGAGGCGGGCCGGGGGGAGGAGGGGACGCGGGAGGGGGGCTGGAGGCGGGCAGGGGGGTCCCCGGGGTAGGGAGGGGACACGGGGGGGCTCTAGGCGGGCCGGGGGGAGGAGGGGACGCGGGGGGGGGCTGGAGGCGGGCAGGGGGGTCCCCGGGGTAGGGAGGGGACGCGGGAGGGGGCTGGAGGCGGTCAGGGGGCCCCCGGGGGAGGGACGGGACGCGGGGGGGGGCTCTAGGCGGGCCGGGGGGAGGAGGGGACGCGGGAGGGGGGCTGGAGGCTTGCCCGGGACGTCCCCGGGGGGGAGGAGGGGACGCGGGGGGGGGCTGGAGGCGGGCAGGGGGGTCCCCGGGGGGAGGAGGGGACGCGGGGGGGGGGGCTGGAGGCGGGCAGGGGGGTCCCCGGGGGGAGGAGGGGACGCGGGGGGGGGCTGGAGGCGGGCAGGGGGGTCCCCGGGGGGAGGAGGGGACGCGGGGGGGGGGCTGGAGGCGGGCAGGGGGGTCCCCGGGGGGAGGAGGGGACGCGGGGGGGGGGCTGGAGGCGGGCAGGGGGGTCCCCGGGGGAGGAGGGGACGCGGGAGGGGGGCTGGAGGCGGGCAGGGGGGTCCCCGGGGGAGGAGGGGACGCGGGAGGGGGCTGGAGGCGGGCAGGGGGGTCCCCGGGGGGAGGAGGGGACGCGGGAGGGGGGCTGGAGGCGTGCCCGGGGCGTCCCCGGGGGGGGAGGAGGGGACGCGGGGGGGGGCTGGAGGCGGGCAGGGGGGTCCCCCTGGCGGGGGGGCTCCCTGACACCCCCGTCCCCCCGCAGGTGGGCGAGATTTTCTCCGCGGCCGGCGCCGCCTTCACCAAGCTGGGGGAGCTGACCATGCAGCTGCACCCCGTGGCCGACTCGTCCCCCGCTGGGTGAGCCGGGGGGGGGCCTGGGGGCGGGGGGAGGCCTGGCCGCCGCCCTGCCCCCCACGGCGGGGGGGCTGTGTTATTGCAGGGTCTCCGGGGCAGGGGGCGGTCTGGAGGGAGGGGGAGCGGCTGGGTGGGTGGGGCGGGGCAGGGGAGGCCCTGACCCATGTGTGTCCCCCCCCCACGCCCCCCCCCCGTTACCCCAGGGCCAAGTGGACGGAGACGGAGATCGAGATGCTGCGGGCGGCCGTGCGGCGCTTCGGGGACGACCTGAACCGGATCAGCGCCGTCATCAAGGAGCGGACGGTGTAAGGGGGGGGCGGTGTCTCTGGGGGGGGACGACGATGACATGGGGGGTCCTGGCTGGGGGGGGGAGCCCTGCGCGGTGACTCCCCCCCCTCCCCTCTTTCCTCTCCCCGCAGGGCGCAGATCAAAGCCACGGCCAAGCGTAAGGCCTATGAGGACAGCGGGGTGCCCCTGCCCGCCGACTCCCCCAAGAAGGGCCCCAAGAAGGGGCACGGGCTGGGGGGGGCGGCGGCGGTGGCCGCCCCGGCCCTGGCCCCCCCCGCCCAGGTTGGGGGCCCCGCCGGGCTGCAAGACACGCCCGCCCCGCCCATGAAGAAGCAGAAGGCATCGGGTGAGCGGCACCCCTGGGTGTTCCCGCCCCGAGGCCCTATGGGGCGGGGTCCTGTCTGGGGGGCGGCTATGTGCCTGGGGGGGTCGTGTGCCCTGGGGGGGGCCGTGTCTGGGGGGGTCGTGTGCCCTGGGGGGGCCCGTGTCTGGGGTGAGGCGTGTGCCCTGCGGCAGGGCCGTGTCTAGGGGGTGTTGTGTCCCTTGGGGTGGGAGCTGTCTGGGGGGAGGCGTGTGCCCTGGGTGGGGCTGTGTGTGGGGGGGGGTTGTGTGCCCTGGGTAGGGGGGCTGTGTTGGGGGGGGTCATGTCCCTTGGGGTGGGAGCTGTGTGGGGGTGTCGTGTGCCCTGGGGCGGGGCCGTGTCTGGGGGGGTTGTGTGCCCTGGGTAGGGGGGTGGTGTGTGGGGGGGTATGTCCCTTGGGCTGGGGCCGTGTCGGGGAGGGGGTCGTGCACCCTGGGGTGCGGGAGGGGCCAGTCTCTCAGTGGATCGGGTGGGGGCGGGGTCTCTAGGGTGGGGGGGGCCGTGTGCGGGCGGGGAGGGGGGACCCCACGCGCCTGGCTGACCCCTCTCTCCCCCCCGCCCCCCCGGCAGACGTCACGCTCAGCGCCTTGAACGACTCGGATGCCAACAGCGACCTGGTTGACATCGAGGGGCTGGGGGACGCCCCCCCCGCCAAGAAACTCAACTTCGACCAGGGTATGGGCCGGGGGGCGGACCCACACCCGGGCTGCTGGGAAGGGGCGGAGGGGCGGCTGGGGGGACCCCCCTGCCCCCCAGGGAGATGTGGGGGTTTGGGCAGACCATTTCCTCCATTGGCAGACATCATCCCAGCGGGGGGTGGGCGGGGGGTGTCGATCGGCTGGTCCCCCCTCGAGAGCCGTGGGGTGGGAGTTCTCGGGAAAATCCCCCCCTTGGGAAGGCGGGAACCGACGAGAGAATCGGGGGCCCCCCGTCCCCAAACGGGGCTCCGGGGTGTGGGAAAAGGGGCAACACAGCTGGGGAGGGGAGAGATTTCTCAGGCCTGGAAAAGGGACGGCTCGGGGGAGCCGGGGGGGGGGGGGGGGTGTGATCAGGGTCTAGAAAATCCTGACCGGGGCGGGGGGAGAACGCGCAACTCCCTCCTCCTCGTAACACGGCCTGGGGGCCAGCCGATGCAGTGAGTATTGAAAACCAGGGAAAGGCCCTGTTTCCTCACCTGCCCAGCTGTTAACCTGGGGAACTCCTTGCCGCAGGATGTTGCGGAGGCCGGGGTGATCCCAGGTTGCAAAGAACTCGAGAAGTTCATGGGGGACAGGTCCAGCAGTGGCAACGAGCCAGGCTGGGCAGTCCCTTGCCCCTGTTTCTGTGAGGCCCCGCCCCCCCATGTGCAGGCCCCGCCTCCCCCTCCCTCAGCCTCTCTTGTGATCTCTCTCCCTCTCTCAGACAGTCTGACCCTGGACACCGGGCTGCTGATCACGCCCGGCGACCTGCCCCTGCTGTCCCGCTGAGCCCCCCGCGAACGGACCCGACCCACGCCTGCGAGGAGCCCCCCCCCTTTGGGGAGGAGTCACACACCCCCTGCCTATGGGGGGGAGGAGGCTGCTGGGAGGTGTCTTTGGGCAGACCCCCCCCCCCCCCCCGGCTTTCCTGCTGTTTTCCCGGCCCTGGGTTTGTTTTTTATTTTAAATAAAAGTGACCCCCCCCTTCCCCGGGTGTGTCTGGTAATTGTCAGGGAGGCACTGGGGTGAGCGGGGGGGGCCTCCCAAAGAGATGTGTTGGGGGGGTGCAGTGGGGAGCAGCCAGACCCCAAAGGCAGATGGCCCCAGGTCCCCGGAGGGGACAGCGGCTGTGGGACCGGGTTCCCTTCCCTGGCAGGCGACGGGGTTATTTTTGGGGGCCCGGGTACCCCTGTCCAGGGGCTGGGTTATTTGGGGGGCTGGGTTATTTGGAAGGCCAAGTTCCCCTCTCTGGTGGGGGACTGGGTTATTTTGGGGGGCTGGGTACCCCTGTCCGGGGGCTGGGTTATTTGGGGGGCTGGGTTTGCCTCTCTGGTGGGGGACTGGGTTATTTTGGGGGGCTGGGGGGGAGGGCTGGGTGCCCCTGTCCAGGGGCTGGGTTCCCCTCTCTGGTGGGGGACTGGGTTATTTTGGGGGCCTGGGTACCCCTGTCCAGGGGCTGGGTTAATTGGGGGGCCGGGTTCCCCTCTCTGTGTTTGGCTGAGCACGGGGGGGCTGCTTCCCTCCAGGAGCCAGGTCTCTGAGCCGCAGCCGGGCTGGACCCCCGGAGTGAGGGGCTGCGCCCCAGTGTTGCCACAGGCCCTGGGGGGGCCACCTTGGGGCACCAGCCCCCACCATGGCCCCGCTCTGCCTCCAGGGCCCAAGCCCGAGGCCAGAGACCCGCCAGGTTGGGCCCTGTGGCCGTGAGCCCCCCACTCAGCCCTGGCACCCCCCCACCCCGATTCCTCAGCGCCGGCCACTCCCCCGGACCCCCTTTATCCCCTGCCGCTCCTCACCCGGCCCGGTGCTCTCCAGCCGGGCCTCGGGGGCGGGGCTCAGTTCTTGGCTCCTGTCCTGTGCCACCCCCCACTTGGAGAAACTGAGGCACCGGGCGGAGTGGTACAAATCCCACCAGCTTTGTCATGGGAGTGGGTTTGGGGGGCTGGCGTGGGAGAGCCTGGGCAGCTGGCGGGGACCCCAACCCTGGGGAGCAGGCTCGGTTGGGGTAAAGTGAGTCAAGGGAGACCCCTCCAAGGCTCCCCAGAGCTGTGGGCCTAGGCGAGGAGGGTGGAGGGATCCCGCAGCGGGGACCTGTCTACTAGGGGAGCTGACCGCTGGGGGCCCTCGGAGAGACATGAGGGGCCCTTGGCGAAAGCCCAGCACAGTCGTGGGGGTGCTGCCGGTAGAGACCCCATAAAGCCAGGCCAGGGCGCGCCCTCCCTGGCATGCAGCACTGGCCGCCCCGCCCCAGAGCTGGCCGCATCTCAGCGCTGGGCAAGGGGTCCCCGTGTCACCCCAGAGGTGGCCGTGTCTCCGCGCCGGGCGAGGGGTCCCCGTGTCACCAGCTGCCCCGCCCCAGAGCTGGCCGCATCTCCACGCCAGGCGAGGGGTCCCTGTGTCACCGGCTGCCCCGCCCCAGAGCTGGCCGCATCTCAGCGCCGGGCAAGGGGTCCCCGTGTCACCCCAGAGGTGGGCGTGTCTGGGCGCCGGGCGAGGGGTCCCCGGGTCACCCCCGAGGTGGGCGCGTCGGGGCGCCGGGCGAGGGGTCCCCGGGTCACCCCAGAGGTGGGCGCGTCTGGGCGCCGGGCGAGGGGTCCCCGGGTCACCCCCGAGGTGGCTGCGTCGGGGCGCCGGGCGAGGGGTCCCCGGGTCACCCCCGAGGTGGCTGCGTCGGGGCGCCGGGCGAGGGGTCCCCGGGTCACCCCCGAGGTGGGCGCGTCTGGGCGCCGGGCGAGGGGTCCCCGGGTCACCCCCGAGGTGGCTGCGTCGGGGCGCCGGGCGAGGGGTCCCCGGGTCACCCCCGAGGTGGGCGCGTCGGGGCGCCGGGCGAGGGGTCCCCGGGTCACCCCCGAGGTGGGCGCGTCGGGGCGCCGGGCGAGGGGTCCCCGGGTCACCCCAGAGGTGGCTGCGTCTGGGCGCCGGGCGAGGGGTCCCCGGGTCACCCCAGAGGTGGGCGCGTCTGGGCGCCGGGCGAGGGGTCCCCGTGTCACCAGCTGCCCCGCCCCAGAGCTGGCCGCATCTCCACGCCAGGCGAGGGGTCCCTGTGTCACCGGCTGCCCCGCCCCAGAGCTGGCCGCATCTCAGCGCCGGGCCCGTGTCACCCCAGAGGTGGGCGTGTCTGGGCGCCGGGCGAGGGGTCCCCGGGTCACCCCCGAGGTGGCTGCGTCTGGGCGCCGGGCGAGGGGTCCCCGGGTCACCCCAGAGGTGGGCGCGTCTGGGCGCCGGGCGAGGGGTCCCCGGGTCACCCCCGAGGTGGCTGCGTCTGGGCGCCGGGCGAGGGGTCCCCGGGTCACCCCCGAGGTGGGCGCGTCTGGGCGCCGGGCGAGGGGTCCCCGGGTCACCCCCGAGGTGGGCGCGTCGGGGCGCCGGGCGAGGGGTCCCCGGGTCACCCCCGAGGTGGGCGCGTCGGGGCGCCGGGCGAGGGGTCCCCGGGTCACCCCAGAGGTGGCTGCGTCGGGGCGCCGGGCGAGGGGTCCCCGGGTCACCCCAGAGGTGGGCGCGTCTGGGCGCCGGGCGAGGGGTCCCCGGGTCACCCCCGAGGTGGGCGCGTCTGGGCGCCGGGCGAGGGGTCCCCGGGTCACCCCAGAGGTGGGCGCGTCTGGGCGCCGGGCGAGGGGTCCCCGGGTCACCCCAGAGGTGGGCGCGTCTGGGCGCCGGGCGAGGGGTCCCCGGGTCACCCCAGAGGTGGCTGCGTCTGGGCGCCGGGCGAGGGGTCCCCGGGTCCCCGGCCGCCCCGCCCCAGAGGTGGCCGCGCATCTCGCAGGCCGCAGTCGCACGCAGGCTCCTGTCGCTTGGCCCCCCAGGCCCCGGCCCCGGCCGCGCGTGGCCCGGCCCCGCTGGGGCAGCACAAGGAAATACTGGCCGGCCAGCGGGACGCTGCCAATATTTCTGTGCTGCTGGAGCGGGACGGGCAGGGCCAGGCCCGACGCCGGGGTAGATGGGCTGGGGGCGGCGTGGTCGCTCCGTGGCCGCGGTCCCGGCCCGCGCGGTAACACCACAAAATGGTTTGTGCGTCCAGACCCTCAGACAAACCATGATGTGCTGCTGGGGCGAAGGCCGGGGGTGGGTAGGTGGGGGGGGGCGTCCAGGCCTGCGGGGGGGGGCAGGCGGGGGGGAGTCGTCTGCCCAGCCACGGGACAGGACCGGGGTGGGGGGGGTCCTGCAGCAGATAAACACAACCGATTCGGGGGAGGGTTGCGGGGGGGGGAATCCGGAGTCAGACCAGGTTTAATTGGGGGGGGGGTTGTCTACCATATAAGGGGAGCTGGGGTGGGGGCGACTGGTAGAATGGGGGGGAGCCCTTCATGTGGGTGCCCCAGCTGGGTACATGTGTGGGGGGGGTGTTGCTGCTGGATCTCCGCCCCCCCCCCCCCCCGGCCAATCCCACCCAGCCCAAAATGGAGCCGGGCCCCAGTCAGAAAATGGAAGCCTTTTGTTTCCCAGCAGCCTCTGGGGCAGCAGCTGGCTCTTAACATCCCCCCCGCCGCCCGCTGCCCCCCACCAGGAAAAAAAAAACAGTCCGAAGGGTTAATTTCGTCACCCTCCCCAATGAAACCAGCCCCGAATACAACCCCCCGCCCCCCACCCCGGCCTCGTCCCCTCACCCCCTGTGCTGCGTGGGGTCCCCCCCCGAAAACAAGGACAGAAACTCCCCCCCCCCGGCCCCCGCTGCAAGCTGGGGAGATTTGTGGGGTTTAACGGCTGAGAACGAGGAGGGGGGGGTTGAGCCCCACAACGGGTCCCCCCCAAACCTCTCCCTGCCTCAGTAGGTCAATTTGTCCCCCCAAATCGCCACCCCCTCACCGCCCGCCCCTCCCCAGCTGGTATAAAATCATGGGGGCTCAGATGCCCCCCCCGACATGCACGCCCCCCCTCCCCCACGACTGGCTCACAGCCCAGCCCACTGGTTCTGGGGTGTGTCCGTGTGTGTGGGGCGGGGGGCAGCGACCCACAACGACTTGCGGCTCCCTGCCCTTCCCCACACCGACCCCCCAAACCCGGGGCACCAGCGAGCCCCCCCATCCACCCAGCGACACCCCTCCAACCTCAGCACACACGCCGGACCGACTGCCCCCGCGTACCCCCATTCAAAAACAACACACACAGAGCCCCCCCCCACACACATACCCCCGGCTCATTCACCCCCCAGGCCCAGCACCTCCCGGATCAGAGCCCCAAAGCGACGCCAAGATTTCGGGGAGCCAGCTGGGCCGGTGATGGGGGGGGGGCGCAGTCCAGTGTAAATCTGTGGGCATTTAGGCAGCGAGCCCCCCACTTCCCAATCTGCCCCCCGGGTGCAGGCCAGGCCGGAGCTGCCGCGCCCTGGGGCAGCCCGGGGGGTGCCGTGGGGGTGACGCAGGCAGAAATGGCGAATTGGGACAAAGCCACGGCCCTCCCCCCGCCCCGTGCACCCCGGATTTTCGTTCCCGAGCTTTTTTTGGGGGGGGGCGTCTCTCATTTAACCTCCTGCCTCCGAAATCCGGGGGGGGAGGGGGGGTTTGAAGGAGTTGTTCTAGACAGGGACCAAATCGCAGCCCCCCCCCCCGCGCTGGCGGGTTTTCGGGGTGCCGCGGACATTGCAGGGGGAGGCCGGGCAGGATCCCAGGCCAATTCGGGGCTCCCGGTTCTGGAGGGGGCGGTTTCCCCGAATGATGGTGATTTTCCAGTCGCGATTCGGGGTGAGGCCGATTCCGGGGCCTCTCAGGATCCCCCCCGGCCGACCTCTGCCTTCTCCCGGGCCCTTTTGGGGGGCGCCGATCCTAGGGGGTCCGGGGTCCCAGCTCCGGGCGGTTTCCCGGGGCACGATTCTGGGTTTTCGCCGTCGTTTTGGGGGGCCGATCCTCCGTCTTTTCCACCCGTTGGCGTTACGACGCCTCCGCCCCCCCCGGCGCTTTGTTCGGCTCCCGTTCGCCCCCCAGAAAATAATCGGGGGGGGGGTGTTTCGTTGCTGACGAGTTTCCCCATGGCTGGATTTTTTTCTCTCTTTTTTTTTTCCCTCCCTCCTTGCACATAAAAAAAAACCCCCCCAAAACCGCCCAAAGCCCGAGTGAGCGACGCAGCCGGACGCTCACTGGCTCACACCCTGCGTGCAAAGCGGGACGTTCCCCCGGCTGGGTCGGTGCCCGGCGGGGGACCCCCAGCCCCCCGCCGCCCCCTGCCCCCCCACTTACCTGCCGCCAGGCCGGGGCCCGACTTTTGTGCCAGCTCCTTCCTGACCCCTGAGAAATATTCGGGGAGCTGGGGGGAGTGGGGGGGTCGCCCGCCGGGCGCCCCGGGACAAAGAAATCCAACGCAAAAAAAGATCGGTATCCGTCCGGGGGGTGGGGGGGGAGGAATCCAGCCCCCCCGCCAGGTCCTGCCCCAGCCTGGGTGCCATGGGGCAGGTCCCTTTCCCAAAGCCGCCCCCCGGCAGGCCGGCACCCCTGCTCGGTCGAGGGGGGATCGCGGCCCCCCGCCTGGAAAAGGGGCGCCCCCCCCCCGAGCCGCAAGCCCGTTCGGTGCAATTGTGGCGAGGGAGGGGAAAGAAACCCCGAGCCCGGGTGAGCAGTGACGGCTCGGTCTTTTTCCCCCTGTACAACTTTCTACACTTGAATAAACCCCCTTGGGCGGGCGGGAAAAATCCGCCAAAATTCCCGGGCGCGGCCCCGGCCCCCCCCTGGGCGTGGGTGAAGTTTGGGGGCGATCGGCCCGGCGGGGCGCCGGGGAAAAATTCCCCTTTCCAGGGCTCGGCCCGCGCGAACGCGAACGTCCCCAGCTTGTCTTTGTCCCCGTGCCAACTCGGAGCCACTTGGCAGGCTCGGGCGCTTCGCAAGCGGCCAGTGTGTCTCCCCCGCCCCACGGGGCCCCCCCGGCGCGCGGCCGCCGGCCCCCCCTGCTGCCCCGGGGGGTGCCCCTGCCCCCCACGCCCTGGGAGCCCCGGGGGGCCGGGGGGGGGGAAGGGTCTGGTTTGTGCTGTTCACACTCGGGCTCCGCGCATCCACTGCAGGCTCGAATCTGCTGGTGCCGACCCACAGCCGGATTTACCCCGGGCCCGGCGCGTGCCCCCCCCCCCCGCCGTGGGGATGGGGACCCCCCCATCTCCCGCTGCGCTCAGCTCCTGCTGGGGGGCCGTGCCGATGGGGAGGGGGAGCTAAGGGCGACCCTCCCCCCCCTGCAGGAAATCAGAGGCCAGCCCCTTCCCCACCCCCCGGGAACAGAGCCGGGGCCCCCCAGTCTCCATGGGACAGGGCTGGGGAGCAGCTGGCTGGGCAAGGGCCGATTGAGGAGGTTGGGGGGGCGTCCCCCCACCCCCTCCCCGGAGCAGGATCTTGGGGGCAGTTGGGGGGTTACCGGTAAATGGGTTTGTGAGATTAAAGGGGACATTATGTGGGGGGAGGGCATGGAGAGAACCCAGGAGTCCTGGCTCCCAGCCCGCCATGCTCTGACCCACCGGCCCCCACTCCCCTCCCAGAGTCGGGGAGAGAACCCAGGAGTCCTGGCTCCCAGCCCCCCCACCCTACCCAGAGCTGCGGAGAGAACCCAGGAGTCCTGACCCCCAGCCCCCCGTGCTCTGACCCTCCAGCCCCCCACTCCCCTCCCAGAGCCGGGGAGAGAACCCAGGAGTCCTGGCTCCCAGCCCCCCCTGCTCTGACCCTCCAGCCCCCCACTCCCCTCCCAGAGCCGGGGAGAGAACCCAGGAGTCCTGGCTCCCAGCCCCCCCACCCTACCCAGAGCTGCGGAGAGAACCCAGGAGTCCTGACCCCCAGCCCCCCGTGCTCTGACCCTCCAGCCCCCCACTCCCCTCCCAGAGCCGGGGAGAGAACCCAGGAGTCCTGGCTCCCAGCCCCCCCTGCTCTGACCCTCCAGCCCCCCACTCCCCTCCCAGAGCCGGGGAGAGAACCCAGGAGTCCTGGCTCCCAGCCCCCCCACCCTACCCAGAGCTGCGGAGAGAACCCAGGAGTCCTGACCCCCAGCCCCCCGTGCTCTGACCCTCCAGCCCCCCACTCCCCTCCCAGAGCCGGGGAGAGAACCCAGGAGTCCTGGCTCCCAGCCCCCCCACCCTACCCAGAGCTGCGGAGAGAACCCAGGAGTCCTGACCCCCAGCCCCCCGTGCTCTGACCCTCCAGCCCCCCACTCCCCTCCCAGAGCCGGGGAGAGAACCCAGGAGTCCTGGCTCCCAGCCCCCCCTGCTCTGACCCTCCAGCCCCCCACTCCCCTCCCAGAGCCGGGGAGAGAACCCAGGAGTCCGGGTTCCTCCCAGCTCTGTCCTAGTGGTGAGCACTGAACTGTCAATCAATTATCTTGAGTCTCCCAATCAGCAAAGGTCAAAGGGCAGCCGTAACCTGACCCCTCAATGACCTGCCCTGGGAGCCAACCTGCAGCCCCCCCAGCCCTGCCGGTGCCCCTCACTCCCGACCCGCAGCCCCTGCCCCCCAGCCCTGCCCCCCAGCTCTGCCGGTGCCCCTCACTCCCGACCCGCAGCCCCTGCCAGCCCAGCCCTGCCCCCCAGCTCTGCCGGTGCCCCTCACTCCCGACCCGCAGCCCCTGCCAGCCCAGCCCTGCCCCCCAGCCCTGCCGGTGCCCCTCACTCCCGACCCGCAGCCCCTGCCAGCCCAGCCCTGCCCCCCAGCTCTGCCGGTGCCCCTCACTCCCGACCCGCAGCCCCTGCCAGCCCAGCCCTGCCCCCCAGCTCTGCCGGTGCCCCTCACTCCCGACCCGCAGCCCCTGCCAGCCCAGCCCTGCCCCCCAGCCCTGCCGGTGCCCCTCATTCCCGACCCGCAGCCCCCTGCCCCCCAGCTCTGCCCCCCCAGCCCTGCCGGTGCCCCTCGCTCCCGACCCGCAGCCCCTGCCCCCCAGCTCTGCCCCCCCCAGCCCTGCCGGTGCCCCTCGCTCCCGACCCGCAGCCCCCTGCCAGCCCAGCCCTGCCCCCCAGCCCTGCCGGTGCCCCTCGCTCCCGACCCGCAGCCCCTGCCCCCCAGCTCTGCCCCCCCAGCCCTGCCGGTGCCCCTCGCTCCCGACCCGCAGCTCTGCCCCCCCAGCCCTGCCGGTGCCCCTCACTCCCGACCCGCAGCCCCTCCCCCCAGCTCACCAGTGGATCCAAGCGTTTGCCCAAGGATGGATCCTGCCTGGGACCAGCATCACCTCCCTTCCAGGTAACCCGGCCCTGAGACCCCTGCCAGCCCAGCCCTGCCCCCCAGCCCTGCCGGTGCCCCCCACTCCCGACCCACAGCCCCCTGCTAGCCCAGTCCTGCCCCCCCCAGCCCTGCCGGTGCCCCCCACTCCCGACCCACAGCCCCCTGCTAGCCCAGCCCTGACCCCCCCAGCCCTGCCGGTGCCCCCCACTCCCGACCCACAGCCCCCTGCTAGCCCCCAGCCCTGCGCCCCCAGCCCTGCCGGTGCCCCTCACTCCCGACCCACAGCCCCCTGCTAGCTCAGCCCTGCCCCCCCAGCCCTGCCGGTGCCCCTCATTCCCGACCCGCAGCCCCTGCCAGCCCGTCCCTGCCCCCCAGCCCTGCCGGTGCCCCTCGCTCCCGACTCGCAGCCCCTGCCAGCCCGGCCCTGCGCCCCCAGCCCTGCCGGTGCCCCTCACTCCCGACCCACAGCCCCCTGCTAGCTCAGCCCTGCCCCCCCAGCCCTGCCGGTGCCCCTCATTCCCGACCCGCAGCCCCTGCCAGCCCGTCCCTGCCCCCCAGCCCTGCCGGTGCCCCTCGCTCCCGACTCGCAGCCCCTGCCAGCCCGGCCCTGGGCCCATTTTCTGCTTCTGGGGCTCCTGGTTCTGCCCCCGACCTCGTGGGGGTCCTCGGGGGAGTCCCTGCGGCCCTGGGGTCGCCCAGCCTGCGTCTGTCTATCGGGGTGGGAGCTTGTGAGAGTCAGGAGGGCGTTGCCCTGGGTCCATGCAGCGCCTGGCGCAGTGGGGGGGGCTGATCTCAGTTGGGGGGGGTGTCCGTGCAGCGCCTGGTGGGGAGACCCCCGGGGTAATTCAGCTGCCCAGCGCCCAGAAACGGGGTCTGGGATAAGCCCCTGGTGGGGGGAGGGGGGCAGGTCCCAAGAGCGACATGAGTTTGATGGGCCTCGACACCCCCCCTGCCCCAAAGGCCAAACAGGGGGAGTGGGCACCTGGGGGGGGTCTGTGGGGTGCCGGGGGGGCTCCAGAACCCCATGGAGGATTTGGGGGGGCTGCCCCCCCCGTACAGAAGGACAAGAGGTGACAAGTCAGCTCCTGCTTTATTCACCCTTTAAAAACAGTCGCTTAGCGGCAGGGGCGGGGGGCAGGGGCAAAGGGGGGCTCCCCCCCCAAGGAAATCGACCTCTATTGCAGGCCGGTAAGGCAACAACCAGCCCCCCAGACAACACGGGACTGGGGGACCCCCCTGCAAAAATGGGGATCAACCCCCCCATCCCAGCTGTGCCCCCCATGCACGGTCCCTGATGCTGAGCACACCCCAATTCCTTCTGGCTCCTCGGGGTCCCAGCTGGGGGACGCCTCCAAATATCCCACTTCAGCGCGGGCAGGGGCCCGGGTCACAGGCCGGGCGGGGGCTGAGCGGCTGTGGGGGGGCTCCCGGGCAAGGGGCTGCCCTTGGTGAGGCTGTGGGGAGAAGAAGCGAGAGTTAGAGGGGATCTGAGCCCCCATATGCCCCCCCCGGAACAGAACCACCCAGAACTGGGGACCCCCAGAGCGTCCTGGACCCCAAACTGCCCCCATAGAGACCCCCGCAAACATCTCTGAACCTACAAACTGCCTCCCCACCGACCCCCAGGATCCACCCCCCCGTAACGTGTGGGGCCGCGGGGCACCGGGCTACAAACAGCTGTTTGGGGGGGCGAGTCGACCTCCAGGCCTCTTGCAAAGGGGGGGTTCAGGGGAACGGGGGTGGGGCTATTTACGGCTGGGACAGACGCTTGCCCTGCGGGAGGGGGACAAACGGACAGGCCTGGCTATATACGGGGGGGGCAGAAAAAGGGGGACCCCCCCGGACCCCGAGAACCTGCCTCACCCCCACCTACCTGGGGAAGCGCCGGGTGAGGATCTGGGGGTCCCGGCCGAGCCAGGGGGGCCCAGGGGCAGTAACAGGGTACAGTCAGAGGTCTCCTGCCCCCCAACCCCCCACCTGCTGTCCCCGCCCCCCACAGAGCCCTGTCCCACCCACCGACTCTGCAGGCGGGGGGGGGGGGTGAACCTGCCCCCCAGCCTCCCCTCTGCCCCCCAACTGAGCTTTGGGGGGGTTGGTGGACTTGTCCCCGGGCTCCTCCCCCCGGCATGGGGGGCAGCCCCGCCCCCTGGCGCCCCCTGGCGCCCCCTTCCCGGCCCCCCAAATACCGGGATCCAGCCGCGGCCCGCGAGCTGCAAATCGGGGCCGGATGGGAGCCCCCTGGCGGCCACTAGCGGAACTGCACCATCCCACCACACGTGCCCCCCACGCCGACCCACAGCCCCCTGCCAGCCCCCAGCCCTGTCCCCCCCAGCCCTGCCGGTGCCCCCCACGCCCGACCCACAGCCCCCCCCCATCTCTGCCGGTGCCCCCCACGCCCGACCCACAGCCCCCCCCATCTCTGCCGGTGCCCCCCACGCCCGACCCACAGCCCCCTGCTAGCCCAGCCCTGCCCCCCCCCAGCCCTGCCGGTGCCCCCCACGCCCGACCCACAGCCCCCCCACAGCCCTGCCGGTGCCCCCCACTCCCGACCCACAGCCTCCTGCTAGCCCCCAGCCCTGCCCCCCCCAGCCCTGCCGGTGCCCCCCACTCCCGACCCACAGCCCCCTGCTAGCCCCCAGCCCTGCCGGTGCCCCCCACTCCCGACCCACAGCCCCCTGCCAGCCCAGCCCTGCCCCCCCATCTGCCGGTTCCCCCCACGCCCGACCCACAGCCCCCTGCCAGCCCAGCCCTGCCCCCCCATCTGCCGGTGCCCCCCACTCCCGACCCACATCCCCCTGCTAGCCCAGCCCTGCCCCCCCCGTCTGCCGGTGCCCCCCACTCCCGACCCTCAGCCCCCTGCTAGCCCCCAGCCCTGCCCCTCCAGCCCTGCCCGTGCCCCCCACTCCCGACCCACAGCCCCCTGCTAGCCCAGCCCTGCCCCCCCCATCTGCCGGTGCCCCCCACTCCCGACCCACAGCTCCCTGCTAGCGCAGCCCTGCCCCCCCCAGCCCTGCCGGTGCCCCCCACGCCCGACCCACAGCCCCCCCCCATCTCTGCCGGTGCCCCCCACGCCCGACCCACAGCCCCCTGCTAGCCCAGCCCTGCCCCCCCCCAGCCCTGCCGGTGCCCCCCACGCCCGACCCACAGCCCCCCCACAGCCCTGCCGGTGCCCCCCACTCCCGACCCTCAGCCCCCTGCTAGCCCCCAGCCCTGCCGGTGCCCCCCACGCCCGACCCACAGCCCCCCCCCAGCCCTGCCGGTGCCCCCCACTCCCGACCCACAGCCCCCTGCTAGCCCCCAGCCCTGCCCTTGCCCCCCACTCCTGACCCACAGCCCCCTGCTAGCCCAGCCCTGCCCCCCCACAGCCCTGCCGGTGCCCCCCACTCCCGACCCACAGCCCCTGCTAGCCCAGCCCTGCCCCCCCCGCCCTGCCGGTGCCCCCCACTTCCGACCCACAGCCCCCTGCTAGCCCAGCCCTGCCCCCCCCAGCCCTGCCGGTGCCCCCCACTCCCGACCCACAGCCCCTGCTAGCCCAGCCCTGCCCCCCCGTCTGCCGGTGCCCCCCACTCCCGACCCTCAGCCCCCTGCTAGCCCAGCCCTGCCCCCCCCAGCCCTGCCGGTGCCCCCCACGCCCGACCCACAGCCCCCCCACAGCCCTGCCGGTGCCCCCCACTCCCGACCCTCAGCCCCCTGCTAGCCCCCAGCCCTGCCCCCCCCCAGCCCTGCCGGTGCCCCCCACGTCCGACCCACAGCCCCCCCCATCTCTGCCGGTGCCCCCCACGCCCGACCCACAGCCCCCTGCTAGCCCAGCCCTGCCCCCCCCAGCCCTGCTGGTGCCCCCCACGCCCGACCCACAGCCCCCCCACAGCCCTGCCGGTGCCCCCCACTCCCGACCCACAGCCCCCTGCTAGCCCCCAGCCCTGCCCCCCCCAGCCCTGCCGGTGCCCCCCACGCCCGACCCACAGCCCCCTGCCAGCCCAGCCCTGTCCCCCCCAGCCCTGCCGGTGCCCCCCACGCCCGACTCACAGCCCCCTCCCAGCCCTGCCGGTGCCCCCCACGCCCGACCCACAGCCCCCCCCATCTCTGCCGGTGCCCCCCACGCCCGACCCACAGCCCCCTGCCAGCCCAGCCCTGTCCCCCCCAGCCCTGCCGGTGCCCCCCACTCCCGACCCACAGCCCCTGCTAGCCCAGCCCTGCCCCCCCCCATCTGCTGGTGCCCCCCACGCCCGACCCACGGCCCCCTGCCAGCCCAGCCCTGCCCCCCCCGTCTGCCGGTGCCCCCCACTCCCGACCCACAGCCCCCTGCTAGCCCAGCCCTGCCCCCCCACAGCCCTGCCGGTGCCCCCCACTCCCGACCCACAGCCCCCTGCTAGCCCAGCCCTGCCCCGCCCATCTGCCGGTGCCCCCCACTCCCGACCCACAGCCCCTGCTAGCCCAGCCCTGCCCCCCCGTCTGCCGGTGCCCCCCCACTCCCGACCCACAGCCCCCTGCTAGCTCAGCCCTGCCCCCCCAGCCCTGCCGGTGCCCCCCACTCCCGACCCACAGCCCCCTGCTAGCCCAGCCCTGCCCCCCCGTCTGCCAGTGCCCCCCACTCCCGACCCACAGCCCCCTGCTCGCCCAGCCCTGCCCCCCATCCCTGCCGGTGCCCCCCACGCCCGACCCACGGCCCCCTGCTAGCCCAGCCCTGCCCCCCAGCCCTGCCGGTGCCCCCCACTCCCGACCCACAGCCCCCTGCCAGCCCAGCCCTGCCCCCCCAGCCCTGCCGGTGCCCCCCACGCCCGACCCACGGCCCCTGCTAGCCCAGCCCTGCCCCCCCCAGCCCTGCCGGTGCCCCCCACTCCCGACCCACAGCCCCCTGCTAGCCCAGCCCTGCCCCCCCCAGCCCTGCCGGTGCCCCCCACTCCCGACCCAAAGCCCCCTGCTAGCCCAGCCCTGCCCCCCCCAGCCCTGCCGGTACCCCCCACTCCCGACCCACAGCCCCCTGCTAGCCCAGCCCTGCCCCCCCATCTGCTGGTGCCCCCCCACTCCCGACCCACAGCCCCCTGCTAGCCCAGCCCTGCCCCCCCCGTCTGCCGGTGCCCCCCACTCCCGACCCACAGCCCCCTGCTAGCCCCCAGCCCTGCCCCCCCAGCCCTGCCGGTGCCCCCCACTCCCGACCCACAGCCCCCTGCCAGCCCAGCCCTGCCCCCCCATCTGCCGGTGCCCCCCACTCCCGACCCACATCCCCCTGCTAGCCCAGCCCTGCCCCCCCCGTCTGCCGGTGCCCCCCACTCCCGACCCTCAGCCCCCTGCTAGCCCCCAGCCCTGCCCCTCCAGCCCTGCCCGTGCCCCCCACTCCCGACCCACAGCCCCCTGCTAGCCCAGCCCTGCCCCCCACTCCCGACCCACAGCCCCCTGCTAGCCCAGCCCTGCCCCCCCGTCTGCCGGTGCCCCCCACTCCCGACCCACAGCTCCCTGCTAGCGCAGCCCTGCCCCCCCAGCCCTGCCGGTGCCCCCCACGCCCGACCCACAGCCCCCTGCTAGCGCAGCCCTGCCCCCCCAGCCCTGCCGGTGCCCCCCACTCCCGACCCACAGCCCCCTGCTAGCCCAGCCCTGCCCCCCCATCTGCTGGTGCCCCCCCACTCCCGACCCACAGCCCCCTGCTAGCCCAGCCCTGCCCCCCCCGTCTGCCGGTGCCCCCCACTCCCGACCCACAGCCCCCTGCTAGCCCCCAGCCCTGCCCCCCCAGCCCTGCCGGTGCCCCCCACTCCCGACCCACAGCCCCCTGCCAGCCCAGCCCTGCCCCCCCATCTGCCGGTGCCCCCACTCCCGACCCACATCCCCCTGCTAGCCCAGCCCTGCCCCCCCCGTCTGCCGGTGCCCCCCACTCCCGACCCTCAGCCCCCTGCTAGCCCCCAGCCCTGCCCCTCCAGCCCTGCCCGTGCCCCCCACTCCCGACCCACAGCCCCCTGCTAGCCCAGCCCTGCCCCCCACTCCCGACCCACAGCCCCCTGCTAGCCCAGCCCTGCCCCCCCGTCTGCCGGTGCCCCCCACTCCCGACCCACAGCTCCCTGCTAGCGCAGCCCTGCCCCCCCCAGCCCTGCCGGTGCCCCCCACTCCCGACCCACAGCCCCCTGCTAGCCCCCAGCCCTGCCCCCCCGTCTGCCGGTGCCCCCCACTCCCGACCCATAGCCCCCTGCTAGCCCAGCCCTGCCCCCCCCATCTGCCGGTGCCCCCCACACAAACCCACAGGTGCCTGCTAGCCCAGCCCTGCCCCCCCGTCTGCCGGTGCCCCCCACTCCCGACCCACAGCCCCCTGCTAGCCCAGTCCTGCCCCCCCAGCCCTGCCGGTGCCCCCCACTCCCGACCCACAGCCCCCTGCTAGCCCAGCCCTGACCCCCCCAGCCCTGCCGGTGCCCCCCACTCCCGACCCGCAGCCCCCTGCTAGCCCAGCCCTGCCCCCCCAGCCCTGCCGGCGCCCCTCACTCCCGACCCGCAGCCCCTGCTAGCCCAGCCCTGCCCCCCCCAGCCCTGCCGGTGCCCCTCACTCCCGACCCCCAGCCCCTGCTAGCCCAGCCCTGCCCCCCCAGCCCTGCCCGTGCCCCTCACTCCAGACCCACAGCCCCCTGCCAGCCCAGCCCTGCCCCCCCAGCCCTGCCCGTGCCCCTCACTCCAGACCCACAGCCCCCTGCCAGCCCAGCCCTGCCCCCCCAGCCCTGCCCGTGCCCCTCACTCCAGACCCACAGCCCCCTGCCAGCCCTGCCCTGGGCTCCCCTGACCCCGCAGCTATCAGGAATCAGGGCCTGTAGCAGCGGGACTCTCGGGGCCACTGGCCTGCGGGAGGGTGTATATTGGCCAGGCTGGCTGAGGTCAGTGCGGTTGGTGGTTCCTGCGGCGAGGGAAGCCGGTGCAGGGAGCTGCCGTGTTGTGGGGCTGGAAACAGAAGCCTGGAGGAACGTGGGGCCGAGGGCCCCCGGAGAGGCGCTTTCCTGGCCACGGGGAAGGCTCCCAGCCAGGGCGGGAGCAGGGCAGCTTCCTGTCGTGGCTTCTGTGCCCCGACCAGCCCAGCGGGTCCGCGGAGACGGGATTTCTCAAGTCTCACTCTGCAGGTCAGAGCAGGGCGAGTCCCCAGCAGTCTAGGGCCACTGACACACGGGCCGTCCCAGGGCAGCGTCCGTCTCCATCCGCGTCCAGCAGAGACACGGGCGGGAAGGGGCCGAACGAGCTGCCGAATGGGTGGTGGGTGGCTGGGGAAGGCCAGGCCGGACAAGCCCCGGGACTGAGGAGCAGCGCTGGGTTCACCGTTCGGCCTCAGGGACGCGGCTGGGAGAAGCTCGACTCCGTCCGTGCTCAGAGGTCGTGAATGGCGTGTGGTGCCTTCACCCTGCCAGGGGCCGCGGGGGCTGCAGGGGGCTGGGGGGCTGCAGGGAGCCGGGGGGCTGCAGGGAGCCATGGGGATGCCCAGTGGGGAGAGATGGGACCCAAACGCGGCTGCCTCCCCGGCCCCGAGCGAGGGTTGCCAGGTGGGGGGTGTTCGACCAGAACGCCTGGTCGAAAAGGGAGCCTGGAGGCTCTGGTTGGCTCTGCGCAGAGCCCCCTGGCTGCACCTCTGCCTAGGGGCTGGATGTGCCGGCTGATTTGGGGGGCAGCGCGGAGCCGGGGCAGGCAGGGAGCCTGGATTAGCCCCAGGGCCACGCTGTGCCACTGACTGGGAGCTGCCCGGATGGAGCCCCCACCCTGAACCTCCTGCCCCAGATCAGACCCCCTCCCACACCCTAACTTCCTTCCAGAGCCCACACACCAACCCCTGCCCTAGTCCAGAGAAAGCGACTGAGGGCGGGAAGCTGGAGCGGGTGGGGGTGGGGCCTCAGAGAAGGGGCGGGGTCTCAGAAAAGGGGGCGGGGCAAGGGCGTGAGGTTTTGCGCACTTAGAAAGTTGCCGACATCAAGGACGCGGCCCTCGATGTGACCAGGACGTCGGGGCACAAATTCCTGTTTGTTCCCCATGCCCCAGCGGGCCGGGAGCTGCGGTCCAGCGTCGCAGGGGGAGCGTGGTGGGAAATGTAGGGGCCTGAAAGGAGCCATGTTTTGCCACTGCCCATAGCGAGGAAATGGGGGCCCCGGACCTGCAGGGGAGTGGGGGAGAATTTAATTCCCAAATCCTCCCCGGTGCTCAGCAGGGGACCTGGCGCCGCCCTGAGGGCCACTGGGAAGGTCACCAGTGGATCCAAGCGTTTGCCCAAGGATGGATCCTGCCTGGGACCAGCATCGCCTCCCTTCCAGGTAACCCGGCCCTGAGACCCCTGCTAGCCCAGCCCTGCCCCCCCAGCCCTGCCAACGCCCCTCACTCCCGACCCGCAGCCCCCTGCTAGCCCAGCGCCCCCCGGCCCTGCCGGTACCCCTCACTCCCGACCCCCAGCCCCTGGCCCCCCAGCCCTGCTGGTGCCCCTCACTCCCGACCCGCAGCCCCTGCCCCCCAGCTCTGCCGGTGCCCCTCACTCCCGACCCGCAGCCCCTGCCCCCCCAGCTCTGCCCCCCCAGCCCTGCCGGTGCCCCTCACTCCCGACCCCCAGCCCCTGCCAGCCCAGCCCTGCCAGCCCAGCCCTGCCGGTGCCCCTCACTCCCGACCCGCAGCCCCTGCCAGCCCAGCCCTGCCGGTGCCCCTCACTCCCGACCCGCAGCCCCTGCCAGCCCAGCCCTGCCGGTGCCCCTCACTCCCGACCCCCAGCCCCTGCCCCCCAGCTCTGCCGGTGCCCCTCACTCCCGACCCGCAGCCCCTGCCCCCTCAGCTCTGCCCCCCCAGCCCTGCCGGTGCCCCTCACTCCCGACCCACAGCCCCTGCCAGCCCAGCCCTGCCGGTGCCCCTCACTCCCGACCCACAGCCCCTGCTCCCCCAGCCCTGCCAGCGCCCCTCACTCCCGACCCGCAGCCCCTGCCAGCCCAGCCCTGCCGGTGCCCCTCACTCCCGACCCGCAGCCCCTGCCAGCCCAGCCCTGCCGGTGCCCCTCACTCCCGACCCGCAGCCCCTGCCAGCCCAGCCCTGCCGGTGCCCCTCACTCCCGACCCCCAGCCCCTGCCCCCCAGCTCTGCCGGTGCCCCTCACTCCCGACCCGCAGCCCCTGCCCCCTCAGCTCTGCCCCCCCAGCCCTGCCGGTGCCCCTCACTCCCGACCCACAGCCCCTGCCAGCCCAGCCCTGCCGGTGCCCCTCACTCCCGACCCACAGCCCCTGCTCCCCCAGCCCTGCCAGCGCCCCTCACTCCCGACCCGCAGCCCCTGCCAGCCCAGCCCTGCCGGTGCCCCTCACTCCCGACCCACAGCCCCTGCCAGCCCAGCCCTGCCGGTGCCCCTCACTCCCGACCCACAGCCCCTGCCCCCCCAGCCCTGCCGGTGCCCCTCACTCCCGACCCACAGCCCCTGCTCCCCCAGCCCTGCCAGCGCCCCTCACTCCCGACCCGCAGCCCCTGCCAGCCCAGCCCTGCCGGTGCCCCTCACTCCCGACCCACAGCCCCTGCCCCCCCAGCCCTGCCAGCGCCCCTCACTCCCGACCCCCAGCCCCCCATGTCAAGGCAGAGTCTGTGTCTTTAAATCTTTTATTGGGCGGTTCACACACACAGGCCGGCCCGGAGGTGCACATTGGCCATGCAGGTTGAGGAGGGGAGGGGGCCTCCGAGCAGCCCCCCCACTTGTTGGTGCAGCTTCCCGCTGAGGCTTCGTGGGCTGCTGGGGGAGCCCTGACATGGGGCGCGGGTGGGATTGAGGGGAGGTGGGGCTGGGGTAGGACTTGGGGGACAGTCGGGGGAAGCAGCTGTAGGATTCAGCTAATATATATGGGGAGGGCTGGGGGGCTTCAGGAGGGAACACTGGGGGGTTGAAACGGTACTAGGGAAGTTTGGGGTCAGTGTGGGGAAGGGTTGGGGGCCTGGGAGTTGGGGGTCAGTGCAGGGACGGGTTGGGAGTTGGGGGTCAGTGTGGGGAGGGGTTGGGGGCTGGGAGTTGGGGGTCAGTGTGGGGGGTCAGTATGAAGAGAGGGGGCTGGGAGTTGGGGGACAGTGTGGGGAGGGGTTGGGGCTGGGAGTTGGGGGTCAGCATGGGGAGGGGATGGGGTTCAGTGTGAGATGGGGTTGGGGGCTGGGAGTTGGGGGTCAGTGTGGGGGGTCAGTATGAAGAGAGGGGGCTGGGAGTTGGGGGACAGTGTGGGGAGGGGTTGGGGCTGGGAGTTGGGGGTCAGCATGGGGAGGGGATGGGGTTCAGTGTGGGATGGGGTTGGGGGCTGGGAGTTGGGGTTCTGTGTGGGGAGGGGTTGGGGGATGGGAGTTGGGGGTCAGTGTGGGGAGGGGTTGGGGCTGGGAGTTGGACAGCGTGGGGAGGGGTTGGGGGTCAGTATGGAGAGGGGTTGGGGCTGGGAGTTGGGGGTCAGTGTGGGGAGGGGTTGGGGCTGGGAGTTGGACAGCGTGGGGAGGGGTTGGGGGTCTGTGTGGGGAGGGGTTGGGGGATGGGAGTTGGGGGACAGCGTGGGGAGGGGTTGGGGGTCGGGGTGGGGGGCAGCGCGGGGCTCACGGGCAGCGACTCGGGGTGCCACGTACACAATATAGATATTTGTCTATTTCTCACACATCTCTGACGTGACCCTTATATACAGATATGGGGGGGGGGGGGTGACACACACACACACACACCCCGTGGGCTGGGGGGGGTGGGGTCTCAGATTGCACAGCCCGGTTAAACCCCCCTTTCCCCGTGGCCGGGGGTCCGGGCGGGGGGCGGAGGGGGGCTGGGGAGGAGCCTGGGGGAGGGGTGTGGGGTTGACAGGGGGCCGCCCCCTCACTGCTCGGAGCAGCGGCGGGGGGCTGAGGCGGGGGGGGTTGGTGGGGGGCCGTTGGGGGGCCGCCCCCTCACCGCTCGGAGCAGCGGCGGGGGGCTGAGGCGGGGGGGGTTGGTGGGGGGCCGTCGGGGGGCCGCCCCCTCACCGCTCGGAGCAGCGGCGGGGGGCTGAGGCGGGGGGGGTTGGTGGGGGGCCGTCGGGGGGCCGCCCCCTCACCGCTCGGAGCAGCGGCGGGGGGCTGAGGCGGGGGGGGTTGGTGGGGGGCCGTCGGGGGGCCGCCCCCTCACCGCTCGGAGCAGCGGCGGGGGGCTGAGGCGGGGGGGGTTGGTGGGGGGCCGTCGGGGGGCCGCCCCCTCACCGCTCGGAGCAGCAGCGGGGGGCTGAGGTGGGGGGGTTGGTGGGGGGCCGTCGGGGGGCCGCCCCCTCACCGCTCGGAGCAGCGGTCCTGCCGGCTGTAGTGGTCGAACTGGCTCTTCCAGTGGCCCATGTACGCACTCCAGCGGTGAAATTCCAGTCTCCATTGACGCTCGGCCTCCTCGATGTTATCTGCGGAGGGGTGTGTGGGGAGGGGAGAGATGGGGGCCGTTAGCGTCCTCCAGAGCTGGGCCCAGAGGCCCCCTGCCCCTCTCCCGGAGCCGCCAACGCCCCCCCCTCCCCCCCGTCTCCAGGAGAGGGTCCCCAGCGATCGGCAGCCGGGGGGCGTGGGCGGCGGGGGGCGGGGTTTGCCCCCACGCTGATTTCTGCTCCCCGCCGAGTCCGGCACGGCCGAGTCCCCGCCCCGGCCGCCCCGGCAGGGACGTCCATGTTTCATGCTCGTATGGCACCTTGCGCCTCCGGCTGGACCGAGCCGCGTCTCCCGGGCTCCGGCTTTGCCCGTGGCGGCGGGAGCCTGTCCCCGAGCCGCCGAATCCTTGCGCCTGGCCCGGGGGGGGGGGCTGGGTGGGCCGGGGCGGGGGGCAGCCAGGGGGTCTTGGTTTCCGGAGGCGGCCAGTCGCTCCCGGCCCTGCTCCGGTGCCGCGGCTAGGGCTGAATCTCTCTTCAGCTGGGGGTCGCCGTGCGGTTTGGAGCTGTCCGCCCGACCCCCAGGGCCTTGGCTGCTCCGCTCTGTCGCCACCCACCTGCCTCCGGGGCGGAAAGCGGGCGCCGGCCAGCACCGGCCCCCCCCGTTGCGGTGACCCCCGTGGCTGTCGGCAGGGGCCGGGGAGCGACGTGGAAGCTAAGCGGGGCCACGTCGCGGAGACCCTGCGTGTCCTGGACCGGCCGTGGGGCCCGTGGACCCGCCCCAGACGTGATCCTCATCTGGGGCCGCGCCGCCCGGCCAGGTAGGGCTGAGCGGGGCCCACAGGAGGGTGTTTGACACCCAGTGGCTGAACAGGTTCCCTCCCCGGCTGGGGGGTGACAGCAGGGGGGACTGGGAGCCAGGACGCCTGGGTTCTCTCCCCGGCTCTGGGAGGGGAGTGGGGGCTGGGGGGTTAGAGCAGGTGGGCTGGGAGCCAGGACGCCTGGGTTCTCTCCCCGGTTCTGGGAAAGGAGTGGGGGCTGGTGGGTTAGATGGGGCAGTGGCCAGGTGTTGATGTGTGGGTGGGGGTTCCCACATGTGGGGTAGTGTCTGGGGGGGGCACAGCCAAGCAACCCCTCCCCCTCATCTCGCATCTGCAAAGCAGCGTCCCCCTCAGGACCCAGTCCCCCCCGCCCCAAACCTTGTTCCCTGTAAACCCCCCTCCACTGGGGGAGGGGCCCCTATCTCCACCCCCTGAGTTCTCCCAGCCCCCCATCTCAGAGCCCCTCCCCCCATACCAGATCACCCCCTTTATACTGAGAGCCCCTCCCCCCCACCACTCTGTGTCCCCTCTTCACCCCTCCACCTCACTGACCCTTCTCTTCACCTCGGGGCCCTCCCCCCCATAGGGGGGCCCACTCCACCCCCCCATGTGCCCCATCTCTCGCCCTCCAGCTCCCCAACACACCCTGCCCCACTCCCCACACTCACTTTATTACGGGGGGGGGGGGAGTGAATCGTCAAAGACATGAAGATGACATGCAAAAAGAAACACTAAAAAAATGTCTTTTATAAGTGGCCAGAAACCCCCCAGCCGGGGCCGCCGGCCAGGCTCAGGGGAGTTGGGCGGGTGACAACCCACGTGGCAGGTCTCGGAGCTGGCCTGCTGCGGCAGCCCCCCCCAAGGGCCCTCGTGCGGGCGCGTGGGTGCCGTGATTGTGCCATGGGGGTGTGGGCGGGCGTGCAGGGACTTAGCCGCGTCCAGGTGCCAGGTGACGGCTGTGTCATGTGCACAGGGAGGGCGCCGTGTGTCCCTGTGCAGTGGGTGGGCAGTGAGGGGACAGTGTGTCCCTGTGCAGGGGTGGGCAGTGAGGGCGCAGTGTGTCCCTGTGCAGTGAGTGGGCAGTGGGGGCGCCGTGTGTCCCTGTGCAGTGGCTGGGCAGTGAGGGCGCAGTGTGTCCCTGTGCAGTGAGTGGGCAGTGAGGGTGCAGTGTGTCCCTGTGCAGTGAGGGCACTGTGTGTCCCTGTGCAGTGAGTGGGCAGTGGGGGCGCCGTGTGTCCCTGTGCAGTGAGTGGGCAGTGAGGGTGCAGTGTGTCCCTGTGCAGTGGGTGGGCAGTGAGGGCGCAGTGTGTCCCTGTGCAGTGAGTGGGCAGTGGGGGCGCCGTGTGTCCCTGTGCAGTGAGTGGGCAGTGAGGGTGCAGTGTGTCCCTGTGCAGTGGGTGGGCAGTGAGGGCACCGTGTGTCCCTGTGCAGTGGTTGGGCAGTGAGGGCGCTGTGTGTCCCTGTGCAGTGGGTGGGCAGTGAGGGCGCTGTGTGTCCCTGTGCAGTGGGTGGGCAGTGAGGGGGCAGTGTGTCCCTGTGCAGTGGGTGGGCAGTGAGGGGGCAGTGTATCCCTGTGCAGTGGCTGGGCAGTGAGGGCGCCGTGTGTCCCTGTGCAGTGAGTGGGCAGTGAGGGGGCAGTGTGTCCCTGTGCAGTGGGTGGGCAGTGAGGGTGCAGTGTATCCCTGTGCAGTGGCTGGGCAGTGAGGGCGCCGTGTGTCCCTGTGCAGTGAGTGGGCAGTGAGGGGGCAGTGTGTCCCTGTGCAGTGGGTGGGCAGTGAGGGGGCAGTGTGTCCCTGTGCAGTGGGTGGGCAGTGAGGGCGCCGTGTGTCCCTGTGCAGTGAGTGGGCAGTGAGGGGGCAGTGTGTCCCTGTGCAGTGGGTGGGCAGTGAGGGCGCCGTGTGTCCCTGTGCAGTGAGTGGGCAGTGAGGGCGCCGTGTGTCCCTGTGCAATGAGTGGGCAGTGAGGGTGCAGTGTATCCCTGTGCAGTGAGTGGGCAGTGAGGGCACCGTGTGTCCCTGTGCAGTGGGTGGGCAGTGAGGGTGCAGTGTATCCCTGTGCAGTGGCTGGGCAGTGCGGGCGCCGTGTGTCCCTGTGCAGTGAGTGGGCAGTGAGGGGGCAGTGTGTCCCTGTGCAGTGGGTGGGCAGTGAGGGTGCAGTGTATCCCTGTTCAGTGGCTGGGCAGTGAGGGCGCCGTGTGTCCCTGTGCAGTGAGTGGGCAGTGAGGGGGCAGTGTGTCCCTGTGCAGTGGGTGGGCAGTGAGGGGGCAGTGTATCCCTGTGCAGTGGCTGGGCAGTGAGGGCGCCGTGTGTCCCTGTGCAGTAAGTGGGCAGTGAGGGGGCAGTGTGTCCCTGTGCAGTGGGTGGGCAGTGAGGGGGCAGTGTGTCCCTGTGCAGTGGGTGGGCAGTGAGGGCGCCGTGTGTCCCTGTGCAGTGAGTGGGCAGTGAGGGGGCAGTGTGTCCCTATGCAGTGGGTGGGCAGTGAGGGCGCCGTGTGTCCCTGTGCAGTGAGTGGGCAGTGAGGGCGCCGTGTGTCCCTGTGCAATGAGTGGGCAGTGAGGGTGCAGTGTATCCCTGTGCAGTGAGTGGGCAGTGAGGGCACCGTGTGTCCCTGTGCAGTGGGTGGGCAGTGAGGGTGCAGTGTATCCCTGTGCAGTGGCTGGGCAGTGTGGGCACCGTGTGTCCCTGTGCAGTGAGTGGGCAGTGAGGGGGCAGTGTGTCCCTGTGCAGTGGGTGGGCAGTGAGGGTGCAGTGTATCCCTGTTCAGTGGCTGGGCAGTGAGGGCGCCGTGCGTCCCTGTGCAGTGAGTGGGCAGTGAGGGCGCCGTGTGTCCCTGTGCAGTGGGTGGGCAGTGAGGGCGCCGTGTGTCCCTGTGCAGTGAGTGGGCAGTGAGGGCGCCGTGTGTCCCTGTGTAGTGAGTGGGCAGTGAGGGTGCAGTGTGTCCCTGTGCAGTGAGTGGGCAGTGAGGGCACCGTGTGTCCCTGTGCAGGGGTGGGCAGTGAGGGGGCAGTGTGTCCCTGTGCAGTGGGTGGGCAGTGAGGGTGCAGTGTATCCCTGTGCAGTGGCTGGGCAGTGAGGGCGCCGTGTGTCCCTGTGCAGTGAGTGGGCAGTGAGGGTGCAGTGTATCCCTGTGCAGTGGGTGGGCAGTGAGGGCGCCGTGTGTCCCTGTGCAGTGGCTGGGCAGTGAGGGGGCCGTGTGTCCCTGTGCAGTGGGTGGGCAGTGAGGGTGCCGTGGGTGTGCGTGCGCGCCTGCCTGGGTACACACAGTGTAGCGCATCTCTGTGCAGTGCAGTGCGTGTGAAGTACACATGTGCAGTGCCCATACAGTGCGCCCTATTCTTGCAATCAGTGTGCAGTGTCCAGGGGTCCGTGAGCAGGGTCCACCTGCCGTGTGTCAGTGGGCTGTGCGCATAGCATGCCGTGAGCACAGTGTGGGTGTGGAGTGAGTGTGCAGTGCATGAGCAGTGTGCGTATATGCAGTGTGCGCGTGTGCAGTGCGTGTGTGGTGTGTTCAGTGTGCGTGCAGTGAGTGTGTGCAGTGCGTGCGCGTGCAGCATGTGTGTATTGGCTGTGTGCGTATGCGTTCGCAGTGTATGCAGTGTGCGCGCAGTGTGCGTGCAACGCAGGTGCTGGGTCTCAGGTGTGCGGCGGGTCGGCGCAGCTCGCGCCTCGTGTCGACGTGTGAACAGAAGTGCGGACGTGCCGCGGTTGGGCAGCGAGGCTCCGCCCTCTCCCTGCCGCCCCACCCCCTCTGCTGCTGCCGAGGGCCCCAGGGCGGGGGGCGGGGGGGCCGGCAGCAGCCTCGGAGCCGCGGTTGCTCTGGGCCGCGGCCGGAGCGTTAAAATCCTGTCTAGGAAATGCCCCCACTGCTCCCGGGGCGGGGCGCTGTCCCCCCGGCTGGGTGCCCCCTAGTGGCCTGTTGAGGGAGCTCCGGCTGGGTGCCCCCTAGTGGCCTGTTGAGGGAGCTCCGGCTGGGTGCCCTCTCGTGGCCCGTTCAGGGAGCTCCGGCTGGGTGCCCCCTAGTGGCCCGTTGAAGGAGCTCCGGCTGGGTGCCCTCTAGTGGCCCATTGAGGGAGCTCCGGCTGGGTGCCCCCTAGTGGCCCATTCAGGGAGCTCCGTCTGGGTGCCCCCTAGTGGCCCGTTCAGGGAGCTCCGTCTGGGTGCCCCCTAGTGGCCCATTCAGGGAGCTCCGTCTGGGTGCCCCCTAGTGGCCCGTTCAGGGAGCTCCGGCTGGGTGCCCTCTAGTGGCCCATTGAGGGAGCTCTGGCTGGGTGCCCCCTAGTGGCCCGTTCAGGGAGCTCCGTCTGGGTGCCCCCTAGTGGCCCATTCAGGGAGCTCCGTCTGGGTGCCCCCTAGTGGCCCATTGAGGGAGCTCCGTCTGGGTGCCCCCTAGTGGCCCGTTCAGGGAGCTCCGTCTGGGTGCCCCCTAGTGGCCCGTTCAGGGAGCTCCGGCTGGGTGCCCCCTAGTGGCCTGTTGAGGGAGCTCCGTCTGGGTGCCCCCTAGTGGCCCATTCAGGGAGCTCCGGCTGGGTGCCCCCTAGTGGCCCGTTGAGGGAGCTCCGGCTGGGTGCCCTCTAGTGGCCCATTGAGGGAGCTCCGTCTGGGTGCCCCCTAGTGGCCCATTGAGGGAGCTCCGTCTGGGTGCCCCCTAATGGCCCGTTCAGGGAGCTCCGTCTGGGTGCCCCCTAGTGGCCCGTTCAGGGAGCTCCGGCTGGGTGCCCCCTAGTGGCCTGTTGAGGGAGCTCCGTCTGGGTGCCCCCTAGTGGCCCATTCAGGGAGCTCCGGCTGGGTGCCCCCTAGTGGCCCGTTGAGGGAGCTCCGGCTGGGTGTCCCCTAGTGGCCCGTTGAGGGAGCTCCGTCTGGGTGCCCCCTAGTGGCCCGTTCAGGGAGCTCCGGCTGGGTGCCCCCTAGTGGCCCGTTGAGGGCGCTCCGGCTGGGTGCCCCCCTAGTGGTGAGGAATTCCACAGGCCCCGATCGGCCCCCGTCTGGGGCCGGCTCCGCCCTGAGCCCACCCTGTGACGGCCGGGGCTGACCCCGCCCCGCCCCGCTGTCCGATGCATGCAGGAGCTGCTCTCAGGGCCTGAGCCGCAGGGCGAGGAGGGGAAGGAGGGCGAGGAGGGGCAGTGGGGCTGGGGGGGGCCCTGGCCCCCGGTCGGTTGCCGCACATGGCTCTACAGGGGAGAAAAAGAAAAGAGGAGCGGGGGTTAAGCCATGGCCTGGACCCTGTGGGGCAGGGATACCAGGCTGGCTGGGCCGTGATGGTGGGGGAAGGGGATATCGTTGGTTTGTCCTGCCTCAGTTTCCCTCTGTGAGCTCCCCTCCCACTTCCCCCATCCATTTAGCCTTCCCATTCCCCCCATGAGGCAAAGATCCCTCCCATGCTGCCCCACAGCCCCCCTCCCGATACAGGGTCCCCCCAGTGGTCTCCAGCCCCCAACCCCGATACAGGGCTCCCCCGCGCCCCCCCCTGCCCCGGCATCTTACCAGTGATGTTAAGCAGCTTGGGCAAGAAGCGGTTCCAGAAGGCGCAGACCTGGGCCCGGAGCCCCTGCCCCACAGCCAAGGGTCGCGGATTCAGTTGTACGTACTGCTGCTGCCGTGGGGTGTAGGGGGGCCAGCGCGCCCCCCTCTCTGACGGTTCGTTGGGGTCCCTGCCCAGGAGGGGGAGAGGGGTCACGCCTTGCTGGCTGGGGACCCCCAAACCCACCCGCCTGCCCCCACAGTGTGGGGACTCCCCTCCACTGACTCACCTCTGGGCACCCCCAAACCCACCTACCGATCCCTCAGTGTGGGGACCCCCCTCTGGGGACCCCCAAACCCACCCAACTACCTCCCAGTCTGGGGACCCCCCAGAGATCTCCAAACCCACCGACCTGTCCCCCACTGCGGGGACCCCCCTCCAGGCGCCAAGTGCACCCACCTGTCCCCCCTGAGTGTGGGGACCCCTCTCCACAGACCTCCCCCCTCTCCAAGGGCCTCCCCAAGCCCCCCCAGCTTGAGGCCCTGCCCCCCAGATGTCCCCCCACTCACGCCCCCCCCGCCGGTACCCAGTGCGGGCGAAGTTGGCCCAGTAGCGCATCATCCGGCGGCTGAGCGTGGCCTCCTCGGCCGTGTAGTTGAGGCCGGGGTCGAGGGGCAGGCCGAAGACGAACTCGATCTCGTAGCCGTGGGGCACCCCCATCCAGGGGGGCCAGAGCATGTTGGAGGCCCGGTGGTCGAAGAGGTAGGTGTAGACCCGGGCGCCCCGCTCGGCCAGCCGCAGGGCGAAGTGGGTGACGGGGCAGATCACGTTGTGGTCCCCCACGATGTCGTCCATGGCCTCCCGGTTCTTCACCGGGTTGTCCTGGTCCAGCCAGTCGGTGTATTGCAGTACCACGGCTTCGGCCGCCAGCTCGTTGGCCTGGGGCACCCCCATGCGCACCCCGCCCAGGAAATCCTCCCGGCTGATCAGGCTCTCGTTGTCCTTGCTGAACCCGGGCACCCCGTAGACGAGGAAGTAGGTGCCCTCGTCCCGCACCACCCCTACCAGCGCCTGGGTCTCCTTGAAGCTGCCGGCGCCCGGCAGGGCCTCGGGCAGCTCGCCGGCGAAGTCCCCGTCGGCCACCGGCACGAAGGAGAAGCGGAAGACGCTCTGGTGGGGCAGCACCTGCCACTCCTGGTCGATCAGCTCCTGCGGGCTTTTGGCCCGCAGGCAGGCCACCAGCTCCGAGTCGTTGCCCGGCGGGCAGCCCACCAGCTTGGCCAGCTGGCCCGCCCGGCGCCGGCCCTCGGCCGGGGGCACGGTGGCCCAGGGGGCGTTGGGCACCCCGCTCTGCAGGATGGCGCGGCGGAAGAGCGGGCGGCTGCCGGGCGAGAGCAAGTGCATGCCTACCGAGGCGGCCCCGGCGCTCTCCCCGAAGATGGTCACCGCCTTGGGGTTGCCCCCGAAGAAATGCACGTTGCCCTGCACCCACTGCAGGGCCAGCCGCTGGTCCAGCAGCCCCACGTTGCCCGGCGCCTCCTGGCTGCCCGAGAGGGCCAGGAAGCCGAGGGCCCCCACCCGGTAGTTCATGGAGACCACCACGACCTGCTCGGCGTAGGCCAGGTAGCGCCCGTCGTAGACGTCCAGCGAGGCCGAGCCGCTGTAGAAGCCGCCCCCGTAGATCCACACCAGCACGGTGGCGTTTCTGGGGCGCGGGGAGGGCGCCCAGAGGTTGAGGTACAGGCAGTCCTCGCTCATCTCCCGGTTGGGGTTCCACATCTCGGTGCCGGGGAAGCCGGGGTAGAGGGTGTCCACGTACTGGTAGCAGGCGTGGCGGTAGGCGCCGGCGTCCAGCACCCCGCCCCAGGCGGCCTTGGGCTCCGGCCGCCGGAAACGCAGCTTGCCTACGGGCGGCTCGGCGTAGGGGATGCCCAGGAAAGCGGAGACCTGGCCGGCGAGGACGGGCACCCGCAGGCCCCGCACTCGCCCCGCCCGGGTGCTGGCCACCAGCTCGTCGGCCCGGGCGCCGAGGGCCAGCGCGGCCCAGAGCAGGAGAACGGGGGCTGCGGCCATGGCACTGTCTGCGGGGGGAAGGGGAGAGACGGGGTGAGGGGGCAGCAGGAGACGTGTCCCCCCTCCCCGGCCCCCGGGCTCCCCGGCCAGAGACAGCCCCCCCCCACCCCTGGGACCGCGGCACGATGCAGCCAGGACGTCCCCGTCCCCCGAGTCCGCCCTGATAAGGGACCCACGGGGCCTATCCCTGCCCAGCAGCTCCAGCCACCTTATAAGCAGCATGCAGAGACTGGGGCACCGGGAGGGGCGGGGTGGTTAGAGCCGGGGCGGGGGGCTGGGAGCCAGGATGCCTGGGTTCTCTCCCCAGCTCTGGGAGGGGAGTGGGGGCTGGTGGGTTAGAGCAGGGGGGGCTGGGAGCCCGGACGCCTGGGTTCTCTCCCCGGCTCTGGGAGGGGAGTGGGGGCTGGGGTTAGAGTGGGGGGGGGCTGGGAGCCAGGACTCCTGGGTTCTCTCCTCAGCGGTGGGAGGGGAGTGGGGGGCTAGTGGGTTAGAGCAGGGGGGGCTGGGAGCCAGGACTCCTGGGTTCTCTCCCTGGCGCTGGGAGGGGAGTGGGGGGCTAGTGGGTTAGAGCAGGGGGGGCTGGGAGCCAGGACTCCTGGGTTCTCTCCCCGGCGCTGGGAGGGGAGCGGGGGCTGGTGGGTGAGAGCAGGGGGGCTGGGAGCCAGGACTCCTGGGTTCTCTCCCCGGTGGTGCGAGGGGAGTGGGGGGCTAGTGGGTTAGAGCAGGGGGGGCTGGGAGCTAGGACTCCTGGGTTCTCTCCCCGGCGCTGGGAGGGGAGCGGGGGCTGGTGGGTTAGAGCAGGGGGGGCTGGGAGCCAGGACTCCTGGGTTCTCTCCCTGGCGCTGGGAGGGGAGTGGGGGCTGGTGGGTTAGAGCAGGGGGGCTGGGACCAGGACTCCTGGGTTCTCTCCCCGGCGCTGGGAGGGGAGCGGGGGCTGGTGGGTTAGAGCAGGGGGGGCTGGGAGCCAGGACTCCTGGGTTCTCTCCCTGGCTCTGGGGTGTAGCGGGAGGGGCAGTAATCTTGGTGTCCGGGAGCAGTTCCTGGAGCGGGAGGGGCCGCTGGGGTGTGGTTAAAGCTGAGGCATCCATGGGCTGTAACCGGGGTAACCCGCCCTTAACACGACTCCCCACAGATCCCCCCCCAGCCCGGCCCCGGTATCGCTCCCCCGCCCCCCAGCCGACAGCCGGCTCATGTGTACGACCCCCCCGGCCCAGCCCGCAACAGCCGGGAACCCATCGCACCCCGGTCAGGACACGTGCCTGGGAAACACGCGTCACCCCAAGGACCCGGCCTGTCCCCCCATCCACAACACACAACCCCCGCCGCCGCACACAGCCGTCACCCCGCCGCACACAGCCGTCACCCCCCCGCACCCCCCCGGAGTCACAACACCCCACGCCACCCCCCCCAAAGCGCAGCGCAACAGCCAGCCCGCCCACACACAGTCATACCGGACCCGGACCCGCTCCCCGACCCACACCTTGACCCCACAGCCGCCCCATAACACAGCGCAACAGCCCGCCCGCCCACACACAGTCATACCGGACCCGGACCCGCTCCCCGACCCACACCTTGACCCCACAGCCGCCCCATAACACAGCGCAACAGCCAGCCCCCCACACACACAGGGTCATACCACACCCGGACCCGCTCCCGGACCCACACCTTGACCCCACAACCGCCCCATAACACAGCGCAACAGCCAGCCCACCCACACACACAGGGTCATACCACACCCGGACCCACTCCCGGACCCACACCTTGACCCCACAACCGCCCCATAACACAGCGCAACAGCCAGCCCACCCACACACACAGAGTCATACCGCACCCGGACCCACTCCCGGACCCACACCTTGACCCCACAACCGCCCCATAACACAGCGCAACAGCCAGCCCACCCACACACACAGAGTCATACCGCACCCGGACCCACTCCCGGACCCACACCTTGACCCCACAACCGCCCCATAACACAGCGCAACAGCCAGCCCACCCACACACACAGAGTCATACCACACCCGGACCCGCTCCCGGACCCACACCTTGACCCCACAGCCGCCCCATAACACAGCGCAACAGCCCGCCCACACACACAGAGTCATACCGGACCCGGACCCGCTCCCGGACCCACACCTTGACCCCACAACCGCCCCATAACACAGCACAACAGCCAGCCCACCCACACACACAGAGTCATACCACACCCGGACCCGCTCCCGGACCGACACCTTGACCCCACAGCCGCCCCATAACACAGCGCAACAGCCAGCCCACCCACACACACAGAGTCATACCGGACCCGGACCCGCTCCCCGACCCACACCTTGACCCCACAACCGCCCCATAACACAGCACAACAGCCAGCCCACCCACACACACAGAGTCATACCACACCCGGACCCCCTCCCGGACCCACACCTTGACCCCACAGCCGCCCCATAACACAGCGCAACAGCCCGCCCGCCCACACACAGTCATACCGGACCCGGACCCGCTCCCCGACCCACACCTTGACCCCACAGCCGCCCCATAACACAGCGCAACAGCCAGCCCCCCACACACACAGGGTCATACCACACCCGGACCCGCTCCCGGACCCACACCTTGACCCCACAACCGCCCCATAACACAGCGCAACAGCCAGCCCACCCACACACACAGAGTCATACCGGACCTGGACCCGCTCCCCGACCCACACCTTGACCCCACAACCGCCCCATAACACAGCGCAACAGCCAGCCCACACACACACAGAGTCATACCACACCCGGACCCGCTCCCGGACCCACACCTTGACCCCACAGCCGCCCCATAACACAGCGCAACAGCCAGCCCACCCACACACACAGGGTCATACCACACCCGGACCCACTCCCGGACCCACACCTTGACCCCACAACCGCCCCATAACACAGCGCAACAGCCAGCCCACCCACACACACACACAGAGTCATACCGCACCCGGACCCACTCCCGGACCCACACCTTGACCCCACAGCCGCCCCATAACACAGCGCAACAGCCAGCCCACACACACACAGAGTCATACCGGACCTGGACCCGCTCCCGGACCCACACCTTGACCCCACAACCGCCCCATAACACAGCACAACAGCCAGCCCGCCCACACACAGAGTCATACCGGACCCGGACCCGCTCCCCGACCCACACCTTGACCCCACAGCCGCCCCATAACACAGCGCAACAGCCAGCCCGCCCACCCACACAGAGTCATACCGGACCCGGACCCGCTCCCGGACCCACACCTTGACCCCACAACCGCCCCATAACACAGCGCAACAGCCAGCCCACCCACACACACAGAGTCATACCACACCCGGACCCGCTCCCGGACCCACACCTTGACCCCACAGCCGCCCCATAACACAGCGCAACAGCCCGCCCACACACACAGAGTCATACCGGACCCGGACCCGCTCCCGGACCCACACCTTGACCCCACAACCGCCCCATAACACAGCGCAACAGCCAGCCCACCCACACACACAGAGTCATACCGGACCCGGACCCGCTCCCCAACCCACACCTTGACCCCACAACCGCCCCATAACACAGCACAACAGCCAGCCCACCCACACACACAGAGTCATACCACACCCGGACCCACTCCCGGACCCACACCTTGACCTCACAACCGCCCATAACACAGCGCAACAGCCCGCCCACACACACAGGGTCATACCACACCCGGACCCCCTCCCGGACCCACACCTTGACCCCAGAGCCGCCCCATAACACAGCGCAACAGCCAGCCCGCCCACACACAGAGTCATACCGGACCCGGACCCGCTCCCGGACCCACACCTTGACCCCACAACCGCCCCATAACACAGCGCAACAGCCAGCCCACCCACACACACAGAGTCATACCACACCCAGACCCGCTCCCGGACCCACACCTTGACCCCACAGCCGCCCCATAACACAGCGCAACAGCCAGCCCACCCACACACACAGAGTCATACCGGACCCGGACCCGCTCCCGGACCCACACCTTGACCCCACAACCGCCCCATAACACAGCACAACAGCCAGCCCACCCACACACACAGAGTCATACCGGACCCGGACCCGCTCCCCGACCCACACCTTGACCCCACAACCGCCCCATAACACAGCGCAACAGCCAGCCTACCCACACACACAGAGTCATACCACACCCGGACCCGCTCCCGGACCCACACCTTGACCCCACAACCGCCCCATAACACAGCGCAACAGCCCGCCCACACACACAGAGTTATACCACACCCGGACCCGCTCCCGGACCCACACCTTGACCCCACAACCGCCCCATAACACAGCGCAACAGCCCGCCCACACACACAGAGTTATACCACACCCGGACCCACACCTTGACCCCAGAGCCGCCCCATAACACAGCGCAACAGCCAGCCCACCCACACACACAGGGTCATACCACACCCGGACCCACTCCCGGACCCACACCTTGACCCCACAGCCGCCCCATAACACAGCGCAACAGCCAGCCCACACACACACACAGAGTCATACCACACCCGGACCCGCTCCCGGACCCACACCTTGACCCCACAACCGCCCCATAACACAGCGCAACAGCCCGCCCACACACACAGAGTCATACCGGACCCGGACCCGCTCCCGGACCCACACCTTGACCCCACAACCGCCCCATAACACAGCGCAACAGCCAGCCCACCCACACACACAGAGTCATACCACACCTGGACCCGCTCCCGGACCCACACCTTGACCCCACAGCCGCCCCATAACACAGCGCAACAGCCAGCCCGCCCGCACACAGTCATACCGGACCCGGACCCGCTCCCCGACCCACACCTTGACCCCACAACCGCCCCATAACACAGCGCAACAGCCAGCCCGCCCACACACAGAGTCATACCACACCCGGACCCGCTCCCGGACCCACACCTTGACCCCACAGCCGCCCCATAACACAGCGCAACAGCCAGCCCACCCACACACAGAGTCATACCACACCCGGACCCGCTCCTGGACCCACACCTTGACCCCACAACCGCCCCATAACACAGCGCAACAGCCAGCCCACCCACACACACAGAGTCATACCGGACCCGGACCCGCTCCCCGACCCACACCTTGACCCCACAACCGCTCCATAACACAGCGCAACAGCCAGCCCACCCACACACACAGAGTCATACCACACCCGGACCCGCTCCCGGACCCACACCTTGACCCCACAGCCGCCCCATAACACAGCGCAACAGCCAGCCCACACACAGAGTCATACCGGACCCGGACCCGCTCCCCGACCCACACCTTGACCCCACAGCCGCCCCATAACACAGCGCAACAGCCAGCCCACCCACACACACAGAGTCATACCACACCCGGACCCGCTCCCGGACCCACACCTTGACCCCACAACCGCCCCATAACACAGCGCAACAGCCAGCCCACCCACACACACAGAGTCATACCGGACCCGGACCCGCTCCCCGACCCAGACCTTGACCCCACAACCGCCCCATAACACAGCGCAACAGCCAGCCCGCCCACACACAGAGTCATACCACACCCGGACCCGCTCCCGGACCCACACCTTGACCCCACAGCCGCCCCATAACACAGCGCAACAGCCAGCCCACCCACACACAGAGTCATACCACACCCGGACCCGCTCCTGGACCCACACCTTGACCCCACAACCGCCCCATAACACAGCGCAACAGCCAGCCCACCCACACACACAGAGTCATACCGGACCCGGACCCGCTCCCCGACCCACACCTTGACCCCACAACCGCTCCATAACACAGCGCAACAGCCAGCCCACCCACACACACAGAGTCATACCACACCCGGACCCGCTCCCGGACCCACACCTTGACCCCACAGCCGCCCCATAACACAGCGCAACAGCCAGCCCACACACAGAGTCATACCGGACCCGGACCCGCTCCCCGACCCACACCTTGACCCCACAGCCGCCCCGTAACACAGCGCAACAGCCAGCCCACCCACACACACAGAGTCATACCACACCCGGACCCGCTCCCGGACCCACACCTTGACCCCACAACCGCCCCATAACACAGCGCAACAGCCAGCCCACCCACACACACAGAGTCATACCGGACCCGGACCCGCTCCCGGACCCACACCTTGACCCCACAACCGCCCCATAACACAGCGCAACAGCCCGCCCACACACACAGAGTCATACCGGACCCGGACCCGCTCCCGGACCCACACCTTGACCCCACAGCCGCCCCATAACACAGCGCAACAGCCAGCCCACCCACACACACAGCGTCATACCGGACCCGGACCCGCTCCCCGACCCACACCTTGACCCCACAACCGCCCCATAACACAGCACAACAGCCAGCCCACCCACACACACAGAGTCATACCACACCCGGACCCACTCCCGGACCCACACCTTGACCTCACAACCGCCCCATAACACAGCGCAACAGCCAGCCCACCCACACACACAGAGTCATACCACACCCGGACCTGCTCCCGGACCCACACCTTGACCCCACAACCGCCCCATAACACAGCGCAACAGCCCGCCCACACACACAGGGTCATACCACACCCGGACCCGCTCCCGGACCCACACCTTGACCCCACAGCCGCCCCATAACACAGCGCAACAGCCAGCGCACCCACACACAGAGTCATACCGGACCCGGACCCGCTCCCGGACCCACACCTTGACCCCACAACCGCCCCATAACACAGCGCAACAGCCAGCCCACCCACACACACAGAGTCATACCACACCCAGACCCGCTCCCGGACCCACACCTTGACCCCACAGCCGCCCCATAACACAGCGCAACAGCCAGCCCACCCACACACACAGAGTCATACCGGACCCGGACCCGCTCCCCGACCCACACCTTGACCCCACAACCGCCCCATAACACAGCGCAACAGCCAGCCCACACACACAGAGTTATACCACACCCGGACCCGCTCCCGGACCCACACCTTGACCCCACAACAGCCCCATAACACAGCGCAACAGCCCGCCCACACACACAGAGTTATACCACACCCGGACCCGCTCCCGGACCCACACCTTGACCCCACAGCCGCCCCATAACACAGCGCAACAGCCAGCCCACACACACACAGAGTCATACCGGACCCGGACCCGCTCCCGGACCCACACCTTGACCCCACAGCCGCCCCATAACACAGCGCAACAGCCAGCCCACCCACACACACAGGGTCATACCACACCCGGACCCACTCCCGGACCCACACCTTGACCCCGCAGCCGCCCCATAACACAGCGCAACAGCCAGCCCGCCCGCACACAGTCATACCGGACCCGGACCCGCTCCCCGACCCACAACTTGACCCCACAACCGCCCCATAACACAGCGCAACAGCCAGCCCGCCCACACACAGAGTCATACCACACCCGGACCCGCTCCCGGACCCACACCTTGACCCCACAGCCGCCCCATAACACAGCGCAACAGCCAGCCCACCCACACACAGAGTCATACCACACCCGGACCCGCTCCTGGACCCACACCTTGACCCCACAACCGCCCCATAACACAGCGCAACAGCCAGCCCACCCACACACACAGAGTCATACCGGACCCGGACCCGCTCCCCGACCCACACCTTGACCCCACAACCGCTCCATAACACAGCGCAACAGCCAGCCCACCCACACACACAGAGTCATACCACACCCGGACCCGCTCCCGGACCCACACCTTGACCCCACAGCCGCCCCATAACACAGCGCAACAGCCAGCCCACACACAGAGTCATACCGGACCCGGACCCGCTCCCCGACCCACACCTTGACCCCACAGCCGCCCCATAACACAGCGCAACAGCCAGCCCACCCACACACACAGAGTCATACCACACCCGGACCCGCTACGGACCCACACCTTGACCCCACAACCGCCCCATAACACAGCGCAACAGCCAGCCCACCCACACACACAGAGTCATACCGGACCCGGACCCGCTCCCCGACCCAGACCTTGACCCCACAACCGCCCCATAACACAGCGCAACAGCCAGCCCGCCCACACACAGAGTCATACCACACCTGGACCCGCTCCCGGACCCACACCTTGACCCCACAGCCGCCCCATAACACAGCGCAACAGCCAGCCCACCCACACACAGAGTCATACCACACCCGGACCCGCTCCTGGACCCACACCTTGACCCCACAACCGCCCCATAACACAGCGCAACAGCCAGCCCACCCACACACACAGAGTCATACCGGACCCGGACCCGCTCCCCGACCCACACCTTGACCCCACAACCGCTCCATAACACAGCGCAACAGCCAGCCCACCCACACACACAGAGTCATACCACACCCGGACCCGCTCCCGGACCCACACCTTGACCCCACAGCCGCCCCATAACACAGCGCAACAGCCAGCCCACACACAGAGTCATACCGGACCCGGACCCGCTCCCCGACCCACACCTTGACCCCACAGCCGCCCCATAACACAGCGCAACAGCCAGCCCACCCACACACACAGAGTCATACCACACCCGGACCCGCTCCCGGACCCACACCTTGACCCCACAACCGCCCCATAACACAGCGCAACAGCCAGCCCACCCACACACACAGAGTCATACCGGACCCGGACCCGCTCCCGGACCCACACCTTGACCCCACAACCGCCCCATAACACAGCGCAACAGCCCGCCCACACACACAGAGTCATACCGGACCCGGACCCGCTCCCGGACCCACACCTTGACCCCACAGCCGCCCCATAACACAGCGCAACAGCCAGCCCACCCACACACACAGCGTCATACCGGACCCGGACCCGCTCCCCGACCCACACCTTGACCCCACAACCGCCCCATAACACAGCACAACAGCCAGCCCACCCACACACACAGAGTCATACCACACCCGGACCCACTCCCGGACCCACACCTTGACCTCACAACCGCCCCATAACACAGCGCAACAGCCAGCCCACCCACACACACAGAGTCATACCACACCCGGACCTGCTCCCGGACCCACACCTTGACCCCACAACCGCCCCATAACACAGCGCAACAGCCCGCCCACACACACAGGGTCATACCACACCCGGACCCGCTCCCGGACCCACACCTTGACCCCACAGCCGCCCCATAACACAGCGCAACAGCCAGCCCACCCACACACAGAGTCATACCGGACCCGGACCCGCTCCCGGACCCACACCTTGACCCCACAACCGCCCCATAACACAGCGCAACAGCCAGCCCACCCACACACACAGAGTCATACCACACCCAGACCCGCTCCCGGACCCACACCTTGACCCCACAGCCGCCCCATAACACAGCGCAACAGCCAGCCCACCCACACACACAGAGTCATACCGGACCCGGACCCGCTCCCCGACCCACACCTTGACCCCACAACCGCCCCATAACACAGCGCAACAGCCAGCCCACACACACAGAGTTATACCACACCCGGACCCGCTCCCGGACCCACACCTTGACCCCACAACCGCCCCATAACACAGCGCAACAGCCCGCCCACACACACAGAGTTATACCACACCCGGACCCGCTCCCGGACCCACACCTTGACCCCACAGCCGCCCCATAACACAGCGCAACAGCCAGCCCACACACACACAGAGTCATACCGGACCCGGACCCGCTCCCGGACCCACACCTTGACCCCACAGCCGCCCCATAACACAGCGCAACAGCCAGCCCACCCACACACACAGGGTCATACCACACCCGGACCCACTCCCGGACCCACACCTTGACCCCGCAGCCGCCCCATAACACAGCGCAACAGCCAGCCCACCCACACACACAGAGTCATACCGGACCCGGACCCGCTCCCCGACCCACACCTTGACGCCACAACCGCCCCATAACACAGCGCAACAGCCAGCCCACACACACAGAGTTATACCACACCCGGACCCGCTCCCGGACCCACACCTTGACCCCACAACCGCCCCATAACACAGCGCAACAGCCCGCCCACACACACAGAGTTATACCACACCCGGACCCGCTCCCGGACCCACACCTTGACCCCACAGCCGCCCCATAACACAGCGCAACAGCCAGCCCACACACACACAGAGTCATACCGGACCCGGACCCGCTCCCGGACCCACACCTTGACCCCACAGCCGCCCCATAACACAGCGCAACAGCCAGCCCACCCACACACACAGGGTCATACCACACCCGGACCCACTCCCGGACCCACACCTTGACCCCGCAGCCGCCCCATAACACAGCGCAACAGCCAGCCCGCCCACACACAGAGTCATACCACACCCGGACCCGCTCCCGGACCCACACCTCAGGCCCACAGCACACAACCACCCCCGGACCTGTCCCCGTGCCAAGGCAGAAATCACGCACTTGGTCACTGCAAGCCCCCCCCTGCCCCCGTCCTGACACCTGGCTCTCACCCCCCCCAATCCCACAACCTGCCCCCCAGGCCAGTGACACGCCAGCCCACACACTCATAACACACCTGTGCACAATCCCCCCTCCCTCGGCGTCACTGCCGCCTGCCTGGCTCTGAGAGCGGCCGGGGTTGGAGTCCACGGGGCGGGGAGGGGGGCGGCCGGAGCCGGAGGGAAACGGGCCCTTGATCCCAGCGCAGAGAGGGCGGCACCAAAACCCCGGGGCATTGGCACCGTCTCCAGGGGAAACCGGATCCACCGAGCTGGGGCGTGGGGACGGACACAGAGCCCTGCCGGGGCCCCTCCCTCCCACCCGCAGGCCCCCTGCCAGCCCGGGGCTCCCCCCAGCCCTGCCGGGGCCCCTCCCTCCTGACCCGCAGCCCCCCCCAGCCCTGCCGTGCCCCTCCCTCCCGACCCACAGCCCCTCCAGCCCTGCCGGTGCCCCTCCCTCCCGACCCACAGCCCCACTGCCAGCCTGGGGCTCCCCCCAGCCCTGCCGGTGCCCCTCCCTCCTGACCCGCAGCCCCCCTGCCAGCCCGGGGCTCCCCCCAGCCCTGCCTGTGCCCCTCCCTCCCTCCCGACCCACAGCCCCACTGCCAGCCTGGGGCTCCCCCCAGCCCTGCCGGTGCCCCTCCCTCCCGACCCGCAGCCCCCCTGCCAGCCCGGGGCTCCCCCCAGCCCTGCCGGTGCCCCTCCCTCCCGACCCGCAGCCCCCTGCCAGCCCGGCCTGAATGGGTCGGACCAAGGGTCCATCCAGCCCAGTGTCCTGTCTGCAGACCGTGGTCAGGGTCAGGGGCCTCAGAGGGAATGGACTGAGCAGGGAATCACCAAGTGACCCATCCCCTGTCGCCCATCCCCAGCTCCTGGCTGTCAGGAGCTTAGGGGCACCCAGGGCATGGGGCTGCATCCCTGGCTAATAGCCACTGCGGGACCTGGCCTCTGTGAACTTAGCTAATTCTCTTTTGAACCCTGTCATACTTTTGGCCGTCTCCACATCCCCTGGCAAGGAGTTCCCCAGGCTCACGGGGTGTTGTGTGACCAAGTGCTTCCTCTTGTTTGCTTTAAACCTGCTGCCTGGTGCTTGCATTGGGGGGCCCCTCGGGCATGTGCCAGGAGAAGGCGTCAACAACACTCCCTTACTCACTTTCTCACATGATGAGATTTTATAGCCCTCAGTCACACTCCCCTTCGCCGTCTCTTTCCCAAGCTGAACAGTCCCCGTCTTATTCATCTCTCCTCGTACGGCCGCCGTTCTGCACCCCTCATCATTTCTGTTGCCCTTTTCTGAGCCTTTTCCAATCCCAACAGATCTTTTCGGAGACGGGGCCACCACATCAGCGCGCAGGACTCAACCCGCGGGCGTCCCACGGATTTAGAGAGAGGCAACAGGAGATTTTCTGTCTTATTCTCTCTCCCTTTCCTAACGATTCCCCACATTCTCTTCGCTTTTTTGACGGCCGCTGCCCATTGAGTGGATGTTTGCAGAGAACTATCCACAGTGACCCCAAGATCTCTCTCTTGAGTGGTCACAGCTCATTTAGACCCCATCATTGTTTACGCACAGTTGGGATGATGTTTCCCAATGTGCATCACTTTGCATTTATCAACACTGAATTTCATCGGCCGTTTGGTTGCCCCGTCGCCCAGTTTTGAGAGATCGCTTTGTAACTCTTCCCAGTCTGCCTGGGACTGAACTATCCTGAGTAGTTTTGTATCATCTGCAAATTTTGCCACCTCACTGTTGACCCCTTTTTCCAGATCATTTATGAATATGTTGAATAGGACTGGGCCCAGTACAGACCCCTGGGGGACACCACTATTCACCACTCTCCACTCTGAAAACTGACCATTTATACCTCCCCTTTGTTTCCTGTCTTTTACCCAGTCACTGATCGAGGAGGGGACCTTCCCTCTTATCCCATAACAGCTGAGTCTGCGTAAGAGCCTTTGGTGCGGGACCTTGTCAAAGGCTTTCTGAAAATCTAAGTACGCTACATCCACTGGATTCCCCTTGTCCGCGTGCCTATTGACCCCCTCCAGGAATTCTAGCAGATGGGTGAGGCAGGATTTCCCGTTGCTAAAACCATGTTGACTCTTCCCCCCAAAATTACGTTCATCTCCGTGTCGGATAATTCTGTTCTTTACTAGAGTTTCAGCCAGTTTGCCCTGTACTGAAGTCCAGCTCATCAGCCTGTAATTGCGGGGATCGCCTCTGGAGCCCTTTTTAACAATGGGCGTGAGGTTAGCTCCCCTCCAGTCATCTGGCCCGAAGCTGATTTAAAGGACAGGTGGCAGACGACAGTGAGTCATTCTGCAATTTCACATCTGAGTCCTTCCGAACTCTTGGGCGAATCCCATCTGGTCCTGATGACTTACTGCTGTTTAATTTATCCGTTGGGTCCCAAACCTCCTCGAATGACACCTCAATCTGGGACAGTTCCTCAGATCTGTCCCCTAAAAACACTGGCTCGGGTTTGGGAAACTCCCTCACATCCTCAGCCGTGCAGACCGATGCAAAGAATTCCTTTATTTCTCCGCCATGGCCTGGTTTCCCCTGCGGGCTCTCTCAGCACCTCGATGGGCCACTGGCCCCCCTGGGTGTTTGCCGGCCTCCCTGCTTCTGACGAACTCTGAATTTTTTGGGGGTGGGTTTGGGCCCCTTTAGCAAATGGCGTCTCGCTGCGCAGCTGGGTTCTGGCGGGCGGCTCAGGTGCCCAGGGCGCCCGTTTGCGCCCTTGGGCCCCCGTTCCCCGGCCGCTGAGCCGTCCTCGGGTGTTTTTAGGGGCACTCCGTGCTGCTGGCAGGCACGGGACCCACGCCGTCCGCCCCCCAAAGCGCTGCTGGGGGGCACGGAGCTGGCCCCAGCCAAATGAACCAGCCTCCCTGGGCACTCTGCCCCACTCCCTGGTTCCTGGCCCCACCTTCAGGAGGGGGGCAGCTCCTGGGTACTCCAGCCTTGGCCTCTCCCAGCAGGGGGCGCCGTGGGGTGGAAGCACTGGCTGTGGGGGGAGCTCCCTGCAGGGGGCGCTGTGGGGCAGGATCCTGGCTGTGGGGGGAGCTCCCTGCAGAGGGCGCTGTGGGGCAGGATCCTGGCTGTGGGGGGACCTCCCTGGAGGGGGCGCTGTGGGGCAGGATCCTGGCTGTGGGGTGAGCTCCCTGCAGGGGGTGCTGTGGGGCAGGATCCTGGCTGTGGGGGGAGCTCCCTGCAGAGGGCGCTGTGGGGCAGGATCCTGGCTGTGGGGGGAGCTCCCTGCAGGGGGTGCTGTGGGGCAGGATCCTGGCTGTGGGGGGAGCTCCCTGCAGAGGGCGCTGTGGGGCAGGATCCTGGCTGTGGGGGGAGCTCCCTGCAGAGGGCGCTGTGGGGCAGGATCCTGGCTGTGGGGGGAGCTCCCTGCAGGGGGTGCTGTGGGGCTGGAGCACGGGCTGTGGGGGGAGCTCCCTGCAGGGGGTGATGTGGGGCTGGAGCACTGGCTGTGCGGGGGGGGAGCTCCCTGCAGGGGGTGCCGTGGGGTGGAAGCACTGGCTGTGGGGGGAGCTCCCTGCAGGGGGCGCTGTGGGGCAGGATCCTGGCTGTGGGGGGAGCTCCCTGCAGAGGGCGCTGTGGGGCAGGATCCTGGCTGTGGGGGGAGCTCCCTGCAGGGGGTGCTGTGGGGCAGGATCCTGGCTGTGGGGGGAGCTCCCTGCAGAGGGCGCTGTGGGGCAGGATCCTGGCTGTGGGGGGAGCTCCCTGCAGAGGGCGCTGTGGGGCAGGATCCTGGCTGTGGGGGGAGCTCCCTGCAGGGGGTGCTGTGGGGCAGGATCCTGGCTGTGGGGGGAGCTCCCTGCAGGGGGTGCTGTGGGGCAGGATCCTGGCTGTGGGGGGAGCTCCCTGCAGGGGGTGCTGTGGGGCAGGATCCTGGCTGTGGGGGGAGCTCCCTGCAGAGGGCGCTGTGGGGCAGGATCCTGGCTGTGGGGGGAGCTCCCTGCAGGGGGTGCTGTGGGGCTGGAGCACGGGCTGTGGGGGGAGCTCCCTGCAGGGGGTGATGTGGGGCTGGAGCACTGGCTGTGGGGGGGGGGAGCTCCCTGCAGGGGGTGCCGTGGGGCAGGATCCTGGCTGTGGGGGGCACTCCAGCCTCTTCCAGGATCCCCCCCACTGCAGTAGCTTGGAGGGGGGGGGGCTGGTATTTTGCTTGGCTGGGCCCTGAGCTTTGCTGTTGGGGGGGGGCCGGAAGCGGGGCTTGAAGGGGATATGAAGGAGAGGGTGGGGGATGGGTGCTGCCCCCCATACCAGCCCCCCGCCCCGCAGGGCCCTGAGCCAGCCCCCAGCCCGCCCCCCCGCTGTGGGGGAGCAGCTGTAGGGCGGGCGTCAGCCCCAGCTGTTCGCACCTAAAATACCCGGGACGGAAATAACCCGGCGCTTGCTCCGGGGACTGATGGGCGGAGGCTGATGATGTGGGGGGGGCTCATGGGGGCGCAGTTGTACCAGGGCCTGGACCTCGGGGACCCCCCCTTCTGTGTAACTAAAGGGAAAGGAGAGGGGGTGGGGGTCCCCGAATGTCTTCCCATGGGCCTGTGGGGGGCGGGTGTTGGGGTCTCTCTGCCCCTCAGAGCCCCCGGCCCCCCCCCGGCCCCCACACAGAGGGATGATTTGGGGTACGGGAGGGCTGGGCAGTATGGGGCCGTCGGAGCCCCCCCCACCCCAGCCCATCTGCTTTATCCATCGCCCAGCCAGGGGAGCCGTGTGGCCGGAACTGACACCCCCTGGATGTGGGGGGGTCGCTGGAAACTCAATAGCCCCCCCCCGGCTTGGCAGCCAGCAGCTTCCGAGTGCCGGAGCCGGCCCCCGCCCCCGGCCCCTGTAACCTGACCCCCCTCCTTCCAGACCTACCCCCCCAGCCCCTGTAACCAGCCCCCCCACGCTAGCCCCCTCGCCAGACCTACCCCCCACATGGCCCCTGTAACCTGACCCCCCCCCGCTAACCCCTCCTTCCAGACCTACCCCCCCAGCCCCTGTAACCAGCCCCCCCACGCTACCCCCTCCCCAGACCTACCCCCACCCCGGCCCCTGTAACCTGACCCCCCCGCTGATTCCTCCTTCCAGACCTACCCCCCCAGCCCCTGTAACCACCCGCCCCGCTGACCCCTCCTTCCAGACCTACCCCCCCGGCCCCTGTAACCAGCCCCCCGGCTAGCCCCTTCATCAGACTTACCCTCCACCTGGCCCCTGTAACCAGCCCCCCCGCTAGCCCCCTCCTCAGACCTACCCCCACCCTGGCCCCTGTAACCACCCTCCCGCTGATCCCTCCTTCCAGACCTACCCCCCCAGCCCCTGTAACCAGCCCCCCCACGCTACCCCCTCCCCAGACCTACCCCCACCCCGGCCCCTGTAACCTGACCCCCCCGCTGATTCCTCCTTCCAGACCTACCCCCCCAGCCCCTGTAACCACCCGCCCCGCTGACCCCTCCTTCCAGACCTACCCCCCCGGCCTCTGTAACCAGCCCCCCGGCTAGCCCCTTCATCAGACTTACCCTCCACCTGGCCCCTGTAACCAGCCCCCCGGCTAGCCCCTTCGCCAGACCTACCCTCCACCTGGCCCCTGTAACCAGCCCCCCCACGCTAGCCCCCTCGCTAGACCTACCCCCCACCCGGCACCTGTAACCTGACCCCCCCACTGATCCCTCCTTCCAGACCTACCCCCCCGGCCCCTGTAACCAGCCCCCCGGCTAGCCCCTTCGCCAGACCTACCCCCCACACGGCCCCTGTAACCTGACCCCCCCGCTGATCCCTCCTTCCAGACCTACCCCCCCGGCCCCTGTAACCAGCCCCCCGGCTAGCCCCTTCGCCAGACCTACCCTCCACCTGGCCCCTGTAACCAGCCCCCCCACGCTAGCCCCCTCGCTAGACCTACCCCCCACCCAGCACCTGTAACCTGACCCCCCCACTGATCCCTCCTTCCAGACCTACCCCCCCGGCCCCTGTAACCAGCCCCCCTACGCTACCCCCTCGCCAGACCTACCCCCTACCCGGCCCCGGTAACCTTACCCCCCCCCCCGCTGACCTCTCCTTCCAGACCTACCCCCCGGCCCCTGTAACCTTACCCCCCCCCGCTGACCCCTCCTTCCAGACCTACCCCCCCGGCCCCTGTAACCAGCCCCCCCTCGCTAGCCCCCTCGCCAGACCTACCCCCCACACGGCCCCTGTAACCTTACCCCCCCCTCCGCTGACCTCTCCTTTCAGACCTACCCCCACCCCGGCCCCTGTAACCAGCCCCCCCGCTAGCCCCCTCCCCAGACCTACCCTCCACCTGGCCCCTGTAACCAGCCCCCCAGTTAGCCCCCTCCCCAGACCTACCCCCACTCGGCCCCTGTAACCAGAGCCCCCCACGCTAGCCCCCTCGCCAGACCTGCCCCCCACCCAGCCCCTGTAACCAGAGCCCCCAACCCAGCTGGGCAGTGGGGAGAGAGGCCACGGAGCCAGGGCCCAGCAGGGAATCCTCCCCCCGTCTACCCCCTACTCCCCCATGGAGGCTGGGGCCAGACATCTCCCGTAGCCCCCCCCACAGGGGGGCCGTTCAGGAGAGACGTGCCACGTGAGCACACACCCACAGCATATGGTGCCCCCCCCCGGAAGACACACACGCGTGGGACGCGCGGCGCGTCCAGCCGTGGACACGCTCACGGACACGCACACGCCGTGCCTGAGGTCGCTCCCCGCCCCCGTCTCTTTCCAGCTGCCCCCGGGGCCGTGCTGGGATTGGGGGGGGTCGCCGGCGGAGAGCCAGGGTGCCCCCCCACTGCAGATCTGGAGGGGGAGGGGGAATCCTCTCCAAAGGTGAGTCCTGATTGGTCACAATGGGTCCCCCCCCAAATATCCCCCCCCCCAACTGTCTGTCAGTGCCCCCTGCCCTGGGGAGAGCCCCCCCCACACACCGTTCAGCTCAAGCCATGGGAGCGAGGGGCATGTTTTTGCTCATGGGGGGGATCCCGCCGGGGGGGGGGAAATCCTGCCCCCCCCCCATTCACGGCTGTTAATAACCCAGCGATGATTCCTGCCCTCTGTTTGCAAACATAGCCGGGGTCTCCATGGGCACAGGCTGGGGGGGGGCGGTTTTGGGCCTCTGGGAGCGGACACCCCCCCTCCCACCCCTCCTGCCTGACCCCTCCCCCCACCCCCTCTTCTGACCCCTCCCACTCTTCTCTGCCCCACCTACCCCCCCCCCCCCGCCTGCTTCCCTCCCCCCAACGCCACCCTGCCTGGCTCTCTGCCCTCTCTCTCTCGGCTCCAGCCCTGCCCCCCGCCCCAGCTCATTCCCCTGTGTGTGCGGCGGGGGGGGGGTCTCACCCCAGTGGCTGGGGCGGGGGGGATCCCAGGCTGTTGGCTACCAGCCCTGGGGAGGGACAGCTTGCCAGCCAGTGCCCCGCCCCCTCCCCTGCCCCCAGCCCTGTCCACTGCCCCTCCTATGCACCATACCCCCAGCTCCTGGCTCCTCCCTCTTCTGCCCTCCCCTGCCCCATCCTCTGCCCCCAATCTCCCCAGCCCTGTGCCCCACCCCTCCTCTGCCCCCTTCTGCCCCAAACCCCCAGCCCTGTGCCACACCCTGTCCTCTGCCCCCCCCAACCCTGCCCCATCCTCTGCCCCGAACCCCCAGCCCTGTGCCCCCTGGCTCCCCCCTCTCCTCTGCACATAGCCTGTCAAGGGACCAGGTGCTGCCCCCCCATATAGCCAGTCAGAGCCCCCCTCCCGGCCTGACACACAGACCCCCCCCAGCCAGACGCCCCCTACCCACAGATACCTCCCCACCCTCCAATTTGCTGCAGGCCCCACCCAGTTTCCTTCCTCATCTTTGCTGGCAACGCCCATCCCCGTCCCATCCCAGCCCCGGTCCATCAGCACCCAGACCCTGGCCTCCCCCGGGGAGCCCCCCACCCCAGCCCAGGCACAGCGCCCGCCTCGCCCAGCCCAGAATGGGGGGGGCACCCCCGGCACCAAGCTCCATTGCCCTGGGCAGGGCCCCAACCAGCCCCCCCGCTCAAACTGTCCCCCCTGCCCTGGAGAGCTCAGCCATGGGGCGCAGGAGGAAAGGGGGGCAGGGGGGTGTGGCTGGCTGGGTCGACAGACAGACAGACAGGCAGTTAGAGGGGGCGTGCGGGGATGGATAGACAGATGACAGAGGGGGTGTGTGGGGAGGATGGTGGAGAGCAGGAGGGGTGTGTACAGGGATGGACGGATGGGGGTGGGGATAGGTGGACAGAGGGGTGTGTGGGGGGCTGGCTGGGGGACGGTCAGCTGGCTAGATTAGATGAGGAGGGGGAGTGTCTGCAGGGGTGGCTGGGGGGGCTGGCTAGGGGGAAGTCACTGGGGGGAAGGACCCCCGCTCACTGCAGGGCTGGCTGGGGGGCTCACTGGGGGGACTGGCCAGGCGGGCTCACAGGGGGCTGGCCGGGGGGGTCACTGTGGGTCTGGCTGGGGGGGCTCACTGGGGGGGCTGGCCAGGGGGGCTCGATGGGGGTCTGGCTGGGGGACTCACGGGGGGGCTGGCTATGGGGGAGTCACTGCGGGGCTGGCCGGGGGGGGCTCACTGGGGGCTGGCTAGCGGGGAGTCACTGGGGGGAAGGCTGGGGGGGCTCACTGCGGGGCTGGCTAGCGGGGCGTCACTGGGGGGAAGGCCGGGGGGGCTCACTGCGGGGCTGGCCAGGGGGGGCTCACTGGGGGCTGGCTAGCGGGGAGTCACTGGGGGGAAGGCCGGGGGGGCTCACTGCGGGGCTGGCCAGGGGGGGCTCACTGCGGGGCTGGCTAGCGGGGAGTCACTGGGGGGAAGGCTGGGGGGGCTCACTGGGGGCTGGCTAGGGGGGAGTCACTGGGGGGAAGGCCGGGGGGGCTCGATGGGGGTCTGGCTGGGGGACTCACGGGGAGGCTGGCTATGGGGGAGTCACTGCGGGGCTGGCCGGGGGGGGCTCACTGGGGGCTGGCTAGCGGGGAGTCACTGGGGGGAAGGCTGGGGGGGCTCACTGGGGGCTGGCTAGGGGGGAGTCACTGGGGGGAAGGCCGGGGGGGCTCACTGCGGGGCTGGCCAGGGGGGGCTCACTGGGGGCTGGCTAGCGGGGAGTCACTGGGGGGAAGGCCGGGGGGGCTCACTGCGGGGCTGGCCAGGGGGGGCTCACTGCGGGGCTGGCTAGCGGGGAGTCACTGGGGGGAAGGCTGGGGGGGCTCACTGGGGGGCCGGCCGGGGGGGTCACTGGGGGCTGGCTAGGGGGGAGTCACTGGGGGGAAGGCTGGGGGGGCTCACTGCGGGGCTGGCCAGGGGGGGCTCACTGGGGGCTGGCTAGCGGGGAGTCACTGGGGGGAAGGCTGGGAGGGCTCACTGGGGGGCCGGCCGGGGGGGTCACTGGGGGGGGGCAGCTGGGGGAGGGGGATGTGCAGGTTTTTGCATCTCTCTCTCCCCCGCTGCTGCTTTGGCCGGAGCGCGGAAAGCACCAGGCCGTGAGGGGTTAAATCCCACAGGGGCGCGTGGGTCTGCCGGGGGGGGGGGGCGGCGCAGGTCACATGGTCCCGGACCCTCCCCCCCCACAGCCGGGCTATTCCCAGCCTCCTGCCTGTCGCTGCCCCCCCCCCCGCCCCCGTGGCCGGCTCCATCCCTCCTGGGGGGGGAGCTCGGTGCTGCACCCTCCCCCCCCAAGCCCTGGCTGCAGCCCCCGAACCCCCCCCCGCGCCCTCCCCCTGGGCAAGGGGGGGCTGAAAAGGAAGGAGGGACCAGGGGATGGGGGGGCCCATAGCCCCACAGGGAAGCGGGGAGGGGGGGGAATCTGGGTAGCAGCCCCCCCCCCCCCGGTTGTGTAACCTCCCCCCGCCCCGGCAGGTTGCTGCAGATGCGTCCAGATGTGCGCACCTGGCTGCTGATGCAGACGGGCCCGGGGGAGGCGGGGGGGGGAGGTGCAGGGACCCCCCCGCCCCGGTGCGCAGGGATGGAGCCGGGGGGGGGGGAGGGTCGCGCTCACCTGCGGTGGGGGGGGCGCGGGGGGAGCCCTGGGTCCGGGCAGGCGGGAGCCGCCGGCTGCAGCTGCTGGCTCCGGGCTCTGGACTGGAATAAACGCCCGGCCCCCCCCCGCCTCGGCCCCCCCCTCGCTCCCGCCCCCCAGCCTCTCCGCAGCCACATCTCGCGAGCCTGCGGAGCCCGGTGCTAGGCAGAGACGGGGGGGCTGGGCTGGGGGGCCGAGGGGAGGTGGAGGGGGCTAGACTTGGGGGGCAGGCTGCCGGTAGGTTGCTGGGCTTGGGAGGTCGGTGGGGGGCCGCTGGGGGGGGGTCAGAGCATTGGCACAGGGGGACGGAGGCAGGAAAGCTGCAGCAGCCGCCGGCTGATGGGGCAGAGTTGGGGGGCTGGGCCGTCCCCTCCAGCCTGTGGTCCAGGGCCCTGGGTGCTGTGGGGCAGGGGCTGTGGGGTGCGATGGGTTGCTGTGGGGTGCAGTGGGGCATTGTGGGGTGGGGCTGTGGGGAGGTGCAGTGGGGTGGGGCCGTGGGGTGGGGGGTGCAGTGAGGCTGTGGGGTGCAGTGGGGCACTGTGGGGTGGTGCACTGTGGGGAGGTGCAGTGGAGTGCTGTGGGGTGGGGCATTGTGGGGTGCGGCTGTGGGGAGGTGCAGTGGGGTGGGGGTGTGGGGTGCAGTGAGGCTGTGGGGAGGTGCAGTGGGGCGCTGTGGGGTTGGCTCTGTGGGGCTCGGGCCGTGTTGAAAGCGGCAGTGACGAGCCCAGGGCAGGGACCCCCCCGCGCCCCGTCCACGGCTGGGTGCAGGTCCCCGGCTGGGCCCGTGGGGGGCGGGGAGGCCCTGGGTTCGGGTTCTGGGGCGGGGCCCCGTGGGGAGGGCGGGGGGGGGGCTCAGAGAACAGCACGTGGGGGGGACCAGCGATGAGGGGGGGTCTCAGCTCAGAGCAAAGGAGTTTGTAGGTGCAGGGTTAAAGGTCGGGGCTAGGCTGGGGTGGGGGCAGGAGTGGGGGGGCGAGGGGGAGGGTTAAAGATGAAGCATGGAGTTGATGGGGCTCGTGGGGGTGCGAGTGCGAGTGCCCCTTGGCTGGTGTTGGTCTGTGTGGGTGACCAGTTGTCAGCATGGGCGTGTCGCTGTATGTGTGTGTGTGTGAGTGTGTCACTGCGTGGCTGTGTGTGTGTGTCACTGTGTAGCTGTGTGTGCAAATCTGTGTGTGTCACTGTGTAGCCATGTGTGTGCAAATCTCTGTGTGTGTCACTGTGTAGCTGTGTGTGCAAACCTGTGTGTGAGTGTGTTGCTGCATGGCTGTGTGTGTACACATCTGTGTGTGTGTCTGTGTGTGTGTCACTGTGTAGCCGTGTGTGCAGATCTCTCTGTGTGTGTCACTGTGTAGCCATGTGTGCAAACCTGTGTGTGTGTGAGTGTGTCGCTGCGTGGCTCTGTGTGTGCAAATCTCTGTGTGTGTGTGTCACTGTGTAGCCATGTGTGCAAACCTGTGTGTGAGTGTGTCGCTGTGTGGCTGTGTGTGTACACATCTGTGTGTGTGTGTCTGTCACTGTGTAACCGTGTGTGCAAATCTCTCTCTGTGTGTGTGAGTGTGTCACTGTGTAGCCATGTGTGTGCAAATCTCTGTGTGTGTGAGTGAGTGTGTGAGTGTGTTGCTGCATGGCTGTGCGTGTGCACATCTGGGTGTGTGTGTCTGTGTGTGAGTGTGTCACTGTGTAGCCACGTGTGTGCACATCTGTGTGAGTGTGTCTCTGCGTGGCTGGGTGTGTCTCCTGCTGCCTGCCTGTCTGGGTCTCCCTGGCTCTGAGGAGCGGATCGGAGCAGCCGGGGGAATTAGCCGGGACGGTAATTACATTAATGCTGGCAGCAGAGACAGCCTGGAGCCCGGCTGCCCTGTGTGTGTGCGTGTGTGGGGGGGCTGTGCCGAGGGATGGGGGTGCAGTGAGATGTGGGGGGACCGGCTGGGGGAAGGGTGGGGGGTGGAATGACTCCCCAGTAAAGGTCTCTGCCCCCCATCTCCCCCCCCGGCACCCATTGGGGGGGCCGGAACTGTCTCCAAATGCCAGGGGATATTTTGGGCTGGGAGATTTGCGGAATCTGCGGATGAGACTCCGTCGGGGGGTCCAGTTACAGCTGGGCGGGTGGGCAAGCGTGTGCGATCTCACACACACGCACACACCCAGAGCCGGGCCTGTCCGACACACACACACACACCCAGAGCCAGCCTTGTCTCTCTCTCTCTCACACACACACACACACACACCCAGAGCCAGCCTTCTCTCTCTCTGACACACACACCCAGAGCCAGGCCTGTCCGACACACACACACCCAGAGCCAGCCTTGTCTCACACACACACAGCCAGCCTTCTCTCTCTCTCTCTCTCTCTCTCACACACACACCCAGAGCCAGCCTTCTCTCTCTCTCTCTCACACACACACACACAGAACCACACCTGTCACACACACACACAGAGCCGGGCCTGACACACACACACACACGCACACACAGCTAGCCTTGTCTCTCTCTCACACACACACACACAGCCTTGTCTCTCTCTCTCTCTCTCTCACACACACGCACACACCCAGAGCCGGGCCTGTCCGACACACACACACCCAGAGCCAGCCTTGTCTCACACACACACAGCCAGCCTTCTCTCTCTCTCTCTCACACACACACACCCAGAGCCAGCCTTGTCTCTCTCTCTCTCTCTCTCTCTCACACACACACACACACAGAGCCAGGCCTGTCACACACACACACACACACACACACACACACACACAGCCTTGTCTCTCTCTCTCTCTCTCTCTCTCTCTCTCTCTCTCTCACACACACACACACAGAGCCAGGCCTGTCACACACACACACACACACACAGCCTTGTCTCTCTCTCTCTCTCTCTCACACACACACACACACACACAGCCTTGTCTCTCTCTCACACACACACACACACAGCCTTGTCTCTCTCTCTCTCTCTCTCACACACACGCACACACCCAGAGCCGGGCCTGTCCGACACACACACACCCAGAGCCAGCCTTGTCTCACACACACACAGCCAGCCTTCTCTCTCTCTCTCTCACACACACACACCCAGAGCCAGCCTTGTCTCTCTCTCTCTCTCTCTCTCTCTCTCTCTCACACACACACACACACAGAGCCAGGCCTGTCACACACACACACACACACAGCCTTGTCTCTCTCTCTCTCTCTCTCTCTCTCTCACACACACACACACACACACACACACAGAGCCAGGCCTGTCACACACACACACACACACACACACACACACAGCCTTGTCTCTCTCTCTCTCACACACACACACACACACACACAGAGCCGGGCCTGACACACACACACACACACACACACACAGCCTTGTCTCTCTCTCTCTCTCACACACACGCACACACCCAGAGCCGGGCCTGTCCGACACACACACACCCAGAGCCAGCCTTGTCTCACACACACACAGCCAGCCTTCTCTCTCTCTCTCTCACACACACACACCCAGAGCCAGCCTTGTCTCTCTCTCTCTCTCTCTCTCTCTCACACACACACACACAGAGCCAGGCCTGTCACACACACACACACACACACACACACACACACACAGCCTTGTCTCTCTCTCTCTCTCTCTCTCACACACACACACACACACAGCCTTGTCTCTCTCTCACACACACACACACAGCCTTGTCTCTCTCTCTCTCTCTCTCACACACACGCACACACCCAGAGCCGGGCCTGTCCGACACACACACACCCAGAGCCAGCCTTGTCTCACACACACACAGCCAGCCTTCTCTCTCTCTCTCTCACACACACACACCCAGAGCCAGCCTTGTCTCTCTCTCTCTCTCTCTCTCTCTCTCTCACACACACACACACACACAGAGCCAGGCCTGTCACACACACACACACACACACAGCCTTGTCTCTCTCTCTCTCTCTCTCTCTCTCACACACACACACACACACACACACACAGAGCCAGGCCTGTCACACACACACACACACACACACACACACAGCCTTGTCTCTCTCTCTCTCACACACACACACACACACACACACACACAGAGCCGGGCCTGACACACACACACACACACACACACACAGCCTTGTCTCTCTCTCTCTCTCACACACACGCACACACCCAGAGCCGGGCCTGTCCGACACACACACACCCAGAGCCAGCCTTGTCTCACACACACACAGCCAGCCTTCTCTCTCTCTCTCTCACACACACACACCCAGAGCCAGCCTTGTCTCTCTCTCTCTCTCTCTCTCTCACACACACACACACACAGAGCCAGGCCTGTCACACACACACACACACACACACACACAGCCTTGTCTCTCTCTCTCTCTCTCTCTCTCTCTCACACACACACACACACAGAGCCAGGCCTGTCACACACACACACACACACACACAGCCTTGTCTCTCTCTCTCACACACACACACACAGAGCCAGGCCTCTCACTGTCTCTGTCCCCACCCCCAGCCCAGACACACTCCCGGCCACAGCCAGCAGGGGGCAGCCCTGCCCTGCAGAAGCTGCACTGGTGCCCTTGTTCTCCTCCCCACGCCCCCTGCGCCCCAAACGTGCCAGGGGTCCAACCCCAAACCACCCCAAGAAGTCTGATCCAGCTCCAGAGCTCGCCCCGTCCCGGCAGAGGCCTCGAGGAAGGGATAGCAAGTAGGAGGGAAAATCCCCTGTTGCTGCTCTCTAAATCCGTGGGACACCCGTGGCTTGAGCCCGGCGTGCTGGCCTGGTGGCCCCGTCGCATAAGGGTCTGTCGGGCTTGGGACAAAACAGAGCAGGGGCGTGGACCGGCTGCCCTGCAAGGAGAGATTAGCGTGACCGGGACTGCTCCGCTTGGGAAAGGGACGGCGCAGGGCAGGTGTGACCGAGGCCTATGAAATCATGACGGGGGTGGAGAAGGCAAAGAAGGAAGTGCGACTGACTCCTTCTCATAGCACACGAACTAGGGGCCACCCAATGAAACGAACAGGCAGCGGGTGTAAAACGAACGAAAGGAAGTCTTTCTTCACCCAACTGTTAACCTGTGGAACTCCTTGCCAGAGGACGTGGTGAAGGCCAAAACTATAACAGGGTTCAAAGAAGAACAAGATATGTTCCTGGAGGACGGGTCCAGCAATGGCTATGAGCCAGGATGGGCAGGGATGGTGGCCCTGGCCTCTGTTTGCCAGGAGCTGGGGATGGGTGAGAGGGGAGGGGTCACTGGATGATTCCCTGTTCGGTCCATTCCCTCTGGGGCCCCTGGCCCTGGCCACTGTCAGAGGACAGGACACTGAGCTGGATGGACCTTTGCTCTGACCAAGTAGGGCCGATCTTATGTATGTGTGTGGGGGGGTTCCAGCCCGAGTAGGTCTGGGACCCTAAAGAGACATGGCCTATGTGGGGGGAGAGCTGCAGCAGGGAGGGGTTACCTGTGGGGGTACAGGGCCTGGGGCGGGGCTGGAAGGGGTGTGCATGGGGAGGGACCCCTGGTGGGGAGGGGGGCTGGAGTGGGGAGAGTTTACCTGTGGGGTGCAGGGCGCAGGGGGTAGAGGGGACCTGGGGGATGGTGTCAGGCCTAGGGGACTGGGAGGGCAGTGGCTTCATGGGGCTGGGCCCTTGGGGTGCAGGAGAGATGAAGTGGGGAGGAGCTGGGGTCACAGGGTGAAGGGTAAAGCTGTCCCTGGGTCCCGCCCCCTGTACAGGTGAGCCCCTGGCACAGGAATACAGCTCCCCCTAGGCCCCGCCCCCTGGACAGGTGAGCCCCTGGCACAGGTATACAGCTCCCCCTAGGCCCCTCCCCCTGGACAGGTGAGCCCCTGGCACAGGAATACAGCTCCTCCTAGGCCCTTCCCCCTGTACAGGTGAGCCCTTGGCACAGGTATACAGCTCCCCCTAGGCCCCTCCCCCTGGACAGGTGAGCCCCTGGCACAGGTATACAGCTCCCCCTAGGCCCCTCCCCCTGGACAGGTGAGCCCCTGGCACAGGTATACAGCTCCCCCTAGGCCCCGCCCCCTGGACAGGTGGGTGGCTGTGGGGCTTCCCCGTCCCCACACCCTGGCTCCGACTGAGGCTGCCTGTTGCCTAGCGCCCTCTCTGGTGTTGTCCATCACCTAGTGATGGGGGCCAGCTCCAGTTCCTGGAAGAGGCTCTGCCAGCCCCTGAAATGGGTGCGGGCAGCCGCTCGCCCCATCCCGTCGCTGTCAGAGCGGGCCCCCCCGTCCTGTCCCGGCCTTGTTTGACTTTCTCTCCAGTGTTTATCCGTGAGCAAATATTGGCACCTTGGCATTAGCCAGGCGGGCTGGGCGAGGCCTTGGCTCTGCTGGGCTCCTCTCCCCGGGGCTCCGATGAGGCTGTGGGGCTGTGGCTCGGGACTGGGGCGGGAGGGCACGTAGCCTGCGCTGGATGATCCCCCTCGGTCGTAAATCCTACCCCCAGCCCCTGTTGCTAACCTGAGCCTGTCCCCTGCTCTCATCCCGTCCTCCCCTATTGATCAGTATCTGCCCAAAGGGTCGTTGGCGCAGCCCCACGCTCTGGGTGTCCTGAAACCTCTGGAGCTGGGGTGGGACGACGGGGGCTGGATCCCTTGGTGAATCGCCCTGGTCTGTCCACTCCAAGCAAAGCACCAGGGGGCAGGGGCCATCAGGCCGGATCCAGGGGTCCTCTGGGTCTGACCCAGGCCGGCTGTGCCCCATGGGTGACCCCCACCACTGACCCTGACTCCCACAACCCAAATCACAGCCCTTAACCCCTCACTTGGACCTTAATGCCTGCCCCTACCTAGGAAATGAACCTTGACGGCTAATGGAAACCTCACGCCCTGCCTGTAAAGCTGGGCCAGCTTCCCTGCCAGTGCACCCCGCACCCAGACAACCCCCCGCGTAACCCCGTGCTCCATCGAATGACCCACCCCGACGCTGCACCGTGGCCCTGAACTACAGGGTCGAGCGCTTTGCGGGCACCGGTGATTTCACCCTCAGGCTGCCCCAGGAGTGGAGGGGCAGTGCTGGCCTCATGCACTGTGCACACAAATCTTATACCCGTTACCAACAGCAAAGCCGGGCAAGGCCCAGGGGAGAGACAGGACAAGTCACAGTGACTCAACAACCTGGCCAGGCATGGAACCCAGGCTCCCAGTCCCGTCCCCCCCGCTCTAACCACTAGACCCCACTTCCCTCCCAGAGCCGGGGAGAGAACCCAGACGTCCTGGCTCCCAGCCCCCCCTGCTCTCACCCACCAGCCCCCGCTCCCCTCCCAGAGCTGGGGAGAGAACCCAGACGTCCTGGCTCCCAGCCCCCCCACTCCCCTCCCAGAGCCGGGGAGAGAACCCAGACGTCCTGGCTCCCAGCCCCCCCTGCTGTAACCCACCAGCCCCCACTCCCCTCCCAGAGCCGGGAGAGAACCCAGGAGTCCTGGCTCCCAGCCCCCCGCTCTCACCCACCAGCCCCCACTCTCCTCCCAGAGCTGGGGAGAGTGGGGTCCTGGCACCCAGCCCCCCCTGCTCTAACCCACCAGCCCCCACTCCCCTCCCAGAGCCGGGGAGAGAACCCAGGAGCCCGTACTCCCAGCCCCCCCTGCTGTAACCCACCAGCCCCCACTCCCCTCCCAGAGCCGGGAGAGAACCCAGGAGTCCTGGCTCCCAGCCCCCCTGCTCTCAGCCACCAGCCCCCGCTCCCCTCCCAGCGCCGGGAGAGAACCCAGGAGTCCTGGCACCCAGCCCTCCACCCTGTCCCTTTTGCGTCACCTGCCAGGCGAGGCCGGTCTCAGATGCTCATGTCCCCCCGCCCTGGCATTTCTCAGGTACCCAGGGTGACCTTTGCTTTATTTGTTCTGTGAAATCTCAGTTGTTATTTAGAGTCCCATGGAACGTGCGCTGGGATGGGCCCCGGGCGCCAGCCCAGATGTCCCGGCGGGTGGAGAGTTCTCCCCCACCCATGCCCTGGGCTCTGCCGCTGGGAACCCGTCACCCCCTTCCTCCCTGCACCTGGGGGATGGGCACCCCCCCCCGGGATTCCTGGGGCCCGGTGGTTCCACACTGCATCCCAGCAGTGCCGCGTGGTTCCGTGGGTCGCCATGGCAGCCCATTTGATGTCAGGCGGGTCCGTGCATGGCCCCGGCAGTGTGGCACAGCCTCCTTCCCCCGAGGCTGGGCCCCTGGCCGGCCGGCCGGCCAGCCACGCCCCCCGCCCCCCTCGGTGCCCTCCAGGGACCCCAATTTGCTGAGGGCTCGGGCTGGAGGGAGGCGTAGCCCCCAATGGACAGGGTTGCCGAGCCCCCAGGAATCCCGCCTCCTGTACCAGGACCTAGCTTGGGGAGGGACCCAAAGCCGCTCCCCCCTGCGGCGGACCGGTGTTCCCCTTTAAGGGGCTCGGGCCTGGGCCGGCCAGCCCCAGTCACTCACCAGAGCCAGCTGGGCTGGGGCAGGTGTTTGTTATAAAGGGCTGCCGGGGAGGTGCTGGCCCAGGCAGTGGGGCAGGCTGGGCTTTGGGGGAGGCCCAGGGCTGTTGAACCGGTGGCCTGGAGCGGCTGGGGGCTATGCAAGGAGATCCCAGGGGAGGCCCAGCTCTGACCCAGACCCTGAGAGGCTTCCAGGTAACCCCAAAAGGCGCTGGGGCGCTCCCAGCCTGGAACCTGGCAAACGAGGTCAGGGCATCTGCTGTAGCCCAGTCCCTTGGTCCAGGCCCACTCCGCTCCTCCACCTTTCCCCCCTTCTCCCGCTGCCTGCCCCCCATTCCCCCTGAGATGAGCTAGCCAGGTCAGTCCTGCACCCCAGCAGAGAGGCTGGATGGGCCCCAGAAATGAGGTCCCCTAGGGAGGAGGGGCATGTGGTTGACGGGGGGGGGGGGTCCTCTGTGTAAGAGGGAGGCTGTGATGGGGGCCCCAATCATGGGGTCTCTGCAGCCCCAGCACAATGGGGGTCACAGGCTGGGGGCCTGGTACGGCGGGGCCCAGATCTCAGTCAGATGTCGCTGTCGGTCCCGTGGCTGGGCTGGCAGAGGTGTGACATGGAAGCGCGCGGGACTGGGCTGGCCGGGGGGGAGAGGAGGAAAGGAGAAAGTGAAAGGGTGCCGAACAGGCTGGTAAATTCCCTGGCAAGCACCCTGGGTGACCTCCCTGGCACCCGCAAGTGCTGGGACAGTGTGGCCAGACACTGAGTGAGGCTCGCTGCAGGGAGGGGAAAGCTAACCCACAGGAGAAGGGACTTGTCAGACAGGGAGGTGGCGGGTGGGGAGAGAACCCAGGCGTCCTGGCTCCCAGCCCCCACTCCCCTCCCCCCTCCCAGGGCCGGGGAGAGAACCCAGGAGTCCTATTAGGAAAGGGGGACATAATAGGACAGAACATCTCATGTTGCCGCTCTCTAAATCCGTGGGACTCCCACGGCTTGAGTCCTGCGCGCTGATGTGGTGGCCCCGTCTCCAAAAGGATCTGTTGGGATTGGAAAAGGTTCAGAAAAGGGCAACAAAATTGGTTAGGGGGATGGAACAGCGGCCGTACAAGGAGAGCTTAAAAAAACGGGGAGTTTTCAGCTCGGGAGAGAGACAGCTAAGGGGGGGGTATGACAGAGGTCTATAAAATCATGACTTCTGGGGAAAGTAAATAAGGGAGTGGTATTTACTCCCTCTCATAAGTAGGGCTAGGGACACCCAATGAAATTAATAGGCAGCGGGTTGAAAACAAACAGGAGGAAGTATTTCTTCACCCAACGCACAATTTGTGGAACTCTTTCCCACAGGACGTGGTGAAGGCCAAGACTATAACAGGGTTCAAAGAAGAACTAGATACGTTCCTGGAGGAGGGTTGTGACGAAGTGGGACTGTTCTTATGTTTCCTCTGAATAGTGTGGGGGTGCCTCAGTTTCCCCTAGGCAGTTCTTAAGTATCTAGGGGGTGGGGTAAGGGTGTATGATCATTGCAGAGCCCTAGAGGGCCGGTGTGTGCAGGGGTCTGGACACGGACAATGGCCGACACCCTGTCTCCTGGCCACTGATGGCCTGGGCCCTTCCCCCCTGCAAGGTGAGAGCTAAAGGGTTGGAGAACAAAGGGATCCGGTGACCTCCTGGCCTGGGAAAGGGACAAAGCCCAGAGGAGGGGGGGCTGGGGGGAGTTTTCAGTTGGGGGCTGGCTGGGACATGGAGTGAAGGGCAGACGAGGTTGTCTGACTCACTGCCCCCCAAAATGGACCCGGCTGAGGGGTCCCGTTCTCTGCACCTACAAGCTCTGTGTCAGACCATGTTCCTGTCGTCTAATAAACCTTCTGTGTTACTGGCTGGCTGAGAGTCCCGTCTGACTGCGGAGTTGGGGGGCAGGACCCTCTGGCTTCCCCAGGACCCCGCCTGGGTGGACTCGCTGGGGGAAGCGCACGGAGGGGCAGAGGAAGCTGAAGGCTCTGAGGTCAGACCCAGGAAGGGGGAAGCCGGGGGAGCTGTGTGTCCTGCAGACAGGCTGCTCCCCGAGAGGAGACTCCCCCAGAGTCCTGCCTGGCTTCGTAAGGAGCAGCTCCAGAGCATCGCCCGGGGACTCCATGACAATGGTCCAGCAGTGGCTATTAGCCAGGCTGGGCAGGGCTGGCGTCCCTAGCCCCTGTTTGCCAGAAGCTGGGGATGGGTGACAGGAGACGGATCACTGGATGATTCATTCCCTCTGGGGCACCTGGCATTGGCCACTGTTGGAAGACAGGACACTGGGCTAGATGGACGTTTGCTCCGACCCAGTCTGGCTGCTCTTATGGCTCCCAGCCCCGCCTGCTCTAACCACCAGCCCCCACTCCCCTCCGAGAGCTGGGGAGAGAACCCAGGAGTCCTGGCTCCCCATGTCACGGAGTGTGGGGGAGTCCAGGCCCTGCACCCCTCTTCCTGGGATCCACTGAGACTCTCAGCCAGCCAGTAACACAGAAGGTTTATTGGACAACAGGAACACAGTCCAAAACAGAGCTTGTGGGTACAACCAGGACCCCTCAATCACGTCCTTCTGGGGGAGCAGGGAGCTTAGACCCCAGCCCTGGGGTTCCCTGTGTTCCTCCACCCAGCCCCAAACTGAACTAAACCCACCCAGCAGGTTCCCTGCTGCAGCCTCTGTTCACATTCCTGGGCAGAGGTGTTACCTCCTCCATCCCCCTCCTGGCTCAGGTGACAGGCTCTCAGGTCTCCCATCCCCAGGGCACATTCCCAGGTCAACACTCCCCCCTCCCTGCTGCCTCACATCGTCACACCCCGGCCCCGCTCTAACCCACCAGCCCCCACTCCCCTCCCAGAGCCGGGGAGAGAACCCAGGAGTCCTGGCTCCCAGCCCCCTGGCCCTGCTCTAACCCATCAGCCCCCACTCCCCTCCCAGAGCCGGGGAGAGAACCCAGGAGTCCTGGCTCCCAGCCCCCTGGCCCTGCTCTAACCCACCAGCCCCCACTCCCCGCCAGAGCCGGGGAGAGAACCCAGGAGTCCTGGCTCCCAGCCCCCTGGCCCTGCTCTAACCCACCAGCCCCCACTCCCCTCCCAGAGCCGGGGAGAGAACCCAGGAGTCCTGGCTCCCAGCCCCCTGGCCCTGCTCTAACCCATCAGCCCCCACTCCCCTCCCAGAGCCGGGGAGAGAACCCAGGAGTCCTGGCTCCCAGCCCCCTGGCCCTGCTCTAACCCATCAGCCCCCACTCCCCTCCCAGAGCCGGGGAGAGAACCCAGGAGTCCTGGCTCCCAGCCCCCTGGCCCTGCTCTAACCCACCAGCCCCCACTGCCTGCCAGAGCCGGGGAGAGAACCCAGGAGTCCTGGCTCCCAGCCCCCTGGCCCTGCTCTAACCCACCAGCCCCCACTCCCCTCCCAGAGCCGGGGAGAGAACCCAGGAGTCCTGGCTCCCAGCCCCCTGGCCCTGCTCTAACCCACCAGCCCCCACTGCCCGCCAGAGCCGGGGAGAGAACCCAGGGGATGCACAGGTAGGTTCTGCCCTTGAAATTCTATTTATAGCTGGTGTTTTGTTTGCCGTAACGATAAACGAACTCCAAGGGCATGAGTGTTTGTAACGAAGGCTCTTTGAAGCGCTGATTAACCACTCATCTCCTTAAGGAGGGGAACTCCTTTTTATAAAAGGCAAATTAGTTATATCTTGCGCTGACGTCAATGCAGCATTATCAGGAACCGAGCGGAGAGGGGGGGCCGTGCGAACAGCCTGTCACGTGGGCACAAGGGGGTCCCGTGCACTGTGGTGTCATGCGCATGCCTGGCCACAAGTCCCACCTGTTCACCTGCAGGCTGCAAGCTGTCACTCACACGCATCCCGCCTGCTCGCACGAGGGCCGAATGCTGTCACTCACACGCATCCCGCCTGCTCGCACGAGGGCCGAATGCTGTCACTCACACGCATCCCGCCTGCTCGCACGTGGGCCGAGTGCTGTCACTCACACGCATCCCGCCTGCTCGCACGTGGGCCGAGTGCTGTCACTCACACGCATCCCGCCTGCTCGCACGTGGGCTGAGTGCTGTCACTCACACGCATCCCGCCTGCTCGCACGTGGGCTGAGTGCTGTCACTCACACGCATCCCGCCTGCTCGCACGTGGGCTGAGTGCTGTCACTCACACGCATCCCGCCTGCTCGCACGTGGGCTGAGTGCTGTCACTCACACGCATCCCGCCTGCTCGCACGTGGGCTGAATGCTGTCACTCACACGCATCCGGCCTGCTCGCACGTGGGCTGAATGCTGTCACTCACACGCATCCCGCCTGCTCCCACGTGGGCTGAATGCTGTCACTCACGCAAGTCCCGCCTGCTTGCACGCGGGCTGAATGCTGTCACTCACACGCATCCGGCCTGCTTGCACGCGGGCTGAATGCTGTCACTCACACGCATCCGGCCTGCTCACACGCGGGCTGAATGCTGTCACGCGCATCCGGCCTGCTCGCATGTGGGCTGAATGCTGTGACTCACGCGCATCCGGCCTGCTCGCACGTGGGCTGAATGCTGTCACTCACACGCATCCCGCCTGCTCGCACGTGGGCTGAATGCTGTCACTCACACGCATCCCGCCTGCTCCCACGTGGGCTGAATGCTGTCACTCACGCAAGTCCCGCCTGCTCGCACGCGGGCTGAATGCTGTCACTCACACGCATCCGGCCTGCTCGCACGCGGGCTGAATGCTGTCACTCACACGCATCCGGCCTGCTCGCACGCGGGCTGAATGCTGTGACTCACGCGCATCCCGCCTGCTCGCACGTGGGCTGAATGCTGTGACTCACGCGCATCCGGCCTGCTCGCACGTGGGCTGAATGCTGTCACTCACACGCATCCGGCCTGCTCGCACGCGGGGTGAATGCTGTCACTGACGCGCATCCCGCCTGCTCGCACGAGGGCTGAATGCTGTCACTCACACACATCCGGCCTGCTCGCACGTGGGCTGAATGCTGTCACTCACGCGCATCCCGCCTGCTCGCACGTGGGCTGAGTGCTGTCACTCACACGCATCCCGCCTGCTCGCACGTGGGCTGAATGCTGTCACTCACACGCATCCCGCCTGCTCCCACGTGGGCTGAATGCTGTCACTCACGCAAGTCCCGCCTGCTCGCACGCGGGCTGAATGCTGTCACTCACACGCATCCGGCCTGCTCGCACGCGGGCTGAATGCTGTCACTCACGCGCATCCGGCCTGCTCGCACGTGGGCTGAATGCTGTGACTCACGCGCATCCGGCCTGCTCGCACGTGGGCTGAATGCTGTCACTCACACGCATCCGGCCTGCTCGCACGCGGGGTGAATGCTGTCACTGACGCGCATCCCGCCTGCTCGCACGAGGGCTGAATGCTGTCACTCACACACATCCGGCCTGCTCGCACGTGGGCTGAGTGCTGTCACTCACGCGCATCCTGCCTGCTCGCACGTGGGCTGAGTGCTGTCACTCACGCGCATCCCGCCTGCTCGCACGTGGGCTGAGTGCTGTCACTCACGCGCATCCCGCCTGCTCGCACGTGGGCTGAGTGCTGTCACTCACGCGCATCCCGCCTGCTCGCACGTGGGCTGAGTGCTGTCACTCACGCGCATCCCGCCTGCTCGCACGTGGGCTGAGTGCTGTCACTCACACGCATCCCGCCTGCTCGCACGTGGGCTGAGTGCTGTCACTCACACGCATCCCGCCTGCTCGCACGTGGGCTGAGTGCTGTCACTCACACGCATCCCGCCTGCTCGCACGTGGGCTGAGTGCTGTTGCTCACACACCTTCCCCGCACACCCCCATCCTCCGGGGTAGCGAGGCGTTTGGGGAAGCGGGTGGGAGTCGTGTCCCCGTTCACAGGCCGGGCGTCGCAAACCGGGGCAGCTCAGCTTAATTTCTGCAGCGAGGGGAAGACCGGGCCGCTGGGTCGGGCGAAAGACCCGGGGTCAAGTCCCTGCTGCCTGGAGGGAACCTCGACACTGCATATACCCCCCCACCAGCCGTCAGCCCCCCGTCAGCTCTAAATGCAGCAGGGTCGCCGGGCCTCGGGGCCCGGGTGGGACCCTCTCCCCTGATATTCCTGGCCCGGCGCGGGGGGCAGGGTGTGTGGTTGAGGATGCACCAGGAGGTGCCCAGAGGCCACGGGGATGGGGGTGCCTGGAGAAGTTCCGGTGCAGAGCAAGAAATCCCCCCCCACGGCTCGGGGGCCCGGTCCCCCGCTCTTTCACACACCCTCGCCCTGGGTTCCAGCAACTGATTTCCTCCAAATATTTGCCCAGCTATGGAAACAGTGCGTCGCTGGCAGCTCCCTGCCCCACGCTTGGCACCGCCCGGCCTGCAGCCCTGGGCAGGCGGCAGCCCCCACCCAGCCCCCCAGGGCTCTGGGGTGCCAGCTGCCAGGCCCTGCTGGCAGTATGGGGCCCGGGGTGGGGCCCGGGCTCCCTTATCAGCCGATCGCTGTGGTTTCCAACGCCTGGGGGCCCCTCCTACCTGTTCTCCTCCCTCTATGAAATCCACCAGCCACCCCGAGCGGCACTTCAGCTCCGAGCAGGATCCTGGAGGCCACCCGGGTGCATCCTCCTCTCCAGAGCCTGGCCCCGGCCCCCCCGCCCACGCGGACCCCTGACTGGAGCGGGGGGATGATGCCGGTGGTGCTCTGCCTCTGGGCAGCCCTGGCCCTGGCCTCCACGGGGGGTGAGTACCCAGGGGACCACCTGGGGGAGGGCGAGCTGTGGGGTGGGGGACGCAGGGTGCTACAGCATTGGCTGGCACCCCCCCCATCCACTGCAGCCCCCCATGGCTGCCTGGACACCCTCCGGCCCCCCGTCTCTGGCATCGCAGCCCCCCATGGCACCCTATAGCGCGTGAGTGTGGGGGCATGAATGGAGGAGGGGAGGAGTGGAAGGGGTAGCTGGAGGCAGTGGGGGGGGGAATGGAAGGGTGGGGGGGCACAGGGGGATGGGGGGATGGAGGGGTGGGAGAAGGAGGGGTTGGGGGATGGAGGAGGGGGGTGGAGGTGGGGGGATGGATGGAGGAGGGGTGTGCAGGGAATGGGGGATGGATGGTTGGAGGTGGGGGGATGTAAGGGTGGATGAAAAAGGGGTTGGGGTGGAGGTGGGGGGATGGATGGAGGAAGGGTGTGGGGGGGTGAAAGGGGGGATGGAGGGGTGTGTGGGAGGGATGGAGGGGTGGATGAAGGAGGGGTAGGGGGTGGGGGTGGATGGAGGAGGGGTGTGGGGGGCACAGGGGGATGGATGGCTGGAGGTGGGGGTGTGGAGGGGTGGATGAAGGAGGGGTTGGGGGGTGGGGGAGGGGTGAGGTGGGGGCAATGGAGGGTGGGGTGGGGGCGATCTGCAGCGCCCCCGGCCCAGACCGGTCCCTGGGCTTCCCAGAGGGGCAGGGCCAGGCCAGCCGGGCCGAGCCAGAGCCACCGGCTTGGCGCTAGTCCTGGGGGTGCTCAGGGGCCGCCCCTCTCCCCGAAGGCCACCCGTGTCCCAGCCCCCAGCTTTTCAGCTGTCCCGGTGTGCCCCGGAGTCACCAGGAAACGTGTCGTGGCAGGAAATCTCCAGGAATGCACCCGACCGCAATTGGCAACATTGGGTCCCCGCCCTTCCCCAGCTGCCTGCTCGGTGCTGGGGGTGCCTTCGGGGAGCTCTGGGCTGGGGGGCGGCTGCAGCCGTGTCTGTTTGGGCCCCCCTTCGCACCACCCCAAGCAATGGTGTGTGCGCCCCACCCCCTGCACTGGTCACAAGCGGTGTTAACCCTCGGAACGCTGGGTAGTCAGGCAAAGTGCAGAGGGAAACTGAGGCAGGCATAGAAATGTTACAGAAAATTCCCCCTTCCTTGCATACCCCCCTTCTGGGGCAATGCAGCCGGCTGGGACTGGAGGGGTTAGTGTCCCCCTGGACTGGGCAGGGGTGGGGCTGGGGGCATCGCTCCCCCAGACAGGGCAGTCCCATGGGTCAGGAGTGCAGCGATGCTGGTGCCTTCCCTAGGGGAGGGCAAATGGGGCACCCCACTGCAGGGATGCTGCTGCTAAAGGGCTGTTCTGTAGTTGCCCCCCTGCGCTATGGGGCTGGATCCTGCTCCCCCTTAGCCCCCCCGCACCCGGATCTGTCCTCTCCACCCTTCGGTTCTATGGGGCTGGTCCCTGCTGTCCCAGGGCCCCCCACAACCCAATCCCTCCTCTGCACCCTGTGGTTCTGTGGGGCTGGTCCCTGCTGCCCCACAGCCCCCCCACCCCCCGGATCTGTCCTCCCCACACTGAGGTTCTACGGGGCTGGACCCTGCTGGTGAAGGTCTGTGGCTGTCTGGCCTTGCCCCCTGGCTCTGCAGGGTGGGGAGGAAACGGGGCGGGGGGCGGGGAAGGGAGAGAGAGAAGCTACTTTAGATGAAGAGGGTTTCCACAGGAGAAAACCGCACTGGTTTCGTTCCTTGATTCCTGCCCCTGCCCTGAGTAGCCCAGGGTGATACCTGGCTGGCACACCACGGACATGCCCAGCGGGCAACCTTGGGAACCGAAGGGACTTCGGACAGAGCCTCGTCCCTCAGTGTCGGGGGAGTGGGGGCTGATAGATAAGGTACTGGATCAAAAGCCAGGACTCCTGGGTTCTCTCCCTGGCTCTGGGAAGGGAGTGGGGGCTGGTGGGTTAGAGTGGGGGGGGGTGGACTGTCTCCAGGACATCTCAACCGGCTTCCCCCATCCTGGGTCTGACCTCGGAGCCTTCAGCCTCCTCTACCCCTCCAGGCAGTTCCCCCCCAGCGAGTCCGCCCAGGCGGGGTCCTGGGGAAGCCAGAGGGTCCTGCCCCCCAACTCCGCAGTCAGACGGGACTCTCAGCCAGCCAGTAACACAGAAGGTTTATTAGACGACAGGAACAGGGTCTAACACAGAGCTTGTAGGTGCAGAGAACAGGACCCCTCAGCCGGGTCCATTTTGGGGGGCAGTGAGCCAGACAACCCCGTCTGCCCTTCACTCCATGTCTCCAGCCAGCCCCAAACTGAAAACTCCCCCCAGCCCCCCCTGCTCTGGGCTTTGTCCCTTTCTTGGGCCAGGAGGTCACCTGATTCCTTTGTTCTCCAACCCTTTAGCTCTCACCTCGCAGGGGGGGAAGGGCCCAGGCCATCAGTGGCCAGGAAACAGGGTGTCGGCCCTTCTCTGTGTCCAGACCCCTGCCCACACCTGCCCTCTAGGGCTCTGCAAGGATCATACACCCTTACCCCAATCCCTAGAGACTTATGAACTGCCTAGGGGAAACTGAGGCACCCCCACACTAATCAGAGGAAACATTAAGAACAGTCCTGCTTCGTCACACTCTGGGAGGGGAGTGGGGGCTGGTGGGTTAGAGCAGGGGGGCTGGGAGCCAGGACTCCTGGGTTCTCTCCCCGGCTCTGGGAGGGAAGTGGGGGCTGGTGTGTTAGAGCAGGGGGGCTGGGAGCCTGGACTCCTGGGTTCTCTCCTCGGCTCTGAGAGGGGAATGGGGGCTGGTGGGTTAGAGCGGGAGGGGCTCATGCCGGGGAAAGGAAGCTGTTTGCATAACGGTCCATAATTGTCATTGGACACATAGTCCTACCAGAGCTGGGCATTAACCCCTCGGTTATCAGAAGCACCTGTATTTGCCTTTGTGAAGTGGAAGGTGATCGGTGTGGGCTCAGGGACCCAGGCAAGCAACGGGGCACCTGGAAAGAGGTGCGGAAAGTGCAAATGAGAGAGGGAAATTGGGAGGGGGGGGAAGGAGGGGTCTCAAGGTGGGATTTCCAAAGGAACCAACAAAATTTGGTGCCCAGCTCCCAAAGGAATGGCCCTTGGGGTACATAAAAAACAAAGGTCCTGTTGTAAAAACCAGCTTCAAAAGCTAACAGAGGAGATGCAAATATCACACAGAATGTACTTGTAACAGGCACAGTGACAACCTCAGGAACCAAGGAGAGAACGACTAGTAAATGGATCACAACACACAACAGAACAGAAACATCTGAGGCCATCACCACTCCCAGCACTTCAAACCCAACCTCCACGGCTGAGACCAGCAGCAGGTCCGAGTCCGTCTCTACGCCCGGAGCTTCCACCTCGACCTTCACAACCAAGATCAGCACCAACTCTGAGCCTGTCTCCATGCTGAGATCTTCCATCCCGACCTCTATGACTGAGAACAGGACCAGGTCCGAGTCCGTCTCCATGCAAAGCGCTTCCAGCCCGACCTCTGTGGCTGAGACCAGCAGCTCCGAGTCTGCCTCCTCGCCCAGAGCTTCCACCTCGATCTCTAGGACTGAGACCAGTGCTGTCTCTGAGTCCGTCTCCTCCCCTAGAGCTTCCAGCCTGATCTACACGGCGGAGAGCAGCACCATCTCCGAATTCATCTCCACGCAAAGCGCTTCCAGCCCGAGCTCTATGGCCGAGACTAGCACCTCCGAGTCCATCGCTCCGTCCAGCACTTCTAGACCGACCTCTGTGACTCAGACCAGCACTGTCTTTGATTCGGTCTCTACGCCCAGTGCCTCCAGCCTGACCTCCACAGCAGAGAGCAGCACCGGCTTGGAGTCCGTCTCCACGCAAAGCGCTTCCAGCCAGACTTCTGTGGCTGAGACCAGCACTGTCTCCGAGTCCGTCTCCATGCCGAGAGCTTCCACCTCGACCTTCACAACCAAGATCAGCACTGGCTCCGAGTCCGTCTCGTCCCCCAGATCTTCCAGTCCGAGCTCTATGGCCGAGACCATCACCTCCGAGTCCATCTCTCCTTCCAGCACTTCTAGAGCGACCTCTGTGACTCAGACCAGCACCATCTCTGAGTCCATCTCCTCACCCAGAGCTTCCAGTCCGACATCCACGACCGAGAGCAGCAGCATCTCTGAGTCCTTCTCTTCCCATGCAGCTTCCAGCCCGAGCGCTACGGCTGAGTCCAGCACCAGGTCTGAGTCCGTCTCCTCCCCTAGAGCTTCCCTCCCGACCTCCATGGCCGAGACCAGCACTGTCTCTGAGTCCGTATCTACGCCCAGTGCTTCCAGCCTGACCTCTATGATCGAGTCCAGCACCATCTCCGAATCTGTCTCCACGCAAAGTGCTTTCAGCCCGACCTCTGTGGCCGAGACCAGCACTGTGTCTGAGTCCGTCTCCTCCCCTAGAGCTTCCAGCCTGACCTCCATGGCGGAGAGCAGCACCGTCTCCAAATCCATCTCCACGCAAAGCGCTTCCAGCCCAACCTCTAGGACTGAGACCAGCACTGTCTCCGAGTCTGTCTCCTCGCCCAGAGCTTCCAGCCCGACCTCCATGGCCGAGACTATCACTCTCTCTGAGTCCGTCTCCATGCCCAGATCTTCCAGCCCAAGCTCTGTGGCCGAGAGGAGCACCGTCTCCGAATCCATCTCAACGCAAAGCGCTTCCACCCCTACCTCTAGGACCGAGATGAGGACTGCCTCTGTATCCATCTCCTCGGCCAGAGCTTCGAGCCCGAGCTCTATGGCCGAGACCAGCACCTCCAAGTCCACCTCTCCATCCAGCACTTCTAGAGCGACCTCTGTGACTCAGACCAGCACCGGCTCCGAGTCCATCTCCTCACCCAGAGCTTCCAGTCCGACATCCACGACCGAGAGCAGCAGCATCTCTGAGTCCTTCTCCTCCCATGCAGCTTCCAACCCGAGCGCTACGGCTGAGTCCAGCACCAGGTCTGAGTCCGTCTCCTCCCCTAGAGCTTCCATCCCGACCTCCATGGCCGAGACCAGCACTGTCTCCGAGTCCGTATCTACACCCAGTGCTTCCAGCCTGACCTCTATGATCGAGTCCAGCACCATCTCTGAATCTGTCTCCAAGCAAAGCGCATTCAGCCCGACCTCCATGGCCAAGACCAGCACTGTCTCCGAGTCCGTCTCCTCGCCCAGAGCTTCCAGCCCGACCTCCATGGCCGAGACTATCACTCTCTCTGAGTCCGTCTCCATGCCCAGATCTTCCAGCCCAAGCTCTGTGGCCGAGAGAAGCACCGTCTCCGAATCCATCTCCACGCAAAGCGCTTCCAGCCCAACCTCTAGGACTGAGACCAGCCCTGTGTCCATAGCTTCCAGTCCAACCTCCACAGCAGAGACCAGCACCATCTCTGAATCCATCTCCTCATCCAGAGCTTCGAGCCCAAGCTCTATGGCCAAGACCAGCACCTCCGAGTCCACCTCTCCATCCAGCACTTCTAGACCGACCTCTGTGACTCAGACCAGCACCGGCTCCGAGTCCGTCTCCTCACCCACAGCTTCCAGTCCAACATCCACGACCGAGAACAGCAGCATCTCCGAGTCCTTCTCCTCCCATGCAGCTTCCAGCCCGAGCGCAACGGCTGTGTCCAGCACCAGGTTCGAGTCCGTCTCCTCCCCTAGAGCTTCCCTCCCGACCTCCACGGTGGAGAGCAGCACCATCTCCGAATCCATCTCCACGCAAAGCGCTTCTAGCCCAACCTCTAGGACTGAGACCAGCCCTGTGTCCAGAGCTTCCAGTCCGACCTCCACGGCAGAGATCAGCACCGTCTCCGAATCCATCTCCACGCAAAGCGCTTCCAGCCCGACCTCTAGGACTGAGACCAGCCCTGTGTCCAGAGCTTCCAGTCCGACCTCCACAGCAGAGACCAGCACCGGCTCCGAGACCGTCTCTATGCCCAGAGCTTCCATCCCAACCACCCCGTATGAGTCCATCTCTCTGTTCAGCTCTTCCAGCCCGACCTCTGTGACTCAGACCAGCACCGTCTCTGAATCCATCTCAACGCAAAGCGCTTCCACCCCGACCTCTAGGACCGAGACGAGCACTGCCTCTGTGTCCATCTCCTCGCCCAGAGCTTCCAGCCCGACCTCCATGGCCGAGACTAGCACTGTCTACGAATCCATCTCGACGCAAAGCGCTTCCACCCCGATCTCTAGGACCGAGATAAGCTCCGTGTCCGAGTCCATCTCCTCGCCCAGTGCTTCCAGCCCGACCTCCACAGCCAAGATCAGCACTGTCTCCGCGTCTGTCTCTATGCCCAGAGCTTCCACCCCGACCTCTAAGATCGAGACGAGCACTGCCTCTGTGTCCATCTCCTCGCCCAGAGCTTCCAGCCCGAGCTCTATGGCCAAGACCAGCACCAGGTCCGAGTCTGTCTCCTCCCCTAGAGCTTCCAGCCCGACGTCCATGGCTGAGACCAGCACTGTCTCTGAGTCCGTATCTACTCCCAGTGCTTCCAGCCTGACCTCTATGACCGAGTCCAGCACCATCTCCGAATCTGTCTCCACGCAAAGCATTTCCACCTTGACCTCTAGGACTGAGACTAGCACTGTCTCCGAGTTCGTCTCCATGGCCAGATCTTTCACCTCGACTTCTATGGCTGAGACGAGCACCAGGTCCGAGTCCATCTCCATACAAAGCCCTTCCAGCCCGATCTCTGTGGCTGAGACCAGCACTGTCTCAGAGTCCGTCTCCCTGCCGAGAGCTTCCACCTCGACCTTCACAACCAAGATCAGCACTGGCTCCGAGTCCGTCTCCTCCCCTAGAGCTTCCAGCCCGACCTCCATGGCCGAGACCAGCACTGTCTCCGAGTCTGTCTCCATACAAAGCGCTTCCAGCCCGACCTCTGTGGCTGAGACCATCACCTCTCAGTCCATCTCTCCTTCCAGCACTTCTAGAGCGACCTCTGTGACTCAGACCAGCACCGGCTCCGAGTCCATCTCCTCACCCAGAGCTTCCAGTCCGACATCCACGACCGAGAGCAGTAGTAGCATCTCCGAGTCCTTCTCATCCCATGCAGCTTCCAGCCCGAGCGCTACGGCTGAGTCCAGCACCAGGTCCGAGTCCGTCTCCTCCCCTAGAGCTTCCATCCCGACCTCCATGGCCGAGACCAGCACTGTCTCCGAGTCCGTATCTACACCCAGTGCTTCCAGCCTGACCTCTATGACCGAGTCCAGCACCATCTCCGAATCTGTCTCCATGCAAAGCGCTTTCAGCCCGACCTCTAGGACTGAGACCAGCCCTGTGTCCATAGCTTCCAGTCCGACCTCCACAGCAGAGACCAGCACCGGCTCCGAGACCGTCTCTATGCCCAGAGCTTCCATCCCAACCACCCCGTATGAGTCCATCTCTCTGTTCAGCTCTTCCAGCCCGACCTCTGTGACTCAGACCAGCACCGTCTCTGAATCCATCTCAACGCAAAGCGCTTCCACCCCGACCTCTAGGACCGAGACGAGCACTGCCTCTGTGTCCATCTCCTCGCTCAGAGCTTCCAGCCTGAGCTCTATGGCCGAGACCAGCACCTCCGGGTCCACCTCTCCATCCAGCACTTCTAGACCGACCTCTGTGACTCAGACCAGCACTGTCTCCAAGTCCGTCTCCATGCCCAGATCTTCTAGCCTGAGCTCTATGGCCGAGACCAGCACCAGGTCCGAGTCCGTCTCCTCCCCTAGAGCTTCCCTCCCGACCTCCATGGCCGAGACCAGCACTGTCTCTGAGTCCGTATCTACGCCCAGTGTTTCCAGCCTGACCTCTATGACCGAGTCTAGCACCATCTCCGAATCTGTCTCCACGCAAAGCGCTTTCAGCCCAACCTCTGTGGCCGAGACCAGCACTGTGTCCGAGTCCGTCTCCTCCCCTAGAGCTTCCAGCCTGACCTCCACGGCAGGGAGCAGCACCGTCTCCGAATCCATCTCCACGCAAAGAGCTTCCAGCCCGACCTCTAGGACTGAGACCAGCCCTGTGTCCAGAGCTTCCAGTCCAACTTCCACAGCAGAGACCAGCACCGGCTCTGAGACCGTCTCTATGCCCAGAGCTTCCATCCCAACCACTACGTTCGAGTCCATCTCTCTGTTCAGCTCTTCCAGCCCAACCTCTGTGACTCAGACCAGCACCATCTTCGAGTTGGTCTCTATGCCCAGAGCTTCCACCCTGACCTCTAGGACCGAGTCCATCACTGTCTCCAAATTCATCTCCACGCAAAGTGCTTCCACCTCGATCTCTGGGACCGAGACCAGCACTGCCTCTGTGTCCATCTCCTCGCCCAGAGCTTCCAGCCTGACCTCTATGACCGAGTCCAGCACCATTTCCAAATCTGTCTCCACGCAAAGTGCTTTCAGCCCGACCTCTGTGGCCGAGACCAGCACTGTGTCCGAGTCCGTCTCCTCCCCTAGAGCTTCCAGTCCGACCTCCACGGCAGAGAGCAGCACCGTCTCTGAATCCGTCTCCATGCAAAGCACTTCCACCCTGACCTCTAGGACTGAGACCAGCCCTGTGTCCATAGCTTCCAGTCCGACCTCCACAGCAGAGACCAGCACCGGCTCCGAGACCGTCTCTATGCCCAGAGCTTCCATCCCAACCACCCCATATGAGTCCATCTCTCTGTCCAGCTCTTTCAGCCCGACCTCTGTGACTCAGACCAGCACCGTCTCTGAATCCATCTCAACGCAAAGCGCTTCCACCCCGACCACTAGGACCGAGACGAGCACTGCCTCTGTGTCCATCTCCTCGCCCAGAGCTTCCAGCCCGAGCTCTATGGCCGAGACCAGCACCTCCGAGTCCACCTCTCCATCCAGCACTTCTAGACCGACCTCTGTGACTCAGACCAGCACCATCTCTGAGTCCATCTCCTCACCCAGAGCTTCCAGTCCGACATCCACAACCGAGAGCAGCAGCATCTCTGAGTCCTTCTCTTCCCATGCAGCTTCCAGCCCGGGCGCTACGGCTGAGTCCAGCACCAGGTTCGAGTCCGTCTCCTCCCCTAGAGCTTCCCTCCCGACCTCCACGGTGGAGAGCAGCACCGTCTCCGAATCCATCTCCACGCAAAGCGCTTCTAGCCCAACCTCTAGGACTGAGATTAGCAGTGTCTCCGAGTCTGTCTCCTTGCCCAGAGCTTCCAGCCCGACCTCCATGGCCGAGACTAGCACTCTCTACGAATCCATCTCGACGCAAAGCGCTTCCACCCCGATCTCTAGGAACGAGATAAGCCCTTTCTCCGAGTCCGTCTCCCTGCCCAGATCTTCGAGCCCAAGCTCTGTGGCCAAGAGGAGCACCATCTCCGAATCCATCTCCACGCAAAGCGCTTCCAGCCCGACCTCTAGGACTGAGACCAGCCCTGTGTCCATAGCTTCCAGTCCGACCTCCACAGCAGAGACCAGCACCGGCTCCGAGACCGTCTCTATGCCCAGAGCTTCCATCCCAACCACCCCATATGAGTCCATCTCTCTATTCAGCTCTTTCAGCCCGACCTCTAGGACCGAGTCCAGCACCATCTCCGAATCCGTCTCCACGCAAAGCACTTCCACCCTGACCTCTAGGACTGAGGCTAGCACTGTCTCCGAGTCCGTCTCCTCACCCAGAGCTTCCAGCCCGACCTCCATGGCCGAGACTAGCACTCTCTCTGAGTCCGTCTCCCTGCCCAGATCTTCCAGCCCAAACTCTGTGGCCGGGAGCAGCACTGTCTCCGAATCCATCTCCACGCAAAGCGCTTCCAGCCCGACCTCTAGGACTGAGACCAGCACTGTGTCCATAGCTTCCAGTCCGACCTCCACAGCAGAGACCAGCACCGGCTCCGAGACCGTCTCTATGCCCAGAGCTTCCATCCCAACCACCCCGTATGAGTCCATCTCTCTGTCCAGCTCTTTCAGCCCGACCTCTGTGACTCAGACCAGCACCGTCTCTGAATCCATCTCCTTGCCCAGAGCTTCCAGCCCGAGCTCTATGGCCAAGACCAGCACCTCTGAGTCCACCTCTCCATCCAGCACTTCTAGAGCGACCTCTGTGACTCAGACCAGCACCGGCTCCGAGTCCATCTCCTCACCCAGAGCTTCCAGTCCGATATCCACGACCGAGGGCAGCACCATCTCCGAATCCGTCTCCACGCAAAGCACTTCCACCCTGACCTCTAGGACTGAGACTAGCAGTGTCTCCGAGTCTGTCTCCTCGCCCAGAGCTTCCAGCCCGACCTCCATGGCCGAGACTAGCACTGTCTACAAATCCATCTCGACGCAAAGTGCTTCCACCCCGATCTCTAGGACCGAGATAAGCCCCGTGTCCGAGTCCATCTCCTCGCCCAGAGCTTCCAGCCCGACCTCCACAGCCAAGATCAGCACTGTCTCCGCGTCTGTCTCTATGCCCAGAGCTTCCACCCCGACCTCTAGGACCGAGTCCATCACTGTCTCCAAATTCATCTCCACGGAAAGTGCTTCCACCTCGATCTCTGGGACCGAGACCAGCACCAACTCCGAATCCATCTCCACGCATAGTGCTTCCATCCTCACCTCTGGGACCGAGACCAGCACTGCCTCTGTGTCCATCTCGACGCAAAGCGCTTCCACCCCGACCTCTATGACCGAGACCAGCACCTCCGAGTCCACGTCTCCATCCAGCACTTCTAGACCGACCTCTGTGACTCAGACCAGCACCGGCTCTGAGTCCGTCTCTTTGCCCAGAGCTTTCAGCCCGACCTCCACGGCCGAGAGCAGCACCATCTCCAAATCCGTCTCCACGGAAAGCGCTTCCACCCTGACCTCTAGGACCGAGACCAGCACTTCCTCTGTGTCCGTCTCCTCGCCCAGTACTTCAAGCCTGACCTCTGTGGCTGAGACCAGCACCTTCGAGTCCATCTCTCCATCCAGCACTTCTAGACCGACCTCTGTGACTCAGACCCGCACCGGCTCCGAGTCCGTCTCTACCCCCAGAGCTTCCAGCCTGACCTACATGGCCGAGTCCAGCACTGTCTCCAAGTCCGTCTCCACCCCCATATCTTCCAGCCCAACCTCTGTGACCGAGACCAGCACCAACTCCAAGTCCATCTCCACAGCCAGAGTTTCCAGCCCGACCTTCACAAGCAAGATCAGCACCAGCTCCGAGTCTGTCTCCTCTCCCAGAGATTCCAGCCCGACCTCCACGGACGAGAGCAGCACTGTCCCTGAGTCCATCTCTACGCCCAGTTTTTCCAGCCCAACCTCTGTGGCCGAGACCAGCACCAACTCTGAGTCCGTCTCCACACCTAGAGCTTCCAGCCTGACTTCCATGGCTCACTCAACAACAGTCTCCGAGTCCGTCTCCATGCCAGGTGTTTCCAGCCCAATCTCCATGGCCAAGTCCAGCACTGTCTCCAAGCCCGTCTCCTCACCCAGCGCTTCCATCCCGACCACTACGGCTGAGTCCAGCACTGTCCCCCAATCCATCTCCACGCCCAGAGCTTCCACCCTGACTTCCACTGTAGAAGCCAGGACAGTGTCTGAGTCCTTCTCCACTCCCAGTGCTTCTAGTCTGACCTCCACGGCTGAGACCAGAACCATCTCCAAGTCCATCTCTACACCCAGTGCTTCCAGCTCGACCTCCATGGCTGGGTCAAGCACCGTCTCCGAGCCCGTTTCCATGCCCAGTGCTTCGATCCTGTCCTTGACATCCAAGTCCAGCACCGTCTCGGAGTTAGTCTCCACACCCAGGGTTTCCAGCCTGACCCTCACATCTGAGTCCAGCACCCTCTCTGAGTCTGTCTCCATACCCAGCATTTCAAACCTGAGTTCCACGGCTGATGCGAGCACAATCACACAGCCAACAGTCTCTGAATTCACCACCAATGAGACAACCGTGACATTGGTTCCTCCCCATCCAAGTGGCACTGAATTCACAAGGACAGAGACTACCATGGCAAGCACTCCTTCTCTTCCAATGACAGAGACATCCACACACAATGTGATAACACCTTCTTCAGGGCATACCACAATGGAAACAATCAACAGTGAGACAACCTCAGCAACATCCTCTTCACCGACAATGGTGCCCAGCTCTTCCACCCAGAGCACCTTCCTGACTTCTGTCTCTCCCACAACCCTCTCTGAAAGCACAGCCAAGGAAACGACTCTGGCAACAATGGTTTCTGCTCCAGTTTCAGCAGAATTCACGAATAGTTATACAACATTGTCAACAACACCCTCTGCGTCTGCTACATCTGAGATATCCACCAGCGAGGCAGCGGCGACAACAGCTACTCACACTGCAGTTGTATCAACATCTTCTTCTGAGAGTGCCATCACGACAAGCATGTCACACACAACAGTTCCTGAATTCATTACCAGTGCCGCACCCCCAAGGACAACTGCTCCACATCTGACTTTAACAGAATTCACAGGCCGTGAGACTACCATGGCAACTAGGTTTCCTGTAGAAACGGCTTCAAAATCTGAGACCACGATATCAACAACTCTCTCTGTACCTGTTACACCTGAAATCTCCACCCTTGAAACAAACTCTACAATGGCCACCTCCCAACCAGCTCTGACCACCCCTTCCTCTCAGAGCCCTTCAGTGACGTTTCCCTCCCACTCAGCTGTGTCTGAGTTCACCAGAAAGGAGACAACTTTGGCAACAAGCATTGTAAAGACAACTGGGCGCTATTTAACCATGTCTGAAGTCCCCACTAATGAAACCACACTTGCAACAAGTCTTTCCGGGACAACGGTTCCTGAAGTCACAAGGTCTTCCACACTCTCTGTGGCAGCTACAGCAGACAGCTCCACCCGTGAGACAAACTTGACAACAGTCACATCCCAGCCAACTGTCGTGACATCTTCCACGGAGAGTAGGACAATGGCATCTGTGTCCCATACAACCCTACCCGAATTCAGCACCAATGAGAGAACCAAGGCAACTAGTCCTTCCACTCTTATGACTGAATTCCCAAAGAATGAGACCACCGTAACCTCAACTCCCTATGTCCCAGCAACAGGACTCACTCACAACCAAACGACACTGGCAACCACTCTTTCTGCGCCTGCCAGAAGTGAAATCTCCACCAGTGAGACAAGCTTGACAACAGCCACCTCTCAGCCCATTGTGCCAACATCTTCCATCGAGAGTAGCACCATGACATCTGTGTCCCATACAACCGTACCTGAATTCACCAGCAAGAAGACAACCGTGACGTCGGCCCCTCTCCATCCAACTCCGACTGAATTCACAAGTACTGAGAGTAGAGGAGTAACAACTCTTTCTGTCCCTAACACAGAGGAATTCAGCAGCCGACAGACAACTTTGACAACAGTCTCTCCTCAGCCGCCTGTGACCACATCTTCCACTGAGTCTACCGTGAAGACAAAAGAGTCCTATCCAACCATATCTTCATCCACCACCAGCGAGAGCACCCTGGCAACAACACTTTCCTACTCAAGTCCTCCGGCATCCACCCACCATGAGACACTGCCAATGACAACCCGTTCTGTTCCAAGCCCAACCAAATCCACCAGCCACGAGGAAACATTGGCTACGACTGTTTCTTCGCCTACCGCCACAGGGTCCTCCTCTGGCATCTCTCGCACAGTGATGACGTCCGAGGCAGCAACAAGTCACGTGTCTTCTACAAGGTCCATGGCACCTCCTCTTTCCGTCTCGACAGGTTCTTCGGTTCCCACGAGGAAACCCAGCACCGTGACCAGCCTTGTGACTCAGACGCAGTCTAGCAGCACAAGTACTTCCGTGACTGTGCCAACCAAAATCCCAGGGACCAGCAGCCACCCCACAAACCCCACTGGCACCACAACCACTGCGGGTGAGTTGTGGGTTTCTATGGGGAGCAGGGTTCCGCGAGGAAGGTAGGGGCGGCAGACTGGGAACCGTAGACTCTATTCCTGGCTCAGCCACTGACCAGCACCGTGGGGTCTCTGATCTCAGTCGGGGCAGGTGCAGTGCCCAGCACGATGGGGTCCTCCTTACGGTTTGGGGCATGCAGGGGTTACTGTCACACACAAAAATCACATCATCCACATCAGTGGCTAACTGGGATGTGAAGTTAATTCCTGGCTAGAAACCTGTGGCAAACCATTACCATTTCCCACGCTCACCCCAGAGGTGGCCGCATCTCAGTGCCGGGCGAGGGGTCCCTTTCAGGTGTATGTCCTCATTCAGTCCCATTTCTCTCTTTGCTCCCCTGAAGCTCCCGCCACCACGCTGGAGCCCCTGAGGTGCCAGAATGGAGGGACGCCCCTTGCGAACAAGTGTCTCTGCCTTTCGGGATTTACAGGGGAGCGGTGCGAAACGGTGATGAACAACATCAACATCGGTGAGTGGCTCTGGCCTCCCCCATCGCTCTGAGGGTCCCTGTTGGACTGCCAGTCCCTGAGCTTTTTGGGGACTGTGACAAAGCTCTGTCCTTGCCTCCATGGGTCCTGCATTTCCTGGCGGATTTCGCTAGTCTCAGAGGCTCACTGTGACCCTCCACGTAACCCTTCTTTCTCTCGAGACATGGGTCACAGTCTACTGAACCATTTTCATCATAAGCCAGCAAGGAAGGTGAGGAGAAGTTTCCTTCCTTGCACAGTCTCTGTCGTCTCCCAGTCTCAGTGATTAATCAGGTGGCAAAGGTGTGGGGGAGAGCCCAGGCCCATCCTCTACTCCGGGCTCCAGCCCAGGGACCCTAATAGTATCAACTATGGCAGCTGACCTTTTAGAAACATGGCATGTAGAATTCCCTGGGCTACTTCCCCCACAGCAGCCCTCACTTCCTCAAGCTCCACTTCACCCTTCCCTCATGGGCTCCTTCCTTGTGCCTGATATGGTGTGTACTACGCAGCCTCTCCAACAGCACAACTTCCTCCCACAGCACCTGACATGCGCACCCACCTGACTAACTGGGAGGCTTTTAACTAGTTTCAGCCAGCCCCTGATTGGCTTCAGGTGTCCCAATCAACCTAGCCTTCTCCCTGCCTTCTGGAAAGTTCTTAATTGGCCCCAGGTGTCTTAATTGACCTGGAGCAGCTTTACTTTACCAGGCGACCCTGGTGGCTTTACCGGGGTGTTTGTTCCTGCGACCCGTGACTGACACTCGCCTTTTTTGCAAGAGCATCGCACAAGCAAATGTGCGACAGGTACAAAAAAGGCTAATATCAACCCAGGGTGTGTGAATGGGGGAGGGCGTCGTCCTGCTCTGTTGGTGCCGGTAAGCCCCCTGCCATGGGTCTGTGGCGACCTCTGGGCACATTAGGGGAGCTGGGGGCAAACGGGCGAGTGGCCATGCAGAGGACGATCCGAGGGCTAGAAACCCGACGTAGGGGGCGAGGTTGAACCCGGGTGTGGTCAGCGTAGAGGACGGTGGGGACTTGAGCCTGGCCTGCAGGTCGGAGAAGGGCTGGTCTGAGGGGACAGGGTCAGTTGTACTCTGGGGCCCCCGAAGGCAGGAGAAGGAGCAAGGGGCTTAATCCGGAGCAAGGCCGAGGTCAGTTGGGTTTTAGGAAACGCTTCCTGGCTCTCAGGGTAGCTCGGCTCCAGAACAGGTGCCACAGGCGGGTCCTGTCTCTGGAGGCTTCTCAGAGCAGGTTGGAGAAACACCCGTCAGGACTGGGCTGGGGTTACTGGTCCTGGCTCAGCGTGAGGATCTGGACTCAGGCTCCCTTCCAGCCTGTCTGTTCCTGGATTCTCCAATGATGGAGCAACTTTAGAGGCTTAGAACAGGAGCCAAACTCAGTTGGCTCTTTAATTACCCCCGCTCCGATCTCGTAGTGTTTAAACCCAGCCTGGCGAGCCCCCGCTCGTCCTCCCCGGCTCGTGAGCGCTCGGGGCTGCCAAAGCTGCACTTTGTTTCCCATTTGCAGATGTGGTGAAGGCAGAGATCAATGTCACCGTGGTGGTGACGAACATGAACTTCTCCGAAGGCATGGAGGATCCAAAGTCCACAGCGTTCAAAGAGTTTGTGGAAATCTTCCGTACCCGGGTGAGGGAGACTGGACTCAGGACGGCTGGGGAGAACGCGCGGAGCTGTGGGTGAACGGGGAACTGCTGTAGTGGGAGCAGAGCTGGGGTCTGGCACGCCGGTGAGGGGTTAGATTGCAGGGTCTGTGGAGGCAGTGCCCCGTTGCAGACAGCCACAGTGTCTCCTAGGGGTAGGGGTTTTGATGCAATGCATTATGGGAAGTTTGGGGCTTTGGCAGGTGGGGGATGGTCCCTGGGGCTGGGTTGAGCCGTGGAAGGTCCAAGGCAGTCTGGAGGAAGGAGCATCCCACTGGTTTGGGGGAGCAGGGTCTCTGCTGGGTGGGGGACAGCTGCTGCAGCAGGGCAGGTCTGTGCGGAGCGCAGGGAAGGGGGCCAGGGCTCCCTGGAGTAGGGGGAGCACTTTGTGCCCACCGTGCTGAGCCCGCTCTCTTGCAGATGGACCCGATCTACAGGGAGACGGTGCCTGGGTTCCTCAGCATCGAGGTGATCCAGCTGAGGTGAGGTGTGGGGCCCGGGCCCCATGATGGGGGTGGGGGAAAGGGTCGCCAACTTTCTTGTCGCACAAAAGCAAACTCCCCGGGCTGGGTCAGGGAGTTCGTGTGCAGGAGGGGTTCAGGGTGGGGGAGTCCCTGTGGCACTTGCCACTGTTTCCAGGAAGTTGTCACCATGTCCCTGCAGCCCCTAGGCACATGGGCAGCCAGTGAGGCTCCACGTGCAGCCCGAGGCCTGGCTCCGCAGCTCCCATTGGCCGGGAACCTCCACCAATGAGAGCTGTGGGGGTGATGCCTGCAGGCGCGAGGTCAGTGCATGGAGCCTCACTGGCCGCCCATGTGCCATGGGGCTGCAGGGACCTGGCGGCAGCTTCTGGGAGCAGTGCGGTGTCCCAGGGCAGGCAGGGACGAGCCTGCCTTACCCGCACTGCACCGCCGGCCGGACGTTTCACCAAGTGGTCGGCAGTGCCAGCCGGAGCTGCCAGGGTCCCCTTTCGACCAGGCCTTCCTCTCGGAACCCGGACGCCTGGCAACCCTGGGGATGGGGTGGTGTCATCCGGTGGCCCCTGACGGCCTTTCTATTCTTCTTCTCCTCCCACAGCAATGGCAGCGTGGTGGTGGATCACCGTGTGGTCCTGGACGTGCCCTACGCCAACTACACCAGTGTGTACACCCAGGCCGTGGCCAACGTCAGAGCGCGGCTGAACGCCACCAATTGCACCAGCGCCTCTCCGGGTGTGTACCGCGCGTCGCCTGGCCAGCCGGCCTCCCCTTTGCGGGCCCGGCGCTGGCCATCTGGCTTTCGGGGTCGCTGCGTGGTGCCAGCCGCAGAGCCGGCGTCTCATCCCTTCCCTGCGGAGCCTTGCATGCCGTCCCTGCCGTGTTTCCTGCATCTCTCTTGGGCTCCCAGGGGGCGCCAGCCAGCCGAGGGGGTCTCCAGAGCCCCCGGGGAGATGAAGGAGACCCCCACCTCGCTCCGCTGCATCTGTCATGCAGACCGGCTAGTTTCTCCCAGGCGTTGGGGTTCCACCGCGCTAGGGCTGTGGGCGCTCAGCATGCTGGACTGTGAACGGCCCCTTCTAACCGCTCGGCCTCCAGCGTGCATCCTGCTCCCCAACATGGCTGGAAACATGCACAAACCTGGAGCCAGATCCCCCCCAAATCGCAGATGCTGCAACTCACATTTGGGTCTCCCTCTCTCTTGTTTTCAGACAAATTGTGCTTTAAACCTGGAGCCACGCAGGTCAACTCGGTAAATCTGAACATAGCAGGTAAGACCCAGAGCCTCTGTCTCTGCCCGTCACCCCCTTCCCTGCTCTCCCAGGATAACGTCAGGGGCCGGTCCTGTTGGTTTGTAACGTCAGAGACGCAGCTGGAGCGAACTTGCATCACAGCTGAATCTATGCCTGTGGCTTGACAGCGGATTCACCGCAGCTAAGGGTCTGGCCGGCAGATGCAAGGACCCCAGTGATCTCTGCGTCCGGCTGAGCGAGTGCAGAGCGTTTGGAGTCACACAGGCTCCATTTAAATGCTCCGGGAATCCAGCAGCTCCCCGGGGAGGCCGTTCTGGCCGCCATGCCCATGTTCCGTGCAGTCTGAATCGGGCGAAGCGCGGCTCCCAGGTGTTAGATGCCTTCTCCCCTGTAGCCCGGGATCCAGTCGCTCTCTGGGACCGGTTCCTGTTTTGGAGGGTCCCTTGGGACGCATCTGGCTGAGCAGTGTCTGAGCATCCAGGAAGGAAGAGGGAGGTGGGTTGGTTTCCTGTGGTATTGACCTGCCTCGGCTTTCGCCCTCCCCCCCAGCGGTCTGCCAGAAAAACTCCATCATTCCCGCGGCGTACCAGAAATATTACTTCCCGCTGAACGTGAGCAACGGGCTGATGTGCATCTCCAACTGCAGCATCCACAGCCCCTACGGCCCCTTCTGCAAAGCAGGGGAGCAGTGCTACCTTGGGGCTCAGGGACCCCAGTGCCGGTGAGTCACACACCTCCCCAAAGGGGGCTGCTTTCTGCTGGAGCTAGAGACATCTTGCCTCCCTGCTGCTGTGTCCCGTGCGCGAATGAGCTCTCCAAAGCCAGGCAGGGCAGGGGATGCTCTCCTCCATGGGTCACTGCCCAACGCCTCAGCATGGTGGTAACTGGGGGTGCTGCGCCACAAGAAGTGGGGAGCCTGAGCTGTAGGGAGTGGGGGGCTCAGAGGGTGCGCATTTGCCAGGGGATGCTGTGGGGCAGGGAGCAGGGTGGAGTCTCAGCAGCGGGCGCTCTCCCCCAGCAAGTAGGGCTGGCCCAAGTGGGGCACTAGCGGGCATCGTGGGGCAGGGAGCGGGGCAGGGGCTCAGCAGCGGGTGCTGTCCCCTGCCAGTCAGTGATTTCCACGCTGCCCCAGCACGGTGTCAGGCGGGGTTGCACTGCAGAACGTGGGGTGGGTAACTCAGCAGCGGCCCATGGGAAAGGCATGATCTGTAATTGGTTCCATGAGTGATGAAGCCATGGTAATTTTCCCCACTCAGTCAGCTGACCACGACAGTAGCAGGGACCCAGTCGATGCCAACAACAGCTGAGTTCACAGTACGGGAGACAGCACACAGCACAGCGGTTCGGTCCAGCACAGAGCCACCGAGCTCAGCCACAGCTCCTGTCCCAAAGACGTCTGTAGCCACCACAGAGAGAAGCACACACACGAGTTCCTCAGAGACAGCTACAGGAGAACATCTGACGACTCCTTCCCAGTCTCCTCTGACAGCATCGTCCAGTAAAAGTCCCATAAGGATGACTGTCACACACCCCGCGGTGTCTGAATTCACCACCAATGGGTCAACCGTGACATTGGTTCCAGCCCATCCAACTGGTACTGAATTCCCAAGGACAGAGACTAGCATGGCAAGCACTCCTTCTCTTCCAATGACAGAGACATCCACACACAATGTGATACCACCTTCTTCAGGGCATACCACAATGGAAACAAGTAACAGTGAGACAACCTCAGCAACATCCTCTCCACCGGCAACGGTGCCCAGCTCTTCCACCCAGAGCACCTTCCTGACTTCTGTCTCTCCCACAACCCTCTCTGAAAGCACAGCCAAGGAAACGACTCTGGCAACAACGGTTTCTGCTCCAGCTTCACCAGAATTGACCCACAGTGAAACAACATTGTCATCAACACCCTCTGCGTCTGCTACATCTGAGATATCCACCAGCGAGACAGCGGCTACAAGAGCTACTAACTCGGCAGTTGTTTCAACATCTTCCAGGGAGATAACAAGAAGTGTCTCTCTCCCAACACTACCTGAAACTTTCACCAGTGAGACAACCCTAACAACAACAACTCTTCCCCCGACCTTTAGTGAATATACAAACAGTGAGACTCCCATGGCAACCTCTCTTCCGGTCCCGAGAACAGCCGAAATTTCCACAAGGGAGGAAAGTCTGATGACTGCTTCCGAGTCAACTCTGACAGCATCGTCCAGTAAAAGTCCGATAAGGACGACTGTCACACACCCCACGGTGTCTGAATTCACCACCAATGGGACAACCATGACATTGGCTCCACCCCATCCAAGTGGCACTGAATTCACAAGGACAGAGACTGCCATGGCAAGCACTCCTTCTCTTCCAATGACAGAGACATCCACACACAATGTGATACCACCTTCTTCAGGGCATACCACAATGGAAACAAGTAACAGTGAGACAACCTCAGCAACATCCTCTCCACCGGCAACGGTGCCCAGCTCTTCCACCCAGAGCACCTTCTTGACTTCTGTCTCTCCCACAACCCTCTCTGAAAGCACAGCCAAGGAAACGACTCTGGCAACAACGGTTTCTGCTCCAGCTTCACCAGAATTGACCAACAGTGAAACAACATTGTCATCAACACCCTCTGCGTCTGCTACATCTGAGATATCCACCAGCGAGACAGCGGCTACAAGAGCTACTAACTCGGCAGTTGTTTCAACATCTTCCAGGGAGATAACAAGAAGTGTCTCTCTCCCAACACTACCTGAAACTTTCACCAGTGAGACAACCCTAACAACAACAACTCTTCCCCCGAGCTTTAGTGAATATACAAACAGTGAGACTCCCATGGCAACCTCTCTTCCGGTCCCGAGAACAGCCGAAATTTCCACAAGGGAGGAAAGTCTGATGACTGCTTCCGAGTCAACTCTGACAGCATCGTCCAGTGAAAGTCCGATAAGGACGACTGTCACACACCCCACGGTGTCTGAATTCACCACCAATGGGACAACCGTGACATTGGCTCCACCCCATCCAACTGGTACTGAATTTCCAAGGACAGAGACTACCATGGCAAGCACTCCTTCTCTTCCAATGACAGAGACATCCACACACAATGTGATACCACCTTCTTCAGGGCATACCACAATGGAAACAAGTAACAGTGAGACAACCTCAGTAACATCCTCTTCACCGGCAACGGTGCCCAGCTCTTCCACCCAGACCACCTTCTTGACTTCTGTCTCCAACACAACCCTCTCTGAAAGCACAGCCAAGGAAACGACTCTGGCAACAACGGTTTCTGTTCCAGCTTCACCAGAATTGACCAACAGTGAAACAACATTGTCACCAACACCCTCTGCGTCTGCTACATCTGAGATATCCACCAGCGAGACAGCGGCTACAGGAGCTACTTCCTCTGCAGTTGTTTCAACATCTTCCAGGGAGATAACAAGAAGTGTCTCTCTCCTAACACTACCTGAAACTTTCACCAGTGAGACAACCCTAACAACAACAACTCTTCCCCCGACCTTTAGTGAATATACAAACAGTGAGACTCCCATGGCAACCTCTCTTCCGGTCCCGAGAACAGCCAAAATTTCCACAAGGGAGGAAAGACTGATGACTGCTTCCGAGTCAACTCTGACAGCATCGTCCAGTAAAAGTCCCATAAGGACGACTGTCACACACCCCACGGTGTCTGAATTCACCACCAATGGGACAACCGTGACATTGGTTCCTCCCCATCCAAGTGGCACTGAATTCACAAGGACAGAGACTGCCATGGCAAGCACTCCTTCTCTTCCAATGACAGAGACATCCACACACAATGTGATACCACCTTCTTCAGGGCATACCACAATGGAAACAAGTAACAGTGAGACAACCTCAGCAACATCCTCTCCACCGGCAACGGTGCCCAGCTCTTCCACCCAGAGCACCTTCTTGACTTCTGTCTCTCCCACAACCCTCTCTGAAAGCACAGCCAAGGAAACGACTCTGGCAACAACGGTTTCTGCTCCAGCTTCACCAGAATTGACCCACAGTGAAACGACATTGTCATCAACACCCTCTGCGTCTGCTACATCTGAGATATCCACCAGCGAGACAGCGGCTACAAGAGCTACTAACTCGGCAGTTGTTTCAACATCTTCCAGGGAGATAACAAGAAGTGTCTCTCTCCCAACACTACCTGAAACTTTCACCAGTGAGACAACCCTAACAACAACAACTCTTCCCCCGACCTTTAGTGAATATACAAACAGTGAGACTCCCATGGCAACCTCTCTTCCGGTCCCGAGAACAGCCGAAATTTCCACAAGGGAGGAAAGTCTGATGACTGCTTCCGAGTCAACTCTGACAGCATCGTCCAGTGAAAGTCCGATAAGGACGAGTTTCACACACCCCACGGTGTCTGAATTCACCACCAATGGGACAACCGTGACATTGGCTCCACCCCATCCAACTGGTACTGAATTCCCAAGGACAGAGACTAGCATGGCAAGCACTCCTTCTCTTCCAATGACAGAGACATCCACACACAATGTGATACCACCTTCTTCAGGGCATACCACAATGGAAACAAGTAACAGTGAGACAACCTCAGTAACATCCTCTTCACCGGCAACGGTGCCCAGCTCTTCCACCCAGAGCACCTTCTTGACTTCTGTCTCCAACACAACCCTCTCTGAAAGCACAGCCAAGGAAACGACTCTGGCAACAACGGTTTCTGCTCCAGTTTCAGCAGAATTGACCAACAGTGAAACAACATTGTCAACAACACCCTCTGCGTCTGCTACATCTGAGATATCCACCAGCGAGACAGCGGCTACAAGAGCTACTAACTCTGCAGTTGTATCAACATCTTCTACTGAGAGTGCCATCATGACAAGCATGTCACACACAACAGTTCCTGAATTCATTACCAGTGCCGCACTCCCAGCGACAACTCCTCCACATCTGACTTTAACAGAATTCACAGGCCGTGAGACTACCATGGCAACTAGGTTTCCTGTAGAAACGGCTTCAAAATCTACCCAGGCTGAGACCACGATATCAACAACTCTCTCTGTACCTGTTACACCTGAAATCTCCACCCTTGAAACGAACTCTACAATGGCCACCTCCCAACCAGCTCTGACCACCCCTTCCTCTCAGAGCCCTTCAGTGACGTTTCCCTCCCACTCAGCTGTGTCTGAGTTCACCAGAAAGGAGACAACTTTGGCAACAAGCCTTGTAAAGACAACTGGGCGCTATTCAACCATGTCTGAAGTCCCCACTAATGAAACAACACTCGCAACAAGTCTTTCCGGGTCAACGGTTCCTGAAGTCACAAGGTCTTCCACACTCTCTGTGGCAGCTGCAGCAGAAAGCTCCACCCGTGAGACAAACTTGACAACAGTCACATCCCAGCCAACTGTCGTGACAACTTCCACGGAGAGTAGGACAATGGCATCTGTGTCCCATACAACCCTACCCGAATTCAGCACCAATGAGAGAACCAAGGCAACTAGTCCTTCCACTCTTATGACTGAATTCCCAAAGAATGAGACCACCGTAACCTCAACTCCCTATGTCCCAGCAACAGGACTCACTCACAACCAAACGACACTGGCAACCACTCTTTCTGCGCCTGCCAGAAGTGAAATCTCCACCAGTGAGACAAGCTTGACAACAGCCACCTCTCAGCCCATTGTGCCAACATCTTCCATCGAGAGTAGCACCATGACATCTGTGTCCCATACAACTGTACCTGAATTCACCAGCAAGAAGACAACCGTGACGTCGGCCCCTCTCCATCCAGCTCCGACTGAATTCACAAGTACTGCAAGTAGAGGAGTAACAACTCTTTCTGTCCCTAACACAGAGGAATTCAGCAGCCGACAGACAACTTTGACGACAGTCTCTCCTCAGCCGCCTGTGACCACATCTTCCACTGAGTCTACCGTAAAGACAAAAGAGTCCTATCCAACCATATCTTCATCCACCACCAGCGAGACCACCCTGGCAACAACACTTTCCTACTCAAGTCCTCCGGCATCCACCCACCATGAGACACTGCCAACGACAACCCGTTTTGTTCCAAGCCCAACCAAATCCACCAGCCACGAGGAAACGTTGGCCACGACTGTTTTTTCGCCTACCAGCACAGGGTCCATCTCCGGCATCTCTCGCACAATGATGACGTCCGAGCCAGGAACAAGTCAAGTGTCTTCTACAAGGTCCATGGCGCCTCCTCTTTCCGTCTCGACAGGTTCTTCGGTTCCCACGAGGAAACCCGGCACCGTGACCAGCCTTGTGACTCAGACGCAGTCTAGCAGCACAAGTACTTCCGTGACTGTGCCAACCAAAATCCCAGGGACCAGCAGCCACCCCACAAACCCCACTGGCACCACAACCACTGCGGGTGAGTTGTGGGTTTCTATGGGGAGCAGGGTTCCGCGAGGAAGGTAGGGGCGGCAGATTGGGAACCGTAGACTCTATTCCTGGCTCAGCCACTGACCAGCACCGTGGGGTCTCGTATCTCAGTCGGGGCAGGTGCAGTGCCCAGCACGATGGGGTCCTCCTTACGGTTTGGGGCATGCAGGGGTTACTGTCACACACAAAAATCACATCATCCACATCAGTGGCTAACTGGGATGTGAAGTTAATTCCTGGCTAGAAACTTGTGGCAAACCATTACCATTTCCCATGCTCACCCCAGAGGTGGCCGCATCTCAGTGCCGGGCGAGGGGTCCCTTTCAGGTGTATGTCCTCATTCAGTCCCATTTCTCTCTTTGCTCCCCTGAAGCTCCCGCCACCACGCTGGAGCCCCTGAGGTGCCAGAATGGAGGGACCCCCCTTGCGAACAAGTGTCTCTGCCTTTCGGGATTTACAGGGGAGCGGTGCGAAACGGTGATGAACAACATCAACATCGGTGAGTGGCTCTGGCCTCCCCCATCGCTCTGTGGGTTCCTGTTGGACTGTCAGTCCCTGAGCCTTTTGGGTACCCATTCTCGCAGAGCGGCTTGTTCCCAAGGGTTTGGTTCCTGAGCCCCTATTCCGGGCTCACGGTGCCGTTGGCTGCATCGGCAACCCTGGTGGCTTTACCGGGGTGTTTGTTCCTGCGACCCGTGACTGACACTCGTCTTTTTTGCAAGAGCATCGCACAAGCAAATGTGAGACGGGTGCAAAAACGGCTAATATCAACCCAGGGTATGTGAACAGGGGAGGGGGTCATCCTGCTCTGTTGGCTCCGGAAGCCCCGAGCTAGGGTGCTGTGGCCAGCTCTGGGAGCATTAGGGGAGCTGGGGGAAACGGGGGAGTGGCCATCCAGAGGACGATTCGAGGGCTAGAAACCCGACCTAGGGGGCGAGGTTCAACTTGGGCGTGGTTAGCGTGGAGGACGGTGGGGACTTGAGCCCGGCCTGCTGGTCAGGGAAGGGCTGGTCTGAGCGTAGAGGGTCAGTTGTTCTCCGGGGCCCCTGAAAGCAGGAGAAGGACCAAGGGGCTTAATCTGGAGCAGGGCCAAGCTTAGTTGGGTTTTAGGAAACGCTTCTTGGCTCTCAGGGTAGCTCGGCTCCAGAACAGGTGCCACGGGCGGGTCCCATCTCTGGAGGCTTCTCAAAGGAGGTTGGACAAACACCCATCAGGGCTGGGCTGGGATTACTGGTCCTGGCTTAGCGTGTGGATCTGAACTCGGAGTCCTTTCCAGCCGGCCGTTCCTGGATTCTCCAATGATGGACCTACTTTAGAGGCTCAGAAGAGGAGCCAAACTCATTTGGCTCTTTAATTACCCCTGCCCCTATCTTGTGGTGTTTAAACCCAGCCTGGCGAGTCAGCGCTCATCCTCCCCAGCTCGTGAGCGCTCGGGGCTGCCAAAGCTGCACTTTGTTTCCCATTTGCAGATGTGGTGAAGGCGGAGATCAATGTCACCGTGGTGGTGACAAACATGAACTTCTCCGAAAGCATGGAGGATCCAAAGTCCACAGCGTTCAAAGAGTTTGAGGAAATCTTCCGTACCCGGGTGAGGGAGACCGGACTCAGGAGGGCTGGGGAGAACGCGCGGAGCTGTGGGTGAACGGGGAACTGCTGTAGTGGGGGCAGAGCTGGGGTCTGGCACGCCGGTGAGGGGTTAGATTGCAGGGTCTGTGGAGGCAGTGCCCCATTGCAGAGAGCCACGGTGTCTCCTAGGGGCAGGGGCCCGATGCAATGTATTATGGGAGGTTTGGGGCTTTGGCAGGTGGGGGATGGTCCCTGGGGCTGGGTTGAGCCGTGGAAGGTCCAAGGCAGTCTGGAGGAAGGAGCATCCCACTGGTTTGGGGGAGCAGGGTCTCTGCTGGGTGGGGGACAGCTGCTGCAGCAGGGCAGGTCTGTGCGGAGCGCAGGGAAGGGGGCCAGGGCTCCATGGAGTAGGGGGAGCACTTTGCGCCCACCGTGCTGAGCCCACTCTCTTGCAGATGGACCCGATCTACAGGGAGACGGTGCCTGGGTTCCTCAGCATCGAGGTGATCCAGCTGAGGTGAGGTGTGGGGCCCGGGCCCCATGGTGGGGGTGGGGGAAAGGGTCGCCAACTTTCTAGTCACACAATACCAACCCCCCCGGGCTGGGGCAGGGAGTTCATGTGCAGGAGGGGTTCAGGGTGGGGGGGGTCCCTGTGGCACTTGCCGCTGTTTCCAGGAAGTTGTCACCATGTCCCTGCAGCCCCTAGGCACATGGGCAGCCAGTGAGGCTCCACGCTCAGCCCGAGGCCTGGCTCCGCAGCTCCCATTGGCCGGGAACCTCCACCAATGAGAGCTGTGGGGGTGATGCCTGCAGGCGCGAGGCCAGTGCATGGAGCCTCACGGGCCACCCATGTGCCATGTTGCTGCAGGGACCTGGCGGCAGCTTCTGGGAGCAGTGCGGTGTCCCAGGGCAGGCAGGGACTAGCTTGCCTTACCCGCACTGCACCGCCGGCCGGACGTTTCACCAAGTGGTTGGCAGTGCCAGCCGGAGCTGCCAGGGTCCCCTTTCGACCAGGCCTTCCTCTTGGAACCCAGATGCCTGGCAACCCTGGGGATGGGGTGGTGTCATCCGGTGGCCCCCTGATGAGTTTTCTCCTCTCGTTCTCCTCCCACAGCAAGGGCAGCGTGGTGGTGGATCACCGCGTGGTCCTGGACGTGCCCTACGCCAACTACACCAGTGTGTACACCCAGGCCGTGGCCAACGTCAGAGCGCGGCTGAACGCCACCAATTGCACCAGCGCCTCTCCGGGTGTGTACCGCGATTCGCCTGGCCAGCCGGCCTCCCCTTTGCGGGCCCGGCGCTGGCCATCCAGCTTTTGGGGTCGCTGCAAGGTGCCAGCCGCAGGCCTGGCGTCTCATCCCTTCCCTGCGGAGCCTTGCATGCCGTCCTTGCTGTGTTTCCTGCATCTGTCTTGGGCTCTCAGGAGGCGCCAGCCAGCCTAGGGGGTCTCTAGAGCCCCCCCTGGGGTGATGACGGAGACCCCTCTCACTCCGCTGCATCTGTCCCGCAGAGTGGCTAGCCCCTTCTCCCACTTGGCCTCCAACTGGGCCTGCCCCCCTGCGCAGACATGGGCCCCCCAGGACCAGCGCTCGTGGCACCCCTATAGTTCACACCCGCCTGCTCCCAGAGCTCCAGCGGCATGGCTGCTGGCCCAGCCCTGGGGTCCTCGCTGCTCCCCACCCCTATCCCCAGGCGGAAAGCCGCCAGGGTCCATGCCGAGGGGCGCCACTTACGGGCCTGGATCTTCTCTTTCAGCTGAGTCGCAGGAATTGTGCTTCAAAGCCAACGCAACGCACGTCAACACGGTCCCCCTGATGATGGCAGGTGAGATGCAGTCTTGGAGAGGCGGTGGGGCGGGGACCATCTGGCCTGATCCCCAGATACCTGCCTCCAGAGTAATTCCCAGGTCTGTTAGAAAAACCTCTTTCTTTTGCTGTAACATGGGTGGAGACTCCAGCACGGCCCCTGGGAAATTCGTCCCCCGCTTTGTTACCAGCACTGCCGGAAGCCTGGGCCTTTGCGGGTCAGACTGCGCCCCCCCAAGGGGCGGAGGCTCCACCACTGGGACTAGTGAGTTGATTCCCCTGGTTAATCAGCCCCCAGCGTCACAGACGTGGTGCCCCGTTTCCAGGGTCCCCTTGTCTCACTTTGGCGTCCGGCCATCTCACTGGGAATGGAGCTGCGATCGAAGCCTATGGAGTCACGAACAGCACAGAGCAGCCAGGATGGGAAATTCGGCCGAGAGATTTTCAAACCAGGAAGGAAAATGAAGACCAATTGTTGTTGGCTGTTCGGGGCATTCCGCCGGCCTCTAAAGAGAACGGACAAATGCGGATGTCAGATGCCCCCTTGTTTGTGTGTTAACACTGACATAGGCAGCAAATTCCCAACTGATGACAACCAGGGGAACTTGCTGCCCCAAGGTCTGCCTGAGGCCAAGTAGCATTGGCCGGAAAATGGAAATCCCATCCCATACAAAATTTCACATAACTGGGGGGAATGGAAATATGTTGCACTGGGAGGAAAGGTCAAGGGGTGACATTTTATACAGGGAGGATGTTCAAGAAAAAGAATCCCAGTGCGGGAGACCCAGAACGGGTGGTCCCGCTGCCTCCAGCATCCTGGGAAGGCCGGTATCTACTCCTGCTGGCTCTTGGGGGGCAGTAGGGGGGGGTCTGGAGACCTCAGGACGGAACCAGAGCCCCAGCGTGTTTTCCTGCAGGGCGGTTCTGGGGCTGGCCCAGCTGGAACTGGGGGGATTCCCGTGCTTACCTGCTCTGGCCCTGTCTCCCCAGGTGTGTGTCTGAACAACTCGACCATCAGCCAGTCCTACCAGAAATACTTCCTGCCCGTCAATGTCTTGGGGCAGCTGATGTGCGTCTCCAACTGCAGCATCCACCACCCCGACACCTATGCCTGCAACGGCCGGGGGTACTGCTACATCCAGCTGGGGGGACCCACCTGCTAGTGAGTGTCACCGCCCGGGGTGGAGGTGTGGGGAACTCAACTGTGGCTGGGGAGGGGGATGGAGGCCGGCTGCAACACCTGGGTGAAAGGCACCCGCAGCTGGTCGGAACACCACACTCTGGAGCAGCAAAAAATGGGAGGGGGGTCACTGGGGCACAGGGCTGGTCACCCCCCTCTTCAGCATTTGCTCCTGGGGAGCATTGGGCAGATTTGGGTCAGGCCTGAGCCTCAGTACTGGGGCTGGGACTGTCCCTTGCTGAATGGGGTTAGGGGTCCCTTTCCCACACTTCTGACATCGGAAACCCCTACCCCTGCTCTAACCCATGAGATCCCGCTCCCCTCCCAGAGCTGGGGAGAGAACCCAGGAGTCCCGACTCCCAGCCATCCCTTCTCTAACTCACCAGCCCCCACTCCCCTCTCCGAGCTGGGGAGAGAACTCAGGACTCCTGGTTCCCAGCCCCTTGTCTCTGACCCATCAGCCCCCGCTCCCCTCCCAGAGCCAGGGAGAGAACCCAGGTGTCCTCACTGCATCACACTCCTGATGGCCTCCCCCTCTCTTGGCAGCTGCCAGCACTCAGATTGGTACTGGTTCACGGGCAGTCACTGCGAACAAGTCGTGAGCAAGGTGGGCGTAGCAGTGGGGGTGGCGCTCGGCCTGGTCGTGCTGCTGCTGGTGATTCTTGTCCTGGCCATCTGCCTTGGCTGGCGTCGGCACTGGAGTGGCAAGCACAGGTACGGGGGGAGGGTCTGGGGCAGGCGGGGCCTGGGAGGCACAGCATGGTGGGATCTAACCCATCCTGGACAGGGGTTTGTCTGACCTGCTCTTAATAACCTCCAAGGACAGCGATTCCACCACTTCACTGGGCAATTTATTCCAGGGCTTAACCACTCTGACAGTTAGGAAGTGTTTCCTGATGTCAATTTAAACCTCCTTGTGATGGGTTTGGTCACAGAGACCCCCTCGGGACTGCCACCTGATGTGCTGAGACTACCTCTGATCCCATTTTCCCCGCCAGCTTGGGACTTCCATACCCTGTCTTGTTGAGCCAGAAATGCCAGCCTGCTGCAAACACAGACCCAGGTCTGAGCCACGTCCCCCAAAAGCTGCAGACTTAACTGAAAACAGCTTAAGAAGTGCTCCTGTCTCTAGCACCCAGACACCCAGCTCCCAGTGGAACCCAAACCCCAAGTCAATCCGTTTTACTCTGTATAAAGCATAAACTCATAAATTGTCCGCCCCCTGTAACACTGATAGAGAGATATGCACAGCTGTTTGCTCCCCCAGGTATTAATGACTTGTTCTGGGTTAATTAATTAGTAACAAGTAGGATTTAAATGGTTCCAAGTAATAACAGACAGAACAAAGTAAGTTACCAAGCAAAATAAAACAAAAACACGCACGTCTAAGCCTAATATAGTTCCAATAAGCTTCTTTCACAGGCTAGACTCCTTTCTAGTCTGGGCCCGATCCTTTCCCCTGGTACAGCCCTTGTTCCAGCTCAAGTGGTCACTAGGGGATTTCTCATGACTGCCGCCCCCTTTGTCCTGCTCCTCTCACTTTTATAGCTTTGGCACAGGGCGGGAATCTTTTGTCTCTCTGGATCCCCACCCCTCCTTCTAAATGGAAAAGCATTATGTTTAAGATGGATTCCAGTACCAGGTGTTATGGTCACATATCCTATGAGTCCCCTAAGCCTCCATTCTTCCTGGTCTGGCTCACAGGAAGGCCTGCCTGCAAACAGAGCCATCCACAGTCAATTGTCCTGGCTGCTGGGCGCCATCAAGATTCCAAACCACCATTAATGGCCCACATTTTGCATAATTACAATCGGCCCTCAGAGTTATATTTCATATTTCTAGTTTCAGATACAAGAGTGATACATTCATACAAATAGGATGACCACACTCCGTAGATTATAAGCTTTGTCATGAAACCTCACAAGAGACCTTTTGCATGAAGCATATTCCAGTGACATTATATTCACACTCATTAGCATATTTTCTTAAAATCATATGGAGTGCAGCGTCACACTCCCTTGCTGCAATTTAAGCCCATTGCCTCTTGTCTTGTTCAGAGAGGTTAAGGAGAACAAATAGACAGAGCTCCTGGAGTCTGTCACTCGAAAGCAAGGTTTTTAATCCTTCTCATGACTCTTCTCTGACCCCTCTGTGATTTAATCACCATCTGGCTGGAACTGTGGGTGCTAGAACGGGCAACAGATGCTCAGATTCATGGATTTTGGTCTTTTCCCTTCCTTTCCCCTGCCACAGTCAGGTAGGGAAGGATTTCATAGAAGGGGAAACTGAGACACTGATTTCAGCCATGGTCGCACCCAGGCTAGGCACAGAGGGAAAACTACCTCTCTGCCCCTACTTGATGGAAACCTCAGAAAATTCCCTGAACTGAAAATACCACCCCCCACCCCCCGAAATTTCAGTTTGGGATAGTTCGGTTTCAACCATTTTCGGTCTTTGAAACATCCCCATGAAAAGTTGGGAACCGGAAAACTTGATCCTTTTTTTAGTTCGTTGGTTTCTTTTGGAAAATGGCAAACTGGGGCAGTACAATTTCAGACCCTTTTTCCCCCCCAAAGTCAAAAACTGCATGGATGCCTGAAACTTTCCTATGCCCCGTTTTGAGAAATGAGTGTTTTTTGACCCCCCAAAATCCAATTTTGTCAACCCCCTCTGCCCCAGATAATCTGCACTGGGAAGGACAGAGGGCCAGAGAGGGGTTTGGTCTTTCCGGTGAGCCTAGGACTGTTGCTGCCTTGAGAGCCAGCGGGGGCAGGTGTGTCGAATGCAAACCCTCCCCCCGGGGGGGCGATGACAGGGGCACAGGCGCCGAGTCCTGCAGAGTGTTCAGAATGATATTGCAGAGAACGCCCACGTTCGTCACACCCTGGGGTCAGGCACGGGTCAGACCCCAACGTCCAGCCACGCCCAAGAGAGAGGATCTCAAGCTGGCCGGGGTGAGGAGCAGGGCGGCCGACAGGGCCAGGGGAACGGAGGGGCCAGTCTCTCCAGAGGTGGTTGGAAGACACAGCTCTCTGAGTGGGTGAGATTTGCTGGCCCGGGCTAAACAGACGCTCAGACTCATGGTCCTTCCTGGCCTTGAATGCTCTGAATCTCCTTCCTTAGACATTTTTAAGCTTGGGCTTGACAAAGCCCTGGCTGGGATGATTTAGTTGGGGATTGGTCCTGCTTTGAGCAGGGGGTTGGACTAGATGACCTCCTGTGATCCCTTCCAACCCTGATCGTCTATGATTCTATGAATCTGTGACCTTTTCTTGGCCTCATCACTGTGGCATCTGGGTGGCTCCACGGAGTCACCAATAGATTTTAGTCTCTCCCCCTGCCCCGCCCCCGTCAGGTAGGGAAGGATTTCATGGAGTGGGAAACTGAGGCATGGGAGAAGAGGGATTTGCCGTGAGCTGGGGGAGCCAGGGCCCCGAGCTGAGACTCAGGACTCCTGGGTTCTCGCCACAGTTTTGCTGCAGACCGCGTGGCTTGGGGCGAGTCCAGAGGCCGATCCTCTCAGACAGGCTTTGTGCGCCAGGCCGTGCTGGGGTTGTACCGAGGACAGGCTGCGCCAGGCTCTGGCAGGTTTTGAAACCAGAGAATCTGAGACATTTGGGGGGGGGGTGGAAATTGGAGGTGGGTATGTGGCAGCCAGCCCCCCCGGAGTGCACATGCCGAGGGCTGTGGGGGGCTGGGCCTTGGGGCTGACGGGCGGTATGGCTGCTCTCTCTGCAGTGTGGCGGACCTGGAGGAGAGTCAGGAGAAGTGGTACAACAACGAGGAGTGGGAGTGGAATGCGCCACCCCAGGGAATCACTGCCAGGACCCCGACTGCACCCAGCTGGACTGGTAACATCCCAGGTGTGTAGCCACGTCCCCCGGCTCTGGGCCTCAGTGAGCCAGGCTGACCTCAGCCTCCCCTCTCCACTCTGCTGGCCTGGCTCCTTCGTGCTCTGCAGGGGTGCTGAGCGGTGGGCGCTGGGAGAGGGTCTGGGTGGAAGGGGGCTGGCTGGGCAAGGGGTTTGGCTGCCACCTCCGAGGCACAAATAACTGGGAGATCTGGGAGGAGCCTGAACCCAAGGTACTGGCCAGGTGCAGCGGGTGCCCGGGGCCGATCCTGCCACAAAGGGCTGATTCTGGGGCAACCTTAGCCGGCGGGGGTGGAGCAGGGGGGCTGGGAAAGGGAGGGGATGGAATGGGGGCAGGAGAAAGTGCATGGCAGGGTGGGGTCAGGGGACCAGGGTGCAGTGGGGCAGGGGCAGCAGTGCTGGGATAGCCGAGGGTGGAGGAAACTGGCCCCCCAAATGGTAACTGCTCATCCCATTCTGGGGCCTCTTGCAGGGACTGAGGGAGGCACTGGCAGCCACAGAGTCTCCTCGTCCTTCCGGCCTTCCCTGGACAAAGTAGACACATCTCTGCAGGTACCTGACCATTGGCAGAGCTGGGGGGAGCCCAGGGCTGGGCTAGCAGAGGCTGTGGGTCGGGTTGCCAACTTTCTAATTGCACAAAATGAACACCTTAGCCCCACCCCTTCCCTGGGGCCCCCCCTTCCCTAAGGCCCCGCCCCCTGCTCACTACATTCCCTCTCTTCCTCAGTGGCTCACTCTCCCCCACCCTCACACACTTTCAGTGGGCTGGGGCAGGAAATTGGGGTGCAGGAGGAAGTGAGTGCAGGGTCTGGGGTGGGACTGTGGATGAGGGTTGAGGAGTTCAGGAGAGAGCTCCAGGCTAGGGGGTGGGGCAGAGGGGTTCAGGGTGTGGGAGGGAGCACTGGGATGGGGCAGGGGGTTGAGATGCTGGGGAGGTGAGGGCTCCAACTGGGGGTGCAGGCTCTGGGATGGGGCTGGGGATGAGAAGTTTGGGGTGCAGGAGGGGGCTCTGGGTTTGGGAGTGGCTCAGGGTAGGGGGTTGGGGCATGGGTTTACCTCCAGCTGCTCCCAATCAGCGGTGCCGTGTGGGGACTAAGGCAGGCTTCCTGCCTGTCCTGACTCTGCACTGCACCCCAGAAGCGGCCAGCAGCAGGTCCGGCTCCTAGGCGGAGGTGTGGCAGGTGGCTCTGCATGCTGCTTTCACCCACAGCCACCGCCCCTGCAGCTCCCATTGGCCATGGTTCCGGGCCAATGGGAGTGCAAAGCCAGTGCTCGGGGCGGGGGCAGCTTGTGGAGCCCTGTGGCACCCCCGCCTAGGAGCTGGACCTGCTGGCTGCTTCCAGGGCGCAGCGCTGTTCCAGGAGAAGTAGGGGCTCACCTGCCTTAGTCCTGCAGCACCATGACTGGGTGCTGACTGGAGCTACCAGGGTCCCTTTCTGACCGGGTGTTCCGGCCAGAAACTGGACACCTGGTCACCCTAGCTGCGGGTCGGGGGTGAGGGGCATTGGGCTCTCCGCATTGTCTGACCCAGGCTGGCTCTGCTTCCCCCAGACGCAAATTGCCCGGCCCCAGGTGACCCGTATCTGAGTCCCGGCAGCTGGTCTGGCCTGCGACATCCAGGACTGATCCAGCGGCCGTAGCTGTTGGAGGAGGCTGCTCCCCGGGGACCTGCACCCGTCAGACCTGCGGAGCTGAGGCCGGGGGGCCCAGGCCAGACGTGAACCCAGAGCCACCACCAGGCCAGTCACTCTCTGCTGCCAAGACCCTCCCGTGGGACAGGGACGCAGCGGATCCGGGACTGGGCACTGCTGAGCTCCCGGGGACTGGCAGGCACCGAGCAGTGCTGCTGTTGGTGGTAGTTGGGGTCCTGGCAGTGGGGCAGGAGTTGGTAGCGTCCCCAACTCTGCCTGTGTCTGGGGGCGGGGTGTTCCTCTTTGGCAGCCAGGTGCACGGGTGGAGCTTTCCCAGGCCCTGGCTGGCCGCACTGAGGTTGTTTGCACAGCGGGTTCAGCGGATCGTTTGTCAAAGAGGAAGAATGGGCAGGCCAGGAAGGTGCTGGCTGGCACCAAGCCCCTCTGCTGGCGATTTCTGGGGTGGGGGTGGTGTTGATTTCCAATTGTTTCCTTTGCCCTGAGCAAACAGGGGCGGGATGGAGGTAGGGGGAATGGGGGCTGCGTTCCCAAGGGGTGAGGCCAGGGGACCCAGGCATCCAGAGGAAGTGAGGATGGCCCATTTCCAGCTGGGAGGGGGTTCTCAGTGAAGACAGGGGACCCAGGCGTCCAGGGGAAGAAGCCACGCTAGAGCAGAGCAAGGCAAAAGGCATTGGCCAGGTTCATTGCTCTGCAGGGGGACGCCCCTGGATCAGATTTCCCCACCCCCGGGAGGGGGCTGCCTCTCCTCATGACAGACCCCCCCAAGACAGGACACCCCCCCCCGGATTTTGCTCCCCGACAGCCTCTGCGGACTGAAATAATGTAAGTGTAAGAAATTAAGCTCTGCTGTTGTGATTCTCAGAGGGGAAATAAAGCGGTGAGAAAATGCCAGGCGTGAGTGGGTTTCCTTGCCCGGGGGCGGGTGTTATTTTGAGAATGGGGCGCTTGTTACCTAAGGCTCCCCTGTGAGGAACTGTGTCTCCAGACACATGCCTCCCACAGATCCCCAGACAGGGAGTAGGAACCCCCCCCCAATTCAGGGCAGACTCAGGGGCGAGAGCAGCGTGTCCCCCCCGCCCAGATCATGCTCATGTCTGTGCCCCGGGGGGCGTCTGGTGCCTGCCGGGCCGCACAGCACCTGTACCCAAACCTGGCTGCTTGGGCTGCTCGGTCCCGGGACCTGGGAGGGGATGGGTCGGCCCCAGTCTGCCCAGCCCAAGGCTGGCTTGTGCCAGCTGATGAAGTGGTGCCCAAACACCTGACAAGGGTGCACGTGTCCCTGCTATCGCGGCACGTGACTGCCAAGTCAGACGGCAGCGGGGCAGATAGTGGCGACCTGAGCCCGGGGCCGAGTCACTTGAAAAACAAACTTGTAGAGAAAGAAAGAAGGGGGGGGGAAAGGAGGCCCGGGTGGAGGGCGCGGTGCGAAGGCAAACACTTGAGTGAATAGCCCCCGGGACACTGACATGCCAGCTTGGCACAGTCCCCTGTCCGCTCCGCCCCTCCGTGCCCACTTGTGGTGGGTTCCCAGGGCTCTGCCCGTCCCAAAGATGGGCAGGGAGCCAGCGTTGTGCCAATATTTAACACGGATAAACGGGCCAAATATTTGGGCAAGATGCCGGAGCGGCTGATACGGGACTTGGTTCATCTGGAATGAAAGGAGGGGGAGGGTTAATTAAGGGTTTATGGAGAACAGAGACTGGCTGGCTCCCTGGTGCTGATGAGAAGACGTCAGAGACTTGCACTCCTGGGTGGTGCCAGGCTTGAGAAATGAAACTAGAAGGACAGAGAAGGAACAGGGCCCCCACGCGTTGGGCTAGGAGATGGCCACTTGGTCTCTGTCTGGAACTGTCGAGGGGCAGTCGCGGGTCCCTTCTGGGAGATGCTTTAGTCCAGCACAAGCGGCCAGGCGCGGTCCGGGGGGAGCTGGGTGAATTCTCTGGCCTGGGTCGACACAAATCTATGAGATAACCCCCCTCCTCCCCCATGGTTTGAGTTGCTCTCTGTTAGAGACCAGTTTGAGACCCGAACTGGAAGCACCTGGGTGCAGTCAGAGGCCAGGATCCTATCTGACCTATGTCTGCTACCTTCCCTGGCGGCGACGGGGCAGGTCCAGGCAGCGTGTGATGGACAGAGTGGCCCAGCCACTCTGACGCCCCCATGAGCCGGGTTTGAACCTGGATCCCTCAAAGGAGGGAGCGTGTTAGCTGACGGCAGTAGTAGGGCTGCTATCCCTCCAAAAAGAGGCACATCTGTCATTGGCACAGTTCATCTCATGGGACCCCCGTCTCCACAGTAGGGCCGGGATGACAAAAGGGACAGAGCAGGCAGCAGTAGTAGAGCCGTTATCTCCAGCCTGCTGGGTGCGGCCCGAGGGGGCTGGACTTTGAGCCCAGGCGAGGCTGGCAGAGCGGCCGAAGATGGACGAGAAGAGGCTCCCGACCCACCTTGCCCTCCTGGAAGCAGGCCGCTCACGTGGCAGACCTTGGACCGGTTTATGACTGCCCTGCATGGTGCTGATAACCCAGCTGCTGATAAGGGGCCCTGCTGTTTCCTGGCCATAACCAGGAGTGAATACTAGCCAGGGTTCAATGTCTTTATGGTGGCTGAATGACGGTTGTTTCTTCCCCTCCCTCCCCGCTGCGATGGCAACAGTGCCGCAAATAGACTCCAAAGCGCATCCCACATCAATGGTGCTAATTGCGGTCCAAAGATCCATGGTGCAGGTAGCTGGATTGTCCTGGACTTTTCATCCCTGGAAGCCCCTTGCAATGTTCCGGCTCCAAGTCACGCAGAGTGCCCCGCCTGTGTCACTGTCCCGTCCCATACACCCTGGGGCCTCATCTCAGCTGGGTCTGGGCAGTGCCTGGCCCCACGGGGCCTGGCTCTTGGTCAGGGTCTGGGCAGCACCTAACGGGACGAGGCCCTGGTCTCAGCTTGCAGACAACAGCCCTACTACTGCTGGATGCAGGAGCAGCTCAGGGAGGTTCTCTGGCCTTGAACCCCGTGGGCCTGAGGCGGGACCTGTGCTTGGACCTCTGTAGATGGAGCGGGCGTCTGTGTGAGGCTCTATCAGCCCCTGGCTCTCCTGGGCAGCCCCGCTTCCTGAAGGAGCAGGAGATGCTGAGCAGACCATCCCCTCCCAATGCTCAGCCAGCACCAGGGTGGGGGACAATTTACACCTAGTCATGGGAAGGTTGAGCTGCAAGGGACCTTGAGGAGTCATTCGGTCCAGCCCCCCATCCCCACTGGAGGGCATCTGGTCTAGCCCCCTGCACTGAGCCAGGACCAGTAACCCCAGTCCAGCCCTGATGGGCATTTGTCCAACCTGCTCTGAAAAACCCCCAGGGACAGGACCCCCTCTCCCCCCCCGTATTGCCCTGTTCTGGAGCCGAGCTCCCTGGAGAGCCAGAAAGCGTTTCCTAAAACCCAACCAAGCTCGGCCCTGCTCCGGATTAAGTCCCTTGCTCCTTGTCCTGCCTTTGGGGGCCCCAGAGAACAACTGACACTGTCCCCTCAGATCAGCCCTTCCCCGACCTCCAGGCTGGGCTCAAGTCCCCCCGTCCTCCATGCTAAATGTGTCCAGGTTTAACCTTCTCCCCTAGGTCAGGTTTCTAGCCCTTGGATTGTCCCCTGGCTGCTTCCCAGTTTGCCCCCAGCTCCCCTGAAGTTCTGCACTTAGGACGGGAGAATCCCATGCATGGCAACAGGCTGGGGACCGAATGGCTCGGCAGCAGTTCTGCAGAAAGGGACTGAGGGGTTACAGTGGACGAGAAGCTAGATATGAATCTTGGCACCTCGTTGCCAAGAAGACCAATGGCATTTCGCGATGTATACGTAGGGGCATTGCCAGCAGATCGAGGGACGTGATTATTCCCCTCTATTTGGCACTGGTGAGGCCACAGCTGGGGTACTGCATCCAGTTTTGGGCCCCCCACTACAGAAAGGATGTGGACAAATTGGAGAAAGTCCAGTGGAGGGCAACAAAAATGATTAGGGGGCTGGGGCACATGACTTATGAGGAGAGACTGAGGGAACTGGGATTGTTTAGTCTGCGGAAGAGAAGAATGAGGGGGGATTTGATAGCTGCTTTCAACTACCAGAAAGGGGGTTCCAAAGAGGATGGATCTAGACTGTTCTCAGTGGTGGCAGATGACAGAACAAGGAGTAATGGTCTCAAATTGCAGTGGGGGAGGGTCTAGGTTGGATATTCGGAAACACTATTTCACGAGGAGGGTGGTAAAGCCCTGGAATGGGTTCCCTAGGGAGGTGGTGGAATCTCCTTCCTTAGAGGTTTTTAAGGTCAGGCTTGACAAAGCCCCGGCTGGGATGATTTAGTTGGGGTTGGTCCTTCTTTGAGCAGGGGGTTGGACTAGATGACCTCCTGAGGTTGATCGATCTATCTATCTATCTATCTCTATACACCCCCTCTATTTATCACCCCAACCCCTGCAGCCAGCTCCTTCCTTGTTCCTGGGGCTTGCCCACTGAATACCTGGTACACTACTCACTCTGCCCTTTGCTACTGCATTCTGGTTATTGTCCCTGTCCTATCTCTGCAACATCCTTGAGGGAGCTCACAGACTGTGAGCGAAGGGACAAAGGTTCGTTCTGGGCCGCTGATATTTCCCGAGTCTTGTTCTCTCTGTTCAGTTCCTGTGTGGCTGTGAGCAGGTGAGGGCCGGCTCCGCTCCGCACCTGAACGTGGCCCTGCCCGTGCCTTCTCTCGGAACTGTGCCTAGGGACCTCTGAACCGACAGCTGGCCGCAGCTGCCTTTGCTTCTCCGGACCGCACCGAAGTGTTCTGCAGGGAAGGATGAGGAAATTTACTGCTCTTCTCTTCCTCTTCCACTTTGCCTGCTCAGGCATCACATCAGGTGAGTGGGGCTCAGTCCCGGTGGGGGGGGGGGTTCAGTGAGCGGCCAGCCTCTGCTGGGCCCCCTGAAGTTCGTTTGGCTTCTAATTTGAGGATGGGGAGGGGGGGTCCCACTGAATCCTCCAGAGGCTCCCTCTTGGGGTGGGGGTGCTGCTGGGGGGTCTTCCCAATGCTGCATGGCCCCCTTGATGTCTCCCCCTGCAAGTGCCTTTCCTGGATCTGGGTGTGCCCCGCTGTTCCCCAGTGGCCAGTCCCAGATCTCAGCCCGTGACAAGCTCTCCCCATCCTCTGCTGGCACAAAGGCAGTTCCCACTGCGAGTCTGCACAAAGAGCCCTGGTCTCCCCACCCCACCACCTGCCACGATCCAGCTGCTAGTTCCCCCCTCCTACCCCATCCACCAGTGTTTTCCTAGATTCGTACCTTCTGAGGCCAGATAGGACCAATGCTATCATATGGTCTGACCCCCTGGAGTGCCCAGGCTGGAGACCTGCCCCCACCAAGTCATTCATGGAGCAGAGCCGGTAGAAAAACAGCCAACCTTGATTTAACAGTTGTCACTGGTGGAGAACACACCATGACCCTGGGAAATTGTTCCAAGGGTTAATGACTCTCACCATTAAAAATTGACATCTCTTTCCAGTCTGGATTTGTCTCGCTTCAACTCCCAGCCCTCGGTTCGGGTTAGACCTGCCTCTGCTAGATTGGAGAGCCCGTTGTTAAATATTTGTTCCCCACGTAGGTACTGACAGGCTGTGATCAAGTTACCCCTTCACCTTCTTTTGTTAAGCTAAATAGATCGAGCTCCCTGAGTCTAGCGTGGACTGCACCCTCAGGAAGTTTGCAGATGACACTAAACTGGGAGGAGAGGTAGATATGCTGGAGGGTAGGGATAGGATAAAGAGGGACCTAGACAAATTGGAGGATTGGGCCAAAAGAAATCTGATGAGGATCCACAAGGACAAGTACAGAGTCCTGCCCTTAGGACAGGAGAATCCCATGCACCGCTACAGACTAGGGACCGAATGGCTCGGCAGCAGTTCTGCAGAAAAGGACCTAGGGGTGACAGTGGACGAGAAGCTGGATATGAGTCAACAGTGTGCCCTCATTGCCAAGAAGGCCAGTGGCGTTTTGGGATGTATAAGTAGGGGCATTGCCAGTGGATCGAGGGACGTGATCGTTCCCTTCTATTCGACATTGGTGAGGCCTCATCTGGAGTACTGTGTCCAGTCTGGGGCCCCACACTACAAGAAGGATGTGGAAAAATTGGAAAGTGTCCAGCGGAGGGCAACAAAAATGATTAGGGGACTGGTACACATGACTTATGAGGAGAGGCTAAGGGAACTGGGGTTATTTAGTCTGCAGAAGAGAAGAATGAGGGGGGATTTGATAGCTGCTTTCAACTACCTGAAAGGGGGGTCCAAAGAGGATAGATCTAGACTGTTCTCAGTGGTGGCAGATGACAGAACAAGGAGCAATGGTCTCACGTTGCAGTGGGGAAGGTCTAGGTTGGATATTCGGAAACACTATTTCACTAGGAGGGTGGTGAAGCACTGGAATGCGTTACCTAGGGAGGTGGTGGAATCTCTTTCCAGGGTTGACAAAGCCCTGGCTGGGATGATTTAGCTGGGGTTGGTCCTGCTTTGAGCAGGGGGTTGGACTCTCACTAGATGACCTCCTGAGGTCCCTTCCAACCCTGATATTCTATTCTATGATTCTATAAGTCTCTCACTTGAAGGCAGGGTTTCTAATCCTTTTTGTGGCTCTTCTCTGGCCTCTATCCAATTTAATTACAGCCCCGCTGGAACTGTGGGCACCAGAACGGGACATGGGATCCCAGTGGTGGTTGCACCCTGGCCAAATACAGATACAAAATCATCTCTCTGCTCCTAGAGGCGATTCCCCAGTTTACAGAGCCCAGGATTGCATTAGCCTTTTTGGCCACAGTGTCATGCTGGGAGCTCACGTTTGGCTGATTACCCGCTATGACCCCCAAATTTTTTTGGAGTCACTGCTCCCCAGGACAGGGAGTCCCCCATCCTCTGTATCTTGCCTACTTTCTTTGTTCCTAGATGTGCACATTTACATTTAGCCCCGTTAAAAAACATTTTGTTGGCTTGTGCCAACTTTACCAGGAGATCTAGATTACACTGTATCAGTCCCGTCCTCTTCATTATTGACCACTCCCTCAAGTTTTGCGTCATCTGCAAATCTTATCAGTAGTGATTTATGTTTTCTTCCAGGTCATAGATAACAATGTTAAATAGAGTAGGGCCAAGAACCGGTCCCTGAGGGACTGCACTAGAAAAACACCAGTTTGCTGATCATTCCTCATTTACAGTTGCATTTTGAGATTTATCAGTTAGCCAGTTTTTCATCCATTCAATGTGTGCCCTGTTCATTTTATATCGTTCTAGCTTTTACATCAAAATGTCATGCAGGACCAAGTCAAACCCACGTCTAAGTCCATTGGGTCACCACTATGGCCTTGAGTAACCCAATCTGTAATCTCATAAAAAAAAAAAAAAGAAACCAGGCTAGTCTGACAGGATCTATTTTCCATAAACTCACTAGATTCATAGCATCATAGAAACACAGGGCTGGAAGAGATCCCAAGAGGTCATCCAGTCCAGCCCCCTGCACTAAGGCAGGACCAAGTAAACCTAGACTGTCCCTGATGGGTGTTTGTCCAACCTGTTCTTAAAATCCACCAGCGACGGGACCCTCTGGCCTCCCGTGGTGCCTGTTCCAGAGCTGAGCTCCCCGGGAGTGAGAAGGCGTCTCCTAAAACCCAACTGAACTTTGCTCTGCTCCAGATTAGCCCCATTGCACCTTGTCCTGCCTTCAGTGGCCACAGAGAACAATTGATCCCTGTCCTCTTTTGAAAATATCTGGAGCCTGTTCTCAGGTCTCTCCCCTCCCTCACTCTTCTTTTCTAAAGGCTCCACAGGCCCACATGTTTGTTTGTTTTTTCACCTTTCCTCTTAAGCTGAGTTTTTCTTAGAATCATAGAATCATAGAATATCAGGGTTGGAAGGGACCCCAGAAGGTCATCTAGTCCAACCCCCTGCTCGAAGCAGGACCAATTCCCAGTTAAATCATCCCAGCCAGGGCTTTGTCAAGCCTGACCTTAAAAACCTCTAAGGAAGGAGATTCTACCACCTCCCTAGGTAACGCATTCCAGTGTTTCACCACCCTCTTAGTGAAAAAGTTTTTCCTAATATCCAATCTAAACCTCCCCCACTGCAACTTGAGACCATTACTCCTCGTTCTGTCATCTGCTACCATTGAGAACAGTCTAGAGCCATCCTCTTTGGAACCCCCTTTCAGGTAGTTGAAAGCAGCTATCAAATCCCCCCTCATTCTTCTCTTCTGCAGGCTAAACAATCCCAGCTCCCTCAGCCTCTCCTCATAACTCATGCGTTCTAGACCCCTAATCATTTTTCTTGCCCTTCGCTGGACTCTCTCCAATTTTTCCACATCCTTCTTGTAGTGTGGGACCCAAAACTGGACACAGTACTCCAGATGAGGCCTCACCAATGTCGAATAGAGGGGAACGATCACATCCCTCGATCTGCTCGCTATGCCCCTACTTATACATCCCAAAATGCCATTGGCCTTCTTGGCAACAAGGGCACACTGCTGACTCATATCCAGCTTCTCGTCCACTGTCACCCCTAGGTCCTTTTCCGCAGAACTGCTGCCTAGCCATTCGGTCCCTAGTCTGTAGCGGTGCATTGGATTCTTCCATCCTAAGTGCAGGACCCTGCACTTATCCTTATTGAACCTCATCAGATTTCTTTTGGCCCAATCCTCCAATTTGTCTAGGTCCTTCTGTATCCTATCCCTCCCCTCCAGCGTATCTACCACTCCTCCCAGTTTAGTATCATCCGCAAATTTGCTGAGAGTGCAATCCACACCATCCTCCAGATCATTTATGAAGATATTGAACAAAACCGGCCCCAGGACCGACCCTTGGGGCACTCCACTTGATACCGGCTGCCAACTAGACATGGAGCCATTGATCACTACCCGTTGAGCCCGACAATCTTAACCTCTTAGATAGGCTAATTTGGCCTGTCACAGGGGCTTTGCCTCGGGGCCAGGACTGCCAGCCCCACCCTTCACCAGGCTAATGATCAACCCGCTCATTAGGCAGCAAAGGCAGAGCATGGCTTGGAGCCCGGCCAATGGGGGTGAATGTGGCAATGCACCCATGGAGGAGGGACACTCCAGGAAATGTAACTAAGCTCCTTTTCTTGGCATCAGTCTTCCTGGGACAGAGAACAACCAGAGGATGCTGATGGAAAGGGCGCTGATGTCCCTGAACCTGTGAAAATCTCCAGTTGAAACTGGGTTTTGATGGCAAATAGGGTTTTTACCAAAACTTTTTTTGGTGTGTGAAAAGCGTCTCTTTCATAATGCCAGAGTGGCCATATTGGGTCAGACCAAAAGTCCATCATGCCCAGTATCCTGTCTTCCAACAGTTGCCCATTGCTTCAGGGGGAGTGAACAGAACAGGGCAGTTTTGGAGAGATCCAGGTGTCTTCCACTCCTGGCTTCTTGCAGTCAGAGGTTTATGGTCACCTTGAGCATGGGATTTTGTCCCCGTCCATCTTGGCTAGTGTGGTCCTGTCCTCCTCGGACTTATCCAGTTCTCCTCTGAACCCAGTTATACTTTTGGCCATCACAACATCCCCTGGCAATGAGTTCCACAGGTTAGTTGGGCTTTCCAATGGGAAATTTCAACTTCTCATGAAAAAAAATCAAGCATTTCTATTTGGAAATGGTGCCGAGGTGGCTCATGGGAGTTGAAGTTTGGATGGGAGTTGAAGTTTGGATGCGTCACACCTTCCTTCTCCTCTGCAGTCTCCCCTGCAGACTTGGCTTCCTAGTGGGAGGTCACCTCCCATGATGCACCAGAGTTTCTCCTCTGGCAGAGCTACCGTAGTGCATCATGGGAGATGTAGTCTAGGCAGGAAGCCAGGCCTGTAGAAGAAAGGTGGGGACATGAGGTGTCTGAACTAAAACGTCTATAAGGCAGCTTGGTGGCAGTTCCCAACTGAAATATTTAGAGCTTTGATTTGTCACCAGAAAATTCCACAATTATTTTTCTCAAAAATTTCCATGGAATCTCACCCTCCCCTCATCACACACAAATACTGAGTGACTGAGATCCACTTGGGTTTGTCTCTCATGTACGCACCAAAAAATGTTGATTAAGCCAGAGGATATTATGAAATGCTGTTTTTGTTTGGGGCGGGGCTGCATCTCGGGAACCCCTTGCTCGAATTTCCCGGTCTCAGGTTCCCAGGAGGCACACCAAAGTTCAAAACCTTCCAAGTAAGCATGAGGAGCTTAGAGCGCTTAGAAGAGTCAACCATTCTCAGAACGGGATACTCCACCTCAACCACAGTACAGCTGGCACACCACGATTATCTATCCATCCCCATGCATCCCCTCTTTCGTTCTCTGTCTATCCCCATACACCCCATCTACCTCCCCATCCCGACCCATCCATCCCACCCATTGACATGACGGAAAAGACCAGGTTCTTGGCCACAGCCACCATGATCACAGACAGAACAACCACAACCATGATCTGCAAAACGGGGTAAACAGTGAGGGGGCAAAGTTTGCAGATGATGCAAAACTACTCAAGATAGTTAAGTCCTAGGCAGACTGGGAAGAGCTACAAAAGGATCTCCAGGTGATTGGGGTACAAAATGGCCGATGAAATTCAATGTTGTGTGATACAGCATGGCCAGAGGGCAGCAGGAGAGTGTTAGAAGGGAGCCTTATTCCCTGTAGAGGGAAGAAAGTTTGCTATAAATTAATTAAAGCACCTGAAGCCAGTCACATGATAAACCCGCCCTGCTTCAATCAGACAAGAGGAGGAGTTGAAGCAGAGTGGATTGGTGTTGGAGCAGAGAGCAGTTTGGAGGGAAGCAGAGGAGAGTTGGGAGAAGTGCTGTGGTCGGCTAAGAAGACCAAGACCTTAGGTAAAGGGACACCTGGTTTGTGCGGAGGGAGGGCAGGAAGCCCCACAAGCTGAGGGGCAGGAGAGGGAAGTAGCCCAGGGGAAGGAACCGCTAGTTCTAGTGGTTTACCACTATCCCTACGGCCCCTGGGCTGGGACCCAGAGTAGAGGGTGGGCCCAGGTCCCTCTCTCTCCACTCCCCTCCCCTAGGACACTAGTGGGGCAGTTAATACCCCAGTTCAGGGGCAAGAAACGGTGCCCTGAACCCGCACCCAAGAAGAGAAAGGGCAAGACCCATCGTAGTACTGCCGGCAATTTGCCACACGTGATAAATGCAAAGTACTGCACACTGGGAAACATCATCCCAACTATTTGTATAAAACGATGGGGTCTAAATGAGCTGTTACCACTCAAGAAAGAGATCCTGGAGTCACTGTGGATAGTTCAGTGTGCACTCAATGTGCAGCGACCGTCAACCAGTTATATCCCACCACCTTCATTAGTTTACACCCAGCAAATTAATTATACAGCAGACAGGAACAATCACAGAACCAGACAGAGATTATACAGACAAACAATAGCAAAGTGGGAACTATAATGACAAAACAATACAGAAGTGAGGATTTCACATCCCAGCTATTGATAAGTGAGTTCTTGCCAGACAGGATGCTCTCAAACTAAGTTTCCTTTTACATTTTCTAGGCCCTTCCCTTTCTCTGGAGGCGATAGGCATTATCAGGACAGGATTGTATTCCTAACAGCCCAATAGCACCTTCTTTCAATGTGACTAGTTTGGAATGTGAGGAGGTGACCGGTGGCTCCCCAGCTCATGGCTGCCTCTGCTGCTGAGCCAAAGGGCCTCAGACTGTCACAGTAAGAGGAGGCCCTTACACCGGCAGACAGTGATTTTGATTCTTTCTTTTATACCTCTAGAACTAGCTAAGTGATAAGAATACACGTAAAGTCTTAGAGTACAGGCCTTTGCCTACAGGCCTGAATATCTATATCCTAAGGAGAGGGTCAGGGAGGAAACCCCAAGGCTGTCATTGTTTTAATCCCTGAATGCCAGAGGCTGTGATGGGACAACAGGGGATGAATCACTTGAAATTGCCCTGTTCTGTCCACTCATTTTGAAACTCTGGCACTGGCAGCAATAGGCTGACTGTCTACTGTGATGGACGGGGGACAAGTCTCACACAGTGTGCTGTTATTATGTTCTTACCTAATGTAACTCCAACTGAAGCCACATCCAGCATGGAGTCCTCCACTGCTCCCGCCGTCACCACCACGGCCTCCGGCGAGACCTCCACTGCTCCCGCCGTCACCACCACGGCCTCCGGCGAGACCTCCACTGCTCCCGCCGTCACCACCACGGCCTCCGGCGAGACCTCCACTGCTCCCGCCGTCACCACCACGGCCTCCGGCGAGACCTCCACTGCTCCCCCCGTCACCACCACGGCCTCCGGCGAGACCTCCACTGCTCCCGCCCTCACCACCACGGCCTCCGGCGAGACCTCCACTGCTCCCGCCCTCACCACCACGGCCTCCGGCGAGACCTCCACTGCTCCCCCCCTCACCACGACGGCCTCCGGCGAGACCTCCACTGCTCCCGCCCTCACCACCACGGCCTCCGGCGAGACCTCCACTGCTCCCCCCCTCACCACCACGGCCTCCGGCGAGACCTCCACTGCTCCCCCCCTCACCACCACGGCCTCCGGCGAGACCTCCACTGCTCCCGCCCTCACCACCACGGCCTCCGGCGAGACCTCCACTGCTCCCGCCCTCACCACCACGGCCTCCGGCGAGACCTCCACTGCTCCCGCCCTCACCACCACGGCCTCCGGCGAGACCTCCACTGCTCCCGCCCTCACCACCACGGCCTCCGGAGACATCTCCACTGTTCCCCCCGTCACCACCACGGCCTCCGGCGAGACCTCCACTGCTCCCCCCGTCACCACCACGGCCTCCGGCGAGACCTCCACTGCTCCCGCCCTCACCACCACGGCCTCCGGCGAGACCTCCACTGCTCCCGCCCTCACCACCACGGCCTCCGGCGAGACCTCCACTGCTCCCCCCCTCACCACCACGGCCTCCGGCGAGACTTCCACTGCTCCCCCCCTCACCACCACGGCCTCCGGCGAGACCTCCACTGCTCCCCCCCTCACCACCACGGCCTCCGGCGAGACCTCCACTGCTCCCCCCCTCACCACCACGGCCTCCGGCGAGACCTCCACTGCTCCCCCCGTCACCACCACGGCCTCCGGCGAGACCTCCACTGCTCCCCCCCTCACCACCACGGCCTCCGGCGAGACCTCCACTGCTCCCGCCCTCACCACCACGGCCTCCGGCGAGACCTCCACTGCTCCCGCCCTCACCACCACGGCCTCCGGCGAGACCTCCACTGCTCCCGCCATCACCACCACGGCCTCCGGAGACATCTCCACTGTTCCCCCCGTCACCACCACGGCCTCCGGCGAGACCTCCACTGCTCCCCCCGTCACCACCACGGCCTCCGGCGAGACCTCCACTGCTCCCGCCCTCACCACCACGGCCTCCGGCGAGACCTCCACTGCTCCCGCCCTCACCACCACGGCCTCCGGCGAGACCTCCACTGCTCCCGCCGTCACCACCACGGCCTCCGGAGACATCTCCACTGTTCCCCCCGTCACCACCACGGCCTCCGGCGAGACCTCCACTGCTCCCCCCGTCACCACCACGGCCTCCGGCGAGACCTCCACTGCTCCCCCCGTCACCACCACGGCCTCCGGCGAGACCTCCACTGCTCCCGCCCTCACCACCACGGCCTCCGGCGAGACCTCCACTGCTCCCGCCCTCACCACCACGGCCTCCGGCGAGACCTCCACTGCTCCCGCCCTCACCACCACGGCCTCCGGCGAGACCTCCACTGCTCCCGCCCTCACCACCACGGCCTCCGGCGAGACCTCCACTGCTCCCGCCCTCACCACCACGGCCTCCGGCGAGACCTCCACTGCTCCCCCCGTCACCACCACGGCCTCCGGCGAGACCTCCACTGCTCCCGCCCTCACCACCACGGCCTCCGGCGAGACCTCCACTGCTCCCGCCCTCACCACCACGGCCTCCGGCGAGACCTCCACTGCTCCCGCCCTCACCACCACGGCCTCCGGCGAGACCTCCACTGCTCCCGCCCTAACCACCACGGCCTCCGGCGAGACCTCCACTGCTCCCGCCCTCACCACCACGGCCTCCGGCGAGACCTCCACTGCTCCCGCCCTCACCACCACGGCCTCCGGCGAGACCTCCACTGCTCCCGCCCTCACCACCACGGCCTCCGGCGAGACCTCCACTGCTCCCGCCGTCACCACCACGGCCTCCGGAGACATCTCCACTGTTCCCCCCGTCACCACCACGGCCTCCGGCGAGACCTCCACTGCTCCCGCCCTCACCACCACGGCCTCCGGCGAGACCTCCACTGCTCCCGCCCTCACCACCACGGCCTCCGGCGAGACCTCCACTGCTCCCGCCCTCACCACCACGGCCTCCGGCGAGACCTCCACTGCTCCCGCCCTCACCACGACGGCCTCCGGCGAGACCTCCACTGCTCCCGCCCTCACCACCACGGCCTCCGGCGAGACCTCCACTGCTCCCGCCCTCACCACGACGGCCTCCGGCGAGACCTCCACTGCTCCCGCCCTCACCACGACGGCCTCCGGCGAGACCTCCACTGCTCCCGCCCTCACCACGACGGCCTCCGGCGAGACCTCCACTGCTCCCGCCCTCACCACGACGGCCTCCGGCGAGACCTCCACTGCTCCCGCCCTCACCACGACGGCCTCCGGCGAGACCTCCACTGCTCCCGCCCTCACCACGACGGCCTCCGGCGAGACCTCCACTGCTCCCGCCCTCAACACGACGGCCTCCGGCGAGACCTCCACTGCTCCCGCCCTCACCACGACGGCCTCCGGCGAGACCTCCACTGCTCCCGCCCTCACCACCACGGTCTCCGGCGAGACCTCCACTGCTCCCGCCCTCACCACCACGGCCTCCGGAGACATCTCCACTGTTCCCCCCGTCACCACCACGGTCTCCGGCGAGACCTCCACTGCTCCCGCCGTCACCACCACGGTCTCCGGCGAGACCTCCACTGCTCCCGCCGTCACCACCACGGTCTCCGGCGAGACCTCCACTGCTCCCGCCGTCACCATCACGGCCTCCGGAGACATCTCCACTGTTCCCCCCGTCACCACCACGGCCTCCGGCGAGACCTCCACTGCTCCCCCCGTCACCACCACGGCCTCCGGCGAGACCTCCACTGCTCCCCCCGTCACCACCACGGCCTCCGGCGAGACCTCCACTGCTCCCCCCGTCACCACCACGGTCTCCGGCGAGACCTCCACTGCTCCCCCCGTCACCACCACGGCCTCCGGCGAGACCTCCACTGCTCCCGCCGTCACCACGACGGCCTCCGGCGAGACCTCCACTGCTCCCGCCGTCACCACCACGGCCTCCGGCGAGACCTCCACTGCTCCCGCCCTCACCACGGCGGCCTCCGGCGAGACCTCCACTGCTCCCGCCGTCACCACCACGGCCTCCGGCGAGACCTCCACTGCTCCCGCCGTCACCACCACGGCCTCCGGCGAGACCTCCACTGCTCCCGCCCTCACCACGACGGCCTCCGGCGAGACCTCCACTGCTCCCGCTCTCACCACCACGGCCTCCGGCGAGACCTCCACTGCTCCCGCCCTCACCACCACGGCCTCCGGCGAGACCTCCACTGCTCCCGCCCTCACCACCACGGCCTCCGGCGAGACCTCCACTGCTCCCGCCGTTACCACCACGGCCTCCGGAGACATCTCCACTGTTCCCCCCGTCACCACCACGGCCTCCGGCGAGACCTCCACTGCTCCCCCCGTCACCACCACGGCCTCCGGCGAGACCTCCACTGCTCCCGCCCTCACCACCACGGCCTCCGGCGAGACCTCCACTGCTCCCGCCCTCACCACCACGGCCTCCGGCGAGACCTCCACTGCTCCCGCCCTCACCACCACGGCCTCCGGCGAGACCTCCACTGCTCCCGCCCTCACCACCACGGCCTCCGGCGAGACCTCCACTGCTCCCGCCCTCACCACCACGGCCTCCGGCGAGACCTCCACTGCTCCCGCCCTCACCACCACGGCCTCCGGCGAGACCTCCACTGCTCCCGCCCTCACCACCACGGCCTCCGGCGAGACCTCCACTGCTCCCGCCCTCACCACCACGGCCTCCGGCGAGACCTCCACTGCTCCCGCCCTCACCACCACGGCCTCCGGCGAGACCTCCACTGCTCCCGCCCTCACCACCACGGCCTCCGGCGAGACCTCCACTGCTCCCGCCCTCACCACGACGGCCTCCGGCGAGACCTCCACTGCTCCCGCCCTCACCACGACGGCCTCCGGCGAGACCTCCACTGCTCCCGCCCTCACCACCACGGTCTCCGGTGAGACCTCCACTGCTCCCGCCCTCACCACCACGGCCTCCGGAGACATCTCCACTGTTCCCCCCGTCACCACCACGGCCTCCGGCGAGATCTCCACTGCTCCCCCCGTCACCACCACGGTCTCCGGCGAGACCTCCACTGCTCCCGCCGTCACCATCACGGCCTCCGGAGACATCTCCACTGTTCCCCCCGTCACCACCACGGCCTCCGGCGAGACCTCCACTGCTCCCCCCGTCACCACCACGGCCTCCGGCGAGACCTCCACTGCTCCCCCCGTCACCACCACGGTCTCCGGCGAGACCTCCACTGCTCCCCCCGTCACCACCACGGCCTCCGGCGAGACCTCCACTGCTCCCGCCGTCACCACGACGGCCTCCGGCGAGACCTCCACTGCTCCCGCCGTCACCACCACGGCCTCCGGCGAGACCTCCACTGCTCCCGCCCTCACCACGACGGCCTCCGGCGAGACCTCCACTGCTCCCGCCGTCACCACCACGGCCTCCGGCGAGACCTCCACTGCTCCCGCCGTCACCACCACGGCCTCCGGCGAGACCTCCACTGCTCCCCCCGTCACCACCACGGTCTCCGGCGAGACCTCCACTGCTCCCCCCGTCACCACCACGGCCTCCGGCGAGACCTCCACTGCTCCCGCCGTCACCACGACGGCCTCCGGCGAGACCTCCACTGCTCCCGCCGTCACCACCACGGCCTCCGGCGAGACCTCCACTGCTCCCGCCCTCACCACGACGGCCTCCGGCGAGACCTCCACTGCTCCCGCCGTCACCATCACGGCCTCCGGCGAGACCTCCACTGCTCCCGCCGTCACCACCACGGCCTCCGGCGAGACCTCCACTGCTCCCGCCGTCACCACCACGGCCTCCGGCGAGACCTCCACTGCTCCCGCCCTCACCACGACGGCCTCCGGCGAGACCTCCACTGCTCCCGCCCTCACCACGACGGCCTCCGGCGAGACCTCCACTGCTCCCGCCGTCACCATCACGGCCTCCGGCGAGACCTCCACTGCTCCCGCCGTCACCACCACGGCCTCCGGCGAGACCTCCACTGCTCCCGCCGTCACCACCACGGCCTCCGGCGAGACCTCCACTGCTCCCGCCCTCACCACGACGGCCTCCGGCGAGACCTCCACTGCTCCCGCCGTCACCATCACGGCCTCCGGCGAGACCTCCACTGCTCCCGCCCTCACCACGACGGCCTCCGGCGAGACCTCCACTGCTCCCGCCGTCACCTCCACTGCTCCCGCCCTCACCACGACGGCCTCCGGCGAGACCTCCACTGCTCCCGCCCTCACCACGACGGCCTCCAGAGACACCTCCACTGCTCCCGCCGTCACCACCACGGTCTCCGGTGAGACCTCCACTGCTCCCGCCATCACCACCATGGCCTCCGGAGACATCTCCACTGTTCCCCCCGTCACCACCACGGCCTCCGGAGACATCTCCACTGTTCCCGCCATCACCATCACGGCCTCCAGAGACACCTCCACTGCTCCCGCCGTCACCACCACGGCCTCCAGAGACACCTCCACTGCTCCCCCCGTCACCACCACGGCCTCCGGCGAGACCTTTACTGCTTCCACCGTCGTCACCACGGTCTCCCGTGACACCTCCGCTGCTCCCGCCGTCACCACGACAGCCTCCGGGAAAACCTCAACGGCTCCCGGCGACACCACCATGGCCTCCGGTGAGACCTCCACTGCTCCCCCCGACACCACCACTTCCTCTGTCGACACCTCCACTGCTCCCGGTGAGACCACCACGGCCTCCGGCAAGACCTCCACAGCCCCCACTGAAACCACCACAGCCCGTAGTAGGACCTCCACTGCTCCAGCCACCTCCACACAGACCACCACTCCCAAGCCATCCATCTCTGCACCTGGACCAGCAGGTGAGTTGCCCAGTGTTCTGTGATCCCACTATCAATATCCGGGTGTAGTGGTTGCCATGGTCACATGTTTTTCTGTCATCTTATGTGCCTGGAGGGTGACATGCTGTGGAATCAGCATCTTCCCTGCTGCGTCTTCCTCACCAAATCAGTGTATTTGTGTCTACCCATATGGCACATCTCTGCTGTGTTACTTTTGTGCTGATGCCCACCAGAGCCCAGCCTGAGACAGAGAGGGGATGGTGAGGTCAGTCGGTGGAAAAACCTTCTCATAAAGTGGGAGGTTAATATCAATGCTGGGTGGATAGATGAATAGATAGAGATGGTGTGTCTGGGGATGGATGGATGGTAGATGGCTAGATAGATATAGGTCTGTGTCTGAGAATGGATGGATGGATAGATAAATAGGTGTTTCTGGAGGGGGATGAATCATTAGGTCGAGGATATGTCTGCAGATGGGTGAATGAGTAGAGGAGATTGAGGTGTCTTGAGGGATGGATAGGTGGATGGGGATGGATGGATGGGTTTGTCTTGGCATAGACGGGTGTCTTGGGAAGGACGAATGGATGGAAGGGTGTGTCTTGGTGTCACGGAGTCCCCGGACGATGCTCTGGATCTGCTCCCTAGGAAGCCAGGCAGGACTCTGGGGGAGTCTCCTCTCTGGGAGCAGCCTGTCTGCAGGACACACAGCTCACCCGGCTTCCACCTTCCTGGGTCTGACCTCGGAGCATTCAGCATCCTCTGGCTCTCCGTGCACTTCCCACGGCGAGTCCGCCCAGGCAGGGTCCTGGGGAAGCCCCCCAACTCCACAGTCAGATAGATGGGACTCTCAGCCAGCCAGTAAAACAGAGGTTTATTAGACGACAGGAACATAGTCTAAAACAGAGCTTTTAGGTGCAGAGAACAGGACCCCTCAGCTGAGTCCATTTTGGGGGACAGTGAGCCAGACAACCCCGTCTGCACTTCACTCCTCGTCCCCAGACAGCCCCAAACTGCCTCCCCCTCCAGCTCCTCCTCCTCTGGGCTTTGTCCTTTTCCTGGGCCAGAAGGTCAGCTAACTCCTTTATTCTCCAGCCCTTTAGCTCTCATGTTGCAGGGAGGAAGGGAGAGGAAACAGGAAACAGGGTGTCGGCCATTCTCTGTGTCCAGACCCCTGCACACACCTGCCCTCTAGGGCTCTGCAACGATCATACACCCTTACCCCACCACCTAGATACTTAAGAACTGCATATGGGAAACTGAGGCAACCCCACAATATTCAGAGGAAACATTAAGAACAGTCCCACTTTGTCACACTTGGGATGGATGGGTGGGTGTGTCTGGGGATGGATGGGTGGAGGGATGGGTGGTTGTGTCTGGGGATGGATGGATGGATAGGTGGGTGTGTTAGGGGATGGATGTTTTGGTGGATGGATGTTTCTGGGGATGGAACGATGGATGGACGGGTGGGTGTGGTTGGAGATGGATGAATGGTGGGGTGTTGCTTCTGTGGATGGATGGATGGATGGGTGTGTCTGGGGATGGGTGTGTGGATGTATTCTGGGGATGAATGGACAGATGGATGAAAAGGTTGGTAGACTGATTTCTGAGATGTCCTTAGCACCACTGTCCATGACAGCTTATTAGCTTCTATGGCACCCACTGTAATTTTCAAAAGACTCCTGCTGACAATCATGCACTCATGGGAACCCAGGAAGAGATGCCAATCACCAAGTGCTCGCAGGCAGGGCATTTATTAACCCTCCCAAGAGGAATGGAGGATGCTCTAGAGCGGCTCTCTGGCTGCAGGGATGCTCCCGGCGGGTGCCCGTAGAATCCAGCTGACCATGCAACAGGGCCAGCAATGAGACAGCAGGGCTATTCCCCAGGCCAACAGAGTGAATGGGGGAATCTGCTTCCCTGGGCCCAAAGGAGAGACGTGGGTGGGGGCTGCACCAGATGTTTGGGAAGAATCTCCCCCAGTCACCCCAGTATTGAACCCAGTAGCTTGCCCAGGGTAGTTCGGTCCAATGGCCGATCCCCCGTGCTGTTAAATGTCGGTGCTGTATTTCCCATTGGAGCATGTCAGGCTCCAACATCCAGCCCTCAGTTCCTCTGCCTTCCTCTGCTGAATTCTAGAGCCCTTTAGGAAGGAATTTAGACCCCATGATCCACTCATTGCAAGTCACTAGGATGTAGGTGCCGACGTCATGCAGGTGCTTCTGAACTTTTGGCTCAGCACCAGCGTCCCTGACAGCAGATGGTGACAGTGCCCGGTGCCGTCTGCCTGAACGTCTGAGTCCCGGTGGGTGTGGATGGGTACAGGTTTTTTGTGGGGGGGGGCAACACTGTGCATGTGTGTGTGTTGGGGGCTGGGTTTGGAGACCCACCTCACACTCAGGGATCTCTTCCAGTCGATTGCCTGAACGGGGGAACCTATGATGGCAAGAAATGTATCTGCAAGAGTGCATTCAACGGGCCGCAGTGCGAGTTTGCCAAGGACGTTATAGCCACCAACGTGAGTAAGTGCAGCCTTTTCCTTTCGGGGTGACGTGCGCCCCAGGGACTGAACGCCTGGCTCCGGATGGGCTCTCCACAGGCAGATCTCAAAGTGCTTTTCCCAAGGCAGGTCGCTCGCCTTGTGCCCAGGCCCCAGCTGGGGGGAGCAAGGAACAGGAAGGGGACAATGCGGGGTGCACTGCTCATCTTCTATTCACTGATCCCTACAGGGGAAAGGCCCAGGATCAGTCAGTGAGCCGGGTGGTCCTCAGGCTGCGACGCGGGGTGAGAAAGGAAGGGCCGGTGCTGGTGGGGGGCCGGGGCGGGTTATGGCGCTAGACGCGTGATAACTGTAAGGGTTTCCATGGCTGTTTCAGGTACATTCAAGGCTGAGGTGGAAGTTCAAGTGAAGGTCACCAATCAGAACTTCTCGGAGGAGCTGAACAATAAATCCTCTACAGTTTATATTAAATTCGAGGTGCAATTCAAAATGCAGGTGAGGCCCAGGGGCCGGGAAATAGTTATTCTGCCCACTTACTGCTGCGGTCGGTTACTCTTGCCCGTTTTATGCAGGAATGTGGGGGGATTTTTTTGCCTTGCAGATGGATATGGTGTACAAGAGCATGACTGGGTACAAAGGCATTGTCATCCTGATGCTGAGGTGAGTGTCTGCCCAGAAACTAACCTGTCCCCACTGCCCCACTCCCAGACTGCACCGCTGTTCACTAGGTGCCGGATGCTCAGAAGGAGCAAGGCACCCAGGTTTGGCACCTCTGCGGGGCGGCTCTGAGATAACAAGAGCATGAGCGGTGCAGGGGCTGGACCCTGCACCTCCTGCTCTGGCCCAGAGGCTGGTCTGCTGTGGGTGAACACGAACACGACCCCTCCGTAAATGCCCTCTCGGCCCTCGTCCTCCACAGAAACCTACCCCGTGACAGGCCGGGGAGTGTCAGTTCCCAAGGCTGCCAGACCCCGAAACCCATGGGCTGGGCAGAGCTGCCGCATTCCCGGCTGGTTGCAGGAATGTGTAACCCACGGACCTTCCTTTGGCCCGCGACTGTCAGGGTGTTAATGTGCAAGACGGGTTAACTCTGTCTGCTGCTCAGTCCCTTCTTCTGTGTGTTAGGCGGGACACCCCCAAGGGAGAGTGCTGCACCCCAGATAAAGCCGGGCTCCTCAAGCAGCATCTCTGTACAGAGGGCTCTGAATTGCACGGCCGAGCCAGGAGCCCCTGGCAGCCCTGAAGCAGGCATTACCTGTCTGGGAGCAGCAGGTCAGCACCCCCCTGGCTAGCTGAGGCAGCTCCCTGTCGAGTGCGTGGGCTCTTGTGAATCACATGAGCGGCTAACCTGTTGCTCTCCCCTTTGGTCTATGGGCAACTAACTCAGGGTTGAGAATTGAAGTGCTTGGGAGAGAACCCAGGAGTTCTGGCTCCCAGCCCCCCTTGCTCTAACCCAATGGACCCCACTCCCCTCCCAGAGCCAGGGGTAGAACCCAGGAATCCTGGCTCCCAGCCCCAAACTGTAACCACCAGCTCCCGGCTTTGCCCCCCAGGCAAGGCAGTATTGTGGTTGACCACACCGTGATCATCGAGGCCCCCCTGAGCAACAACCTGGATGCCACCTTGGAGTCTGTCACCAAGCAGGTGGTGAAGGAGCTGGAGGACATCAACACAACAACAGGGAACTGCACAGGTAGGCAGTGGGGGTCTGGCCCCTACCATGCGGGGTGAGAGAAGCGACCCTGAGCACCTCGCTCTGGTGGTCACTGGCTCCAGTGCTGCTGGGGGGGGGGCGTGGGAGCAGGGCGCGGTCCCCAGCCTGGCATAGGGCGCCTCAGGGCAGCGGGGAGGTGATGGGGCAGGAAGGGGCAGACCTGTGTCTGCCCCCCAGGGCCATATTCACACAGTCAAGAGCCCCCTCACTGTGACCCCATTGCATGGCCTGGGTCACCTCCTCGCCCCCTCAGCCTGGGTGAAGGTCTGGACAGTGCCCAGCACTATGGGGAGCCCTGATCTCGGTCTTGGGGGGCACGATCTCTGCTGGGCTCTCAGCCTGCTGCGGCACTGTAGACCCTACTAACGACTAGCCGATGATAGCTAACGAGTGACAAATGCCCGGTTGCCTCCGTCTGTAGACATGCTCTGCTTCACGGCTCCACCCAACCCGGTCAAAAACGCCACCATGAATTTTTCGGCGGCAGGTGAGTGACCCGAACTTCTAGTGATGCGTGGCTGCCCCATTAGCCCCCAGCCTGCCCCCGCCGATGGCTCTGGGGTGGACTGACCGCACTCAGCCTCCCGCTGACCCTTCTCTTCACCCATCAGATATCTGCAAGCAGAATGTCCCCCAGGACTTTGCCCAGTACTACTATCCCCATATCACTGAGAAAGGCACCCTGAGCTGCCTCACCAGGTGCTCCCAGGACCTGCCAGATTTCCTGGACTGCAACTACGGGCAGTGCCAGCTGACGAGCTCTGGGCCCCAGTGCACGTGAGTGTGCCCAGATGGCCTGGGGTGTGAAGGATGCCGGGAATGCCCGGGGGGCACCCGGCCGCCAACTTAGTTTGCCTGGCTTCCTCAGAGCTTGCCCTAGATGAGCTGCCCTGTCTTGGGGGCCCTTCAGCACCTATACCCTGACTCTGACCCGAATCCTAATTCCTAAGCCAGACCCTAACCCCCCAAAACCCTCACCCTAAACTCAACCCTAACCCTTATCCTCACCCAACCACTTAGCTCTTAACCCTACTCCTAAATCCTTAACCTTAACCCTGTTTAGGAAAGACTGAAATAAAGGTAAAGGTGGTGGAGTAGCACTGTATATCAATGATGAGATAGAATGTAAAGAAATAAGAAGGGATGAAATGGATATGACTGAGTCCGTCTGGGCAAAAATTAAATTGGGGAAGAAAACTATTAGAGCCTCCCCTGGGATAGTGCTTGGGGTGTGCTATAGACCGCCGGGATCTAATTTGGATATGGATAGAGCCCTTTTTAATGTTTTTAATAAAGTAAATACTAATGGAAACTGTGTGATCATGGGAGACTTTAACTTCCCAGATATAGACTGGAGGATGAGTGCTAGTAATAATAATAGGGCTCAGATTTTCCTAGATGCGATAGCTGATGGATTCCTTCAGCAAGTAGTTGCTGAACCGACTAGAGGGGATGCCATTTTAGATTTGGTTTTGGTGAGTAGTGAGGACCTCATAGAAGAAATGGTTGTAGGGAATAATCTTGGCTCAAGTGATCATGAGCTAATTCAGTTCAAACTGAACGGAAGGATTAACAAAAATAAATCTGCAGCTAGGGTTTTTGACTTCAAAAGGGCTGACTTTCAAAAATTAAGGAAATTAGTTAGGGAAGTGGATTGGACTGAAGAATTTATGGATCTAAAGGTAGAGGAGGCCTGGGATTATTTTAAATCAAAGCTGCAGAAGCTATCGGAAGCCTGCATCCCAAGTAAGGGGAAAAAATTCATAGGCAGGAGTTGTAGACCAAGCTGGATGAGCAAGCATCTCAGAGAGGTGATTAAGAAAAAGCAGAAAGCATATAGGGAGTGGAAGAAGGGAGAGATCAGCAAGGAAAGCTATCTTATTGAGGTCAGAACATGTAGGGATAAAGTGAGACAGGCTAAAAGTCAAGTAGAGTTGGACCTTGCAAAGGGAATTAAAACCAATAGTAAAAGGTTCTATAGTCATATAAATAAGAAGAAAACAAAGAAAGAAGAAGTGGGACCGTTAAACACTGGGGAAGGAGTGGAGGTCAAGGATAATCTAGGCATGGCCCAATATCTAAACAAATACTTTGCCTCAGTCTTTAATAAGGCTAAAGAGGATCTTAGGGATAATGGTAGCATGACAAATGGGAATGAGGATATGGAGGTAGACATTACCATATTTGAGGTAGAAGCGAAACTCAAACAGCTTAATGGGACTAAATAAGGGGGCCCAGATAATCTTCATCCAAGAATATTAAAGAAATTGGCACAAGAAATTGCAAGCCCATTAGCAAGAATTTTTAATGAATCTGTAAACTCAGGGGTTGTACCGTATGATTGGAGAATTGCTAACACAGTTCCTATTTTTAAGAAAGGCAAAAAAAGTGATCCAAGTAATTATAGGCCTGTTAGTTTGACATCTGTAGTATGCAAGGTCTTGGAAAAATTTTTGAAGGAGAAGGTAGTTAAGGACATTAAAGTCAATGGTAAATGGGACAAAATACAACATGGTTTTACAAAAGGTAGATCGTGCCAAACCAACCTGATCTCCTTTTTTGAGAAAGTAACAGATTTTTTAGACAAAGGAAACACAGTGGATCTAATTTACTTAGATTTTAGTAAGGCATTTGATACCGTGCCACATGGGGAATTATTAGTTAAATGGGATAAGATGGGGATCAATAGGAAAATTGAAAGGTGGGTAAGGAATTGGTTAAAGGGGAGACTACAACGGGTCCTACTGAAAGGTGAACTGTCAGGCTGGAGGGAGGTTACCAGTGGAGTTCCTCAAGGATCGGTTTTGGGACCAATCTTATTTAATCTTTTTATTACTGACCTTGGCGCAAAAAGTGGGAGTGTGCTAATAAAGTTTGCAGATGATACAAAGCTGGGAGGTATTGTCAATTCAGAGAAGGATAGGGATACCCTACAGGAGGATCTGGATAGAATCATAGAATCATAGAATATCAGGGTTGGAAGGGACCCCAGAAGGTCATCTAGTCCAACCCCCTGCTCAAAGCAGGACCAATTCCCAGTTAAATCATCCCAGCCAGGGCTTTGTCAAGCCTGACCTTAAAAACCTCTAAGGAAGGAGATTCTACCACCTCCCTAGGTAACGCATTCCAGTGTTTCACCACCCTCTTAGTGAAAAAGTTTTTCCTAATATCCAATCTAAACCTCCCCCACTGCAACTTGAGACCATTACTCCTCGTTCTGTCATCTGCTACCATTGAGAACAGTCTAGAGCCATCCTCTTTGGAACCCCCTTTCAGGTAGTTGAAAGCAGCTATCAAATCCCCCCTCATTCTTCTCTTCTGCAGGCTAAACAATCCCAGCTCCCTCAGCCTCTCCTCATAACTCATGTGTTCCAGTCCCCTAATCATTTTTGTTGCCCTTCGCTGGACTCTCTCCAATTTATCCACATCCTTCTTGAAGTGTGGGGCCCAAAACTGGACACAGTACTCCAGATGAGGCCTCACCAATGTCGAATAGAGGGGAACGATCACGTCCCTCGATCTGCTCGCTATGCCCCTACTTATACATCCCAAAATGCCATTGGCCTTCTTGGCAACAAGGGCACACTGCTGACTCATATCCAGCTTCTCGTCCACTGTCACCCCTAGGTCCTTTTCTGCAGAACTGCTGCCTAGCCATTCGGTCCCTAGTCTGTAGCTGTGCATTGGGTTCTTCCGTCCTAAGTGCAGGACCCGGCACTTATCCTTATTGAACCTCATCAGATTCCTTTTGGCCCAATCTTCCAATTGGTCTAGGTCCTTCTGTATCCTATCCCTCCCCTCCAGCGTATCTACCACTCCTCCCAGTTTAGTATCATCCGCAAATTTGCTGAGAGTGCAATCCACACCATCCTCCAGATCATTTATGAAGATATTGAATAAAACCGGCCCCAGGACCGACCCTTGGGGCACTCCACTTGATACCGGCTGCCAACTAGACATGGAGCCATTGATCACTACCCGTTGAGCCCGACAATCTAGCCAGCTTTCTACCCACCTTATAGTGCATTCATCCAGCCCATACTTCCTTAACTTGCTGACAAGAATACTGTGGGAGACCGTGTCAAAAGCTTTGCTAAAGCTTGCAAGGATGACCTTGTAAACTGGAGTAATAGTAATAGGATGAAATTTAATAGTGAGAAGTGTAAGGTCATGCATTTAGGGATTAATAACAAAAATTTTAGTTATAAGCTAGGGACGCATCAATTAGAAGTAACGGAGGAGGAAAAGGACCTTGGAGTATTGGTTGATCACAGGATGACTATGAGCCGCCAATGTGATATGGCTGTGAAAAAAGTCAATGCGGTCTTGGGATGCATCAGGAGAGGTATTTCCAGTAGGCATAAGGAGGTTTTAGTACCATTATACAAGGCACTGGTGAAACCTCACCTGGAATACTGTGTGCAGTTCTGGTCTCCCATGTTTAAGAAGGATGAATTCAAACGGGAACAGGTACAGAGAAGGGCTACTAGGATGATCCGAGGAATGGAAAACTTGTCTTATGAAAGGAGACTCAGGGAGCTTGGCTTGTTTAGACTAACTAAAAGAAGGTTGAGGGGAGATATGATTGCTCTCTATAAATATATCAGAGGGATAAATACTGGAGAGGGAGAGGAATTATTTAAGCTCAGTACCAGTGTGGACACAAGAACAAATGGATATAAACTGGCCACTAGGAAATTTAGACCAGAAATTAGACGAAGGTTTTTAACCATCAGAGGAGTGAAGTTTTGGAACAGCCTTCCAAGGGAAGCAGTGCGGGCAAAAGATCTATCTGGCTTTAAGATTAAACTTGATAAGTTTATGGAGGAGATGGTATGATGGGATAACATGGTTTTGATAATTAAATATTCATGGTAAATAGGCCCAATGGCCTGTGATGGGCTGTTAGATGGGGTGTAATCCAAGTTACCCAGGAAAGAATTTTCTGTAGTATCTGGCTGATGAATCTTGCCCATATGCTCAGGGTTTAGCTGATCGCCATATTTGGGGTCGGGAAGGAATTTTCTTCCAGGGCAGATTGGAAGAGGCCCTGGAGGTTTTTTGCCTTCCTCTGTAGCATGGGGCACGGGTCACTTGCTGGAGGATTCTCTGCTCCTTGAAGTCTTTAAACTACAATTTGAGGACTTCAATAGCACAGATATAGGTGTGAGGTTTTTGGGTTTTTTTTGTAGGAGTGGTGGGTGAAATTCTGTGGCCTGCGTTGTGCAGGTCAGACTAGATGATCATAATGGTCCCTTCTGACCTAAATATCTATGTATGTATCTAACCCTCACCCTAAACCCTAACTCTACCCCTTAATTCTTAACCTTAACCCTACCCTTAAATCCTTAACCATAACCCTTACCCCACCCCATAACTCTTAACCTTAACCCTACCCCTTAACCATCACCCTAAACACTAACTCTTAACCCATAACCATAACCCTAACCCTGAGCCTGGAGAAAGGTGGGGAGCAGTGGGGAAGGGGCTGGCAATAGGGACAGGGGGACCCCAGATAGGGAAGGTGGGGAAAGGGATGGAGGAGCCGAGGGGAAGGCATCTGGGGTGAGGGGGAGCCCAGGGAAGGGTCAGCATGCAGGGAAGGGGGACCAGAGTGAAGGGCTGGCCTGGGGTGTGTGCTGTACTCACCCCCCACATCTCTCTCCCCACAGCTGTGCCAACAAGGATGTGTTCTGGTACCCGGGTGATCGCTGCCAAACCCGTATCAGTAAGGTGGGCGTGGGCATGGCTGTTCCTCTGGTTGTCCTGTTCATCGCTGGCATCGTCCTAGCCACCTTCCTGGTCAGAGCCAGGAGTCGGGGGTCCAAAGCCAGGTAAAGAGGCCCGGTGCACACGAGGTGGGAGAGAGCAGGGAGGGCTGGGAGCCACGACTCCTGGGTTCTCTCTCTGGCTCTGGGAGGGGTGTGGGGGCTGGGGGGTCAGAGCAGGGGGGCTGGGAGCCAGGAGGGGCCAGAGGAGGGCAGGGAAGGATCCTTGATCTTTCTTTTGGGGTGTCTTCAAGGGGTGCAGTCTCTGGCGGGCAGGTGCCAGTGTGTCTCTGCCCCGGGACGCTCACGGGGTTGGCCGGTGCTTTCCCCCACAGTCTGGACAGCTCTATTGAGCAGCCGGAGGATTATGAAGAGGAAGTGAGCATCTCTGGGGGTGTCATCATCAAGAACGAAGGAGCCTCATACAACGGTAAGAGCCAATCACCCCAGCCCGGTGAGCCGGACCCTCTGGCCACGGGCAATGCCCCAGTGGGGCTGGTGAGGCCCGGGGCAACGCTGAGACCAGTGTAGCTCATGGCAGGTGTGTGAGGGGACAATGCTGAGACTGGTGCAGCTGGTGGCAGGTGTGGGGTGGGAGAGGGCGACACTGAGACCTGTGCAGCTTGAGGCAGGTGTGGGGGGTGTGATGCTGGGGCAGCCCCCTCGGCCTCCCCCTTTCTGACTCTGGTTCCCTTCTGGATCCACAGGGAGCGGCAGCAGAGGGACCTTCAGCTGTCAGCTCTCGGCTGTGGACCCTGCCATCAAGGTAGGTGCCCCTGGCCACTCCCCGTCCCTGGCTTTGCACCAGGCCTGGGGGATGCTGCCATCAAACAGCCCCTGGGTGGCACCACTTCTCCCCCACCCGGCATGCTGGGAGAGGAGCAAGTGGGGGTGGTGGGGGGAGGGGAGGTACCTGGGGAGGAGGGAGGGGGTTGGGGGAGGGAAGGTGCCCGGTGTGGGTGTGGAGGAGGGCTATGGGGGCTGGGGGAGGGGAGGTGCCTGATGCGGAGGGAGGGGGTTGGGGGAGGGGAGCCCCTTGGGGGCCAACATCTGCTCCTTGACCTCACGGCCCCTCTTTCCCCTGCCCAGATGCACATCCGGAGGCCGAAGTTCGTGAGCAGCCCCTGACCCAGGGGCGGCCCCCGCGAGGCGGTGCGGGGCGGGGCCTGCTCAGGGCACTGTGAATAGCCCAGGCCCTGTCCAGACACCAGGCCTCATGGAGCTAGAGCCCCCACCCCAGGGGAAGGGGGCAGAATCGCTTGGTAGATTGGCTGCTGGAGACGGAGAGGGAAGGAGCCCGTATGTGTGTCAGTCCTCATCCTCCCCTTTTCTCCCGCTGTCCCCAGTGTAAATCTGGCATGACCCGCTGATGCCGGTGTCATTACCTCCACATGAAGGAAAAGTTCATGCACCTTGGGGGGCGCTTCAGACCCCTCCCCGCCCCGCCCCCTCCATTTAGTGCAATAGGCTATTTGGGCGCAGCAGCCAGGCCCGGTCTACAAAGCACTTTAACCCAACCCTGCTCAAATGGGCCCCCTGTGCAATAAATTATTAACCTTTTTTGTGGTGCTGGTGGTTTTATTTGTACCAGCAGCTGCAGCGGTAGCAGAAGCTAAGGCCATCCTGGGGTACATAAATGGGGGAACGTCGAACAGGGGCAGAGAGGTGATTTCTGTGATGCCCTGTACCTCGGGGGGACCACCCAGCACCATCGTGTTCATCCTTGTACAATGATTGTGTGGTATCCAGTGCAAAGTTTCTCATGTAGGATGTCTTCGGAGGGCTCCTGATGCACTGAGCCTTGTTGTTTTGTTTCAGTATTGTTATAGGTTATAAGTTCATGTATGTATCATTATGAGGCTGAAAATGTGTCCTCATGGCTTAAAAGAAGCCCAGGCAAAAAGTGTCCAAGAGCAGAGAGGCAGTTCACACCTCCTCAGGGCAGGTATGGGACAAACCCAGCCCAGTCTCACAGGAGCAAAGGACGCTGGCCTAGGCAACAACAAAGGATCTGTTGGACTCTGGAGTGAGTCAGCCCCCTTCCTTTGGTCAGCTTGACACAGCGATGAGGTAATGCTCACCTGACTCTGAAGGGGGGGCAAAGCCAAGAGGGAAGAAAGGACATGATAAAAGGGAGAGACGTTTGCCATCCTCTTCCTCTGTCTTCCACCTCCATCTACAGTCACCACATCAAGCGACTGAAGGGCTGATCAAAGGGGACAGCCTGGCTGAAGAGCAACCAGCCAGCCTGTGGTGAGAAGCATCTAAGTTTGTAAGGGCCCTGAAAGTGTTAAGATCAGCTTAGAATGCGTTTTGCTTTTATTTCATTTGACCAAATCTAACTTGTTATGCTTTGATTTATAATCACTTAAAATTTATCTTTGTAGTTAATAAAGCTGTTTGTTTATTAGACCTGAAGCAGTGCGTTTGGTTTTAAGTGTGTCAGAGACTTCCCTTGGGATAACGAGCCTGTACATCAAACTTTCTCTGTTAAATTGATGAACTCATATAAGTTTGCAGTGTCCAGCAGGCATAACCAGACACTGCAAGACGGAGGTTCCTAGGGTCGTGTCTGGGATTGGGGGTATTGACTAGTGTCAATTTGGTTGCACAATCCAAGCAGCAGCTTACATGCCAGAGGCTGTACATGAATAGCCCAGGAGTGGGTGTTCTCACAGCAGAGCAGGGTAAGGCTGGCTCCCAGAGTCAGGGAATGACCTAGCAGATCACTGGTCCAGATAACACCAGAGGGGAAAGTCACAATTTTACCTCTGTATTTGGTCTGGGTGCAATCATGCCTGGAATCCTGTGCCCAGTTCTGGTGCACACAGTTCCAGCCGGATGATGATTAAATCAGAGAGGGGTCAGAGAAGACCCATGAGAAGGATTAAAAATCCTGTCTTTGAGTGAGAGACTCCAAGAGCTCAATTAGCTTAATGAAGAGCAGGTGTAGGGATGGCGTGATCCCAGTCTGTAAGTACCGACGTGGGGAGCAAATATTTAGCAACCATCCCTTCAGTCGAGCAGAGGCAGGTCTAACCAGGTCCAAGGGTTGGAAGCTGAAGGTAGACAAATTCAGCCTGGAAATAAGGAGATATATTTTCATGATGAGAGGCATTAACTACTGGAACAATTGCCCCAGAGTGATGGTGGTGGATTCTCCTCCAGTGACCATTTTGAAATGGAGATGGGCTGTGTTGCTCATAGCTTTGACCTAAAAAAATGAGGAGTCTGGTGGCACCTTAAAGAGTAACAGATTTATTTGGGCATAAGCTTTTGTGGGTAAAAAACCCCACTTCTTCAGATGCATGGAGTGAAAATTACAGCTGCAGGCATTATTACACATGAAGAGAAGGGAGTTACCTTACAAGTGGAGAACCAGTGATGAGAAGTCCAATTCAGTCAGGGTGGACGTGGTTCCCTCCCAATAATTGATGAGGAGGAGTCAATACCAAGAGAGGGAAAATCGCTTTTGTAGTGAGCCAGCCACTTCCAGTCCCTATTCAAGCCCAAGTTGATGGTGTTAAGTTTGCAAATGAATTGTAGCTCTGTAGTTTCTCTTTGAAGTCTGTTTTTGAAGTTTTTGGTTGTTGAAGGATGGCTGCTTTTAAATCTGTTATTGCTTTGACCTAGGAATTATCTGGAGGAGGGTCTCCGGCCTATGCAATACGGGAGGCCAGAGCAGATGATCACAATGGTCGCGTCTGGTCTTGAAATCAGTGAATAAAGATCTATGAATGTCCACTGGAGATAGGACAAGAAGTAATTGGCTTAATCTGGAGCATGGCAGAGTTTGGCTGGGTTTTAGGAAACACTTTCCAGCTCTCAGGGGAGCTCGGCTCTGGAAAATGCTCCATGGGAAGCCTGGAGGTCCCCGTCACTGGAGGGTTTCCAGAGCAGGTTGGACAAACCCCCTTCAGGGGTGGTCTAGGTTGGCTTGGTCCAAGGATCTGGAGTAGGTGACCTCTTCAGGTCCCTTTCCACCCACCCCTTCTATGCTTCTCTGATGTTGCAGGGCCATAATGCACTAGGACAATCAAGAAGAGAATGTTTTACCTTCAGGAATGTGCGTCGCTGCCCCATGAAGCCCAGAGATGGACAGACAGATGGATGGAGCTTACGGGAAGGAGGACCCCACAACGTAATATTCCTACAAGTCAGCTGGCTGCAGAAAGAAGCGAGGCCTTTCACAGGGGCCGTACCCTGCCAGGCAGGAGGCGGTGTGCTTGGGAAAGTTGCCTGAGCTGGGAAGGTGGGTGGAGCAGAGCTGAGGGTTCTTGGCTGCCAGCTGTTACCCTGCAATCAGGGTTTGCTTCCCGGTGTGGTGCAATGATCTGTCCTGGCAGTTGTGCCCAGATGGCAGTCCGAGCCTGTGTGGTGCATTCCTCCCTCCCCAGGCAAGGAATGATCTCTGCTCAGGCTTGCCAGCTGTAAAGGGCTCACTTGTGTCATGCTCCAACTCCTCCTCCTGCCCATACACCGAGTTTGCCCCTTTTCCCAGTGCGTTCAGCCTTAGAGAGGGTCAAAGAGTGGCCGGCTAAACACCTCTTCTGTTCTTTTGGGAGTTTCAAAAGGGAACACGGCAGCTTCTGAACAGTTTGGGCTTCCTGCGTCTCTGTGATCTACTCGGATGTACTTATCTATCTAACTATACATACATACATCCCCATATGCCCTATCTATCTATCTATCTATCTATCTATCTATCTATCTATCTATCTATCTATCTATCTATCTATCTATCTATCTATCTATAAACAGACTCTGGGTGAGCTCTCCCCTGACATTTAGTGGTGAGCTGTGGAAAAAAGGCTTCAGAAGCTGATCTCATTTGCATGGACACATCCACCCTGATGAGGTGCTCAGCATGATGGGATTGCTTGCCCAAAGGATCACTTGTGGCTGGTGTTGGATCCCCAGTCCCCTTGTTATTGGGGCAGGAATAATAAAGGGTTGCTATCCTTGTTGTGTGAACTGAAGGCAGCAGAACTGTACGTGGCACACCCCAATGGAGGGACTCACCCTCAGCAGAACAGCACTCGCTAGGCAGGGGACATGGATTTCAAAGCCCTATGGGTGGAGAAAGGTACCATGTGACCCTTCTTCTCTCCATGGTATAGTAAAAGAGCTAATTTAGACTCAGTTGAGAGTCTTGTTACATGCTGCAGCGCTGAAATCACTGATACCTAGGTCTAAGTATTAGACCTACTTTGGAATAGCACCTCTATTGCAATAGACTGCCCAGTGTGCACCAGCAGTGAGGCTCCCCCCACTAACAGCTGAAATCTCTGAGAGTTGTGTTAAGGGCTGGTGGGCCCTGAAGACATTTTGGTGAGTGGGCAACTGGTGGAGAGACAGGACCAGCAGGGCAGCGTGTCAAGTGGCTAGCATGGCGGCTGGCGGAGAGGCATGGCTAGCAGGGCGGCTGGCGGAGAAGCTGGTGGAGAGGATCAGAACAGAGCCCCACAGAGGTGTGGCAAGCAGCCGTTGGGGTGATGAGCGAGTGCCCAAGCAGTGCAGCGTGTAAGGTGCCTTCTTACATCCCCCTGCCTTCCACACAGGGTGGGAGGTGATCTCTGCGGATGAACCCCTGAACTCTGGGGCTGCACGGGCCAAGGACAGCAACTGTGATTGGGGTGCAGAAAAGGGATGGGGCACATTGAAGGGACTTTTGGGTTGCTGGACTTAAGACCCTGAGAGGAAAAGGACACTGCCCAACTTACTTGGGGGTGGGTCTTTTGCTCATGGTTTGTGTTTATGAGCCCTAGCTTCGATGTTTTCCCAAATTAATGCTGAGTTAATTCCCTCCTTTTATTAAAAGTTTTTACTACACTCAGACTCTGTACTTGCCAGAGGGGAAGTATTGTCTCTTAGAGGCGCCCAGGGGGTGGTGTGTAACTGTCCCAGATCACTGGGTGGGGGCTTGTCATAAATATAAAGGGAAGGGTAAACACCTTTAAAATCCCTCCTGGCCAGAGGAAAAATCCTTTCACCTGTAAAGGGTTAAGAAGCTAGGATAACCTGGCTGGCACCTGACCAAAATGACCAATGAGGAGACAAGATGCTTTCAAAAGCTGTGGGGAGGGAAAAACAAAGCCACTCTCTCGGTCTGTGTGATGCTTTTGCCGGGGACAGAACAGGAATGGAGTCTTAAAACTTAGTAAGTAGTAAGTAATCTAGCTAGATATGTGTTAGATTCTGTTTGTTTAAATGGCTGAGAAAATAGCTGTGCTGAATGCAATGGATATTCCTGTCTGTGTGTCTTTTTGTAACTTAAGGTTTTGCCTAGAGGGATTCTCTGTGGTTTGAATCTAATTACCCTCTAAGGTATTTACCATCCTGATATTACAGAGGTGATTCTTTTACTTTTTCTTCTATTAAAATTCTTCTTTTAAGAACCTGATTGCTTTTTCTTTGTTCTTAAGACCCAAGGGTTTGGGTCTGTGTTCACCTATGCAAATTGGTGAAGATTTTTATCAAGCCTTCCCCAGGAAAGGGGGTGTAGGGTTTGGGGAGGATTTGGGGAGGAAAGACGTTTCCAAGCGGGCTCTTTCGTGATTATATATTTGTTAGATGTTTGGTGGTGGCAGCAAAAAAAGTCAAAAGGCAAAAGGTAAAATAGTTTGTGCCTTGGGGAAGTTTTAACCTAAGCTGGTAAAAATAAGCTTAGGGGGTTTTCATGCAGGTCCCCACATCTGTACCCTAGAGTTCAGAGTGGGGAAGGAACCTTGACAGGGCTCGAGCCGGTTTTATGTTGTACTGTTGAAAAAGAACCCCTTGATACTGAACCCAGCCCTTGTTGCTGCTGGCTTCACCTGGCAGAAGGGTTACACGTAGGAGAATAAATTTGGCCTCCAGGACCTCTCTCCTACCTTTCCCTGTGTCACTGGTACCTACATGTACCACGACCACTGGTTACTCTCCAGCACTACACATAGGTCTATCTAGATGTCTCAAGAGATCTGCAACCTTTGCACCAGGAATGCAAGTCACCATGCAGTTCTCCTGGTCATCACAAACCCAGCTATGTTTCTAATGATCGAATTGCTCGTTAATAATACCTGTCTCTTCCTAATCGCTGGGGTTCCCTCCCCCGCAAAGGTATCCTCAGTGTGAGAGGATACCACAACATTATCTGGAAGGAGGATCCCGACTATGGGATCTGTTTCAGAGTGGTAGCCGTGTTAGTCTGTATCAGCAAAAACAATGAGGAGTCCTTGTGGCACCTTAGAGACTAACAAATTTATTTAGGCATAAGCTTTTGTGGGCTAGAACCCACTTCGTCAGATGCATGGAGTAGAAAATACAGGAGCAGGTATAAATACATGAAAAGATGTGAGTTGCCTTACCAAGTGTGAGGTCAGTCTAATGAGACAATTCAATTGACAGCAGGGTATCCATGGAGGAAAAATAACTTTGGAAGTGGTAATGAGAGTGGCCTATTTCACACAGTTGACAAGAAGGTGTGAGTAACAGTAGGGGGAAATTAGTATGGGGGAAGTTAAGTTTAGGTTTTGTAATGACCCAACCACTCCCCAGTCTTTATTCAGGCCTAATCTGATGGTGTCTAGTTTGCAAATTAATTCCAGTTCCACAGTTTCACATTGGAATCTGTTTTTGAAGGTTTTTTTGTTGAAGAATTGCCAGAAGAATTGTTGAAGAATTTTAGGTCTGTTGTTGAGTGTCCAGGATGGTTGAAGTGTTCTCGTACTGGTTTTTGAATGTTATGATTCCTGAGTTGGATGTTCTCCTTCTCTGAGACTTTCATCCTCCTCTACAGCACAGAGGCTGTCAGACTGGGGGTAGGGCTGTTCTACTGTGTCCTGGAAAGTCTCATCTGTGTACCTCTCTGTCTCCCTTAGCTCCTCGAGCTCAGCCACTCTGGTCTCCAAAGCCTGTACATGGTCAAGGAAGGCCAGGAGCTCCCTGCACCAAATGCACACATACGCCACTCGCCCATAGGACAGGTAATCATACATGCCGCATTGGGTGCAATAAATGGGGTAGCCCCCACTCTGTAACTGAACTTCTGCCTGCATTTTCAGGGCCCTGGAGTGCTAGACCGTTTGGCTTCTCCTCACAGAGCGGGGTGTGGCTCATGGCTCTTCTCTTCTGTAGACTAAACAATCCCAGATCCCTCAGCCTCTCCTCATAAGTCATGTGTTCCAGACCCCTAATCATTTTTCTTGCCCTTCGCTGGACTCTCTCCAATTTTTCCACATCGTTCTTGTAGTGTGGGGCCCAAAACTGGACACAGTACTCCAGATGAGGCCTCACCAAAGTTGAATAGAGGGGAACGATCACGTCCCTCGATCTGCTGGCAATGCCCCTACTTATACATCCCAAAATGCCATTGGCTTTCTTGGCAACAAGGGTACACCGTTGACTCATATCCAGCTTCTCGTCCACTGTCACCCCAGATCCTTCTCTGCAGAACTGCTGCCTAGCCATTTGGTCCCTAGTCTGTAGTGATGCATGGGGTTCTTTCATCCTAAGTGCAGGACTCTGCACTTGCCCTTATTGAACCTCGTCAGATTTCTTTTGGACCAATCCTCCAATTTGTCTAGGTCACTCTGGGCCCTATCCTTACCCTCCAGCTTATCTACCACTCCTCCCAGTTTAGTGTCATCCGCAAACTTGATGAGGGTGCAATCCACACCATCCTCCAGATCATTAATGAAGATATTGAACAACACCGGCCCCAGGACCAACCCTTGGGGCACTCCGCTAGATACCAGCTTGTCAAGGTTCCTCCCCCACTCTGAACTCTAGGGTACAGATGTGGGGACGTGCATGAAAACCTCCTAAGCTTACTTTTACCAGCTTAGGTTAAAACTTCCCCAAGGTACAAATTAATTTTACCCTTTGCCCTTGGAATTTCCACTGCCACCACCAAACTTTAACTGGGTTTACGGGGAAACATAGTTTGGACACGTCTTTCCCCCCAAAATCCTCCCAACCCTTGCACCCCACTTCCTGGGGAAGGTTTGGTAAAAATCCTCACCAATTTGCATAGGTGACCACAGACCCAAACCCTTGGATCTTAGAACAATGAAAAAGCATTCAGTTTTTTTACAAGAAGACTTTTAATAGAAGTAAAGGAATCACCTCTGTAAAATCAGGATGGTAGATACCTTACAGGGTAATTAGATTCAAAACATAGAGAATCCCTCTAGGCAAAACCTTAAGTTACAAAAAAGACACACAGACAGGGATAGTCATTCTATTCAGCACAGTTCTTTTCTCAGCCATTTAAAGAAATCATAATCTAACACATACCTAGCTAGATTACTTACTAAAAGTTTTAAGGCTCCCTTCCTGTTCTGTCCCCGGCAAAAGCAGCATACAGACAGCCCCAGACCCTTTGTTTTTCTCCCTCCTCCCAGCTTTTGAAAGTATCTTGTCTCCTCATTGGTCATTTTGGTCAGGTGCCAACGAGGTTACCTTTAGCTTCTTAACCCTTTACAGGTGAGAGGATTTTTCCTCTGGCCAGGAGGGATTTTAAAGGGGTTTACCTTTCCCTTTATATTTATGACACGGCTGCCAACTAGACATGGAGCCATTCATCACTACCCGTTGAGCCCGACAATCTAGCCAACTTTCTACCCTCCTTGTAGTGCATCCATCCAGCCCATACTTCCCTAAGGGTATGTCTACACTACGAAATTAGGTCGAATTTATAGAAGTCAGTTTTTTTGAAATCGGTTTTATATATTCGAGTGTGTGTGTCCCCACAGAAAATGCTCTAAGTGCATTAAGTGCATTAACTCGGCGGAGCGCTTCCACAGTACCGAGGCAAGCGTCAACTTCCGGAGCGTTGCACTGTGGGTAGCTATCCCACAGTTCCCGCAGTCTCCGCTGCCCATTGGAATTCTGGGTTGATATCCCAATGCCTGATGGGGCTAAAACATTGTCGCGGGTGGTTCTGGGTACATATCGTCAGGCCCCCGTTCCCACCCTCCCTCCCCCCGTGAAAGCAAGGGCAGACAATCATTTCACGCCTTTTTTCCTGAGTTACCTGTGCAGACGCCATACCACGGCAAGCATGGAGCCCGCTCAGGTAACCATCACCCTATGTCTCCTGGATGCTGGCAGACGCGGTACGGCATTGCTACACAGTAGCAGCAACCCCTTGCCTTGTGGCAGCAGACGGTACAGTACGACTGGTAGCCGTCATCGTCATGTCTGAGGTGCTCCTGGTCGCCTCTGTGAGGTCGATCAGGAGCGCCTGGGCAGACATGGGCGCAGGGACTAAATTTGGAGTGACTTGAGCAGGTCATTCTCTTTAGTCCTGCAGTCAGTCCTATTGAACCGTCTTATGGTGAGCGGGCAGGCGATATGGACTGCTAGCAGTCGTACTGTACCATCTTCTGCCGAGAAGCCATGAGATGTGGATGGCATGCAGTCCTTCTGCACCGTCTGCTGCCAGCCAAAGATGTAAAAGATAGATGGAGTGGATCAAAACAAGAAATAGACCAGATTTGCTTCCCCCCCTCCCCTGTCTAGGGGACTCATTCTTCTAGATCACACTGCAGTCACTTACAGAGAAGGTGCAGCGAGGTATATCTAGCCATGTATCAATCAGAGGCCAGGCTAACCTCCTTGTTCCAATAACAACGATAACTTAGGTGCACCATTTCTTATTGGAACCCTCCGTGCAGTCCTGCCTGAAATACTCCTTGATGTACAGGCACACCCTTTGTTGATTTTAGCTCCCTGAAGCCAACCCTGTAAGCCGTGTCGTCAGTCGCCCCTCCCTCCGTCAGAGCAATGGCAGACAATCGTTCCGTGCCTTTTTTCTGTGCGGACGCCATACCAAGGCAAGCATGGAGGCCGCTGAGCTCATTTTGGCAATTAGGAGCACATCAACCACCACACGCATTATCCAGCAGTAAATGCAGCACCAGAACATGGCAACGCGATACCGGGCGAGGAGGCGACGTCAGCGCGGTCCCGTGAGTGATCAGGACATGGACACAGATTTCTCTGAAAGCATGGGCCCTGACAATGCATGCATCATGGTGCTAATGGGGCAGGTTCATGCTGTGGAACGCCGATTCTGGGCTCGGGAAACAAGCACAGACTGGTGGGACCGCATAGTGTTGCAGGTCTGGGACGATTCCCAGTGGCTGCGAAACTTTCGCATGCGTAAGGGCACTTTCATGGAACTTTGTGACTTGCTTTCCCCTGCCCTGAAGCGCATGAATACCAGGATGAGAGCAGCCCTCACAGTTGAGAAGCGAGTGGCGATAGCCCTGTGGAAGCTTGCAACGCCAGACAGCTACCGGTCAGTTGGGAATCAATTTGGAGTGGGCAAATCTACTGTTGGGGCTGCTGTGAGGCAAGTAGCCCATGCAATCAAAGATCTGCTGATATCAAGGGTAGTGACCCTGGGAAATGTGCAGGTCATAGTGGATGGCTTTGCTGCAATGGGATTCCCTAACTGTGGTGGGGCCATAGACGGAACCCATATCCCTATCTTGGCACCGGAGCACCAAGCCGCCGAGTACATAAACCGCAAGGGGTACTTTTCAATAGTGCTGCAAGCTCTGGTGGATCACAAGGGACGTTTCACCAACATCAACGTGGGATGGCCGGGAAAGGTGCATGACGCTCGCATCTCCAGGAACTCTGGTCTGTTTCAAAAGCTGCAGGAAGGGACTTTCTTCCCAGACCAGAAAATAACTGTTGGGGATGTTGAAATGCCTATATGTATCCTTGGGGACCCAGCCTACCCCTTAATGCCATGGCTCATGAAGCCATACACAGGCAGCCTGGACAGTGGTCAGGAGCTGTTCAGCTACAGGCTGAGCAAGTGCAGAATGGTGGTAGAATGTGCATTTGGACGTTTAAAGGCGCGCTGGCGCAGTTTACTGACTCGCTTAGACCTCAGCGAAACCAATATTCCCACTGTTATTACTGCTTGCTGTGTGCTCCACAATATCTGTGAGAGTAAGGGGGAGACGTTTATGGCGGGGTGGGAGGCTGAGGCAAATCGCCTGGCTGCTGGTTACGCGCAGCCAGACACCAGGGTGGTTAGAAGAGCACAGGAGGGCGCGGTACGCATCAGAGAAGCTTTGAAAACCAGTTTCATGACTGGCCAGGCTACGGTGTGAAAGTTCTGTTTGTTTCTCCTTGATGAAACCCCCCGCCCCTTGGTTCACTCTACTTCCCTGTAAGCTAACCACCCGCCCCTCCTCCCTTCAATCACTGCTTGCAGAGGCAATAAAGTCATTGTTGCTTCACATTCATGCATTCTTTATTCATTCATCACACAAATAGGGGGATGACTACCAAGGTAGCCCAGGAGGGGTGGTGGAGGAGGGAAGGAAAATGCCACACAGCACTTTAAGCACAGCACTTTAAAAGTTTACAACTTTAAAATTTATTGAATGACAGCCTTCTTTTTTTTCGGCAATCCTCTGTGGTGGAGTGGCTGGTTGGCCGGAGGCTCCCCCACCGCGTTCTTGGGCGTCTGGGTGTGGAGGCTATGGAACTTGGGGAGGAGGGCAGTTGGTTATACAGGGGCTGTAGTGGCAGTCTGTGCTCCAGCTGCCTTTGCTGCAGCTCAGCCATACACTGGAGCATACTGGTTTGATCCTCCAGCAGCCTCAGCATTGAATCCTGCCTCCTCTCATCACGCTGCCGCCACATTTGAGCTTCAGCCCTGTCTTCAGCCTGCCACTTACTCTCTTCAGCCCGCCACCTCTCCTCCTGGTCATTTTGTGCTTTCCTGCACTCTGACATTATTTGCCTCCACGCATTCGTCTGTGCTCTGTCAGTGTGGGAGGACAGCATGAGCTCGGAGAACATTTCATCGCGAGTGCGTTTTTTTTTCTTTCTAAGCTTCACTAGCCTCTGGGAAGGAGAAGATCCTGTGATCATTGAAACACATGCAGCTGGTGGAGAAAAAAAAAGGGACAGCGGTATTTAAAAAGACACATTTTATAAAACAGTCGCTACACTCTTTCAGGGTAAACCTTGCTGTTAACATTACATACATAGCACATGTGCTTTCGTTACAAGGTCGCATTTTGCCTCCTCCCACCGTGTGACTACCCCCTCAACCTTCCCCCCTCCCTGTGGCTAACAGCGGGGAACATTTCTGTTTAGCCACAGGCAAACAGCCCAGCAGGAATGGGCTCCTCTGAGTGTCCCTGAAGAAAAGCGCTCTATTTCAACCAGGTGACCATGAATTATATCTCACTCTCCTGAGGATAACACAGAGAGATAAAGAACGGATTTTGGTTGAATGCCAGCAAACATACACTGCAATGCTTTATTCTACAGTGATTCCCGAGTACGTGTTACTGGCCTGGAGTGGTAAAGTGTCCTACCATGAAGGACGAAATAAGGCTGCCCTCCCCAGAAACCTTTTGCAAAGGCTTTAGGACTACATCTAGGAGAACCGCAAATGCCAGGGCAAAGTAATCCTTTCACATGCTTGCTTTTAAACCATGTATAGCATTTTAAAAGGTACACTCACCAGAGGTCCCTTCTCCGCCTGCTGGGTCCAGGAGGCAGCCTTGGGTGGGTTCGGGGGGTACTGGCTCAAGGTCTAGGGTGAGAAACAGTTCCTGGCTGTCGGGAAAACCGGTTTCTCCGCTTGCTTGCTGTGAGCTATCTACAACCTCCTCATCATCATCATCTTCTTCGTCCCCAAAACCTGCTTCTGTGTTGCCTCCATCTCCATTGAAGGAGTCAAACAACACGGCTGGGGTAGTGGTGGCTGAACCCCCTAAAATGGCATGCAGCTCATCATAGAAGCGGCATGTTTCGGGCTCTGACCCAGAGCGGCTGTTCACCTCTCTGGTTTTCTGGTAGGCTTGCCTCAGCTCCTTCAGTTTCACGCGGCACTGCTTCGGGTCCCTGTTATGGCCTCTGTCCTTCATGCCCTGGGAGATTTTCACAAAGGTTTTGGCATTTCGAAAACTGGAACGGAGTTCTGATAGCACGGATTCCTCTCCCCAAACAGCGATCAGATCCCGTACCTCCCGTTCGGTCCATGCTGGAGCTCTTTTGCGATTCTGGGACTCCATCATGGTCACCTGTGCTGATGAGCTCTGCATGGTCACCTGCAGCTTGCCACGCTGGCCAAACAGGAAATGAGATTCAAAAGTTTGCGGTTCTTTTCCTGTCTACCTGGCCAGTGCATCTGAGTTGAGAGTGCTGTCCAGAGCGGTCAGAATGGAGCACTCTGGGATAGCTCCCGGAGGCCAATACCATCGAATTGTGTCCACAGTACCCCAAATTCGAGCCGGGAACGTCGATTTAAGCGCTAATCCACTTGTCAGGGGTGGAGTAAGGAAATCGATTTTAAGAGCCCTTTAAGTCGAAATAAAGGGCTTCACTGTGTGGACGGGTGCAGGTTTAAATCGATTTAACATTGCTAAATTCGACCTAAAGTCCTAGTGTAGACCAGGGCTAACTTGCTGACAAGAATACTGTGGGAGACTGTATCAAAAACTTTGCTAAAGTCAAGGAAAACACGTCCACTGCTTTCCACTCATCCACATAACCAGTTATCTCATCATAGAAGGCAATTAGATTAGTCAGGCATGACTTTCCCTTGGTGAATCCATGCTGGCTGTTCCTGATCACTTTCCTCTTGACTAAGTGCTTCAGAATTGAATTGAATTGAATGGTGCCCATGGAGCGACAGCCCATTGAACCAGCTGGGATCCAGCCCCATTGACTCCCATAGAGTGGTGGCCTATTGACCCCAAGTAGGGAGATCCGGCCCCATAGATTCCCATGGAGCGAAGGCCCATTGACCCCAGCTTGGATTCCACCCCATTGACCCCACAGAGTGACAGCCTATTGACCCCAGGTGGGATCCAGCCCCATTAACCCCATGAAACGATGGCCCATTCAACCCAGCTGGGATCCAGCCCCACTGACTCCTAAACAGTGGCGGTCCATTGACCCCATGGAGTGACAGCCCATTGACCCCAGCTGGGATCTGGCCCCATTGACCCCATGGAGCGATGGCCTATTCACCCGAGCTGAGATCTAGCCCCATTGACCTCCATGGAGAGATGGCCTATTGACCCCAGCTCAGGGGATCCAGCCCCATTGACCCCACGTAGCAATGGCCCATTGACCCAAGTTGCAACCCAGCTCCATTGACCCCCATGGAGCAAATACCCATTGACCCCAGGTGGGGTAGTCCGGTCCCATTGACTCCATGGAGTGATGGCACATTGGCCCCAGCTGGGATTTGGCCAGTAACATTATATAAACTTCCCTAACTCCATGGCTGCACTTCTCCACTATTACACGTGGCTTCCAGGCACTTGAGCAAGGTGAATAAAGAACTCAGCAGACTTGGCCTTCATCTAACTTCCATGAGGAAGCTTAGGTGTGTGTTGCCTGCACCATACTACACAGGAAAAAAAAGGAAAATGAGATCTGTTCATTCATTCATCCAGACAGACCAGAACTCCTGGGTTCTCTCCCTGGCTCTGGGAGAGGAGTGGCGTCTGGTGGGTTGTGGCAGGTGTCGGGGAGCTGGGAGCTAGGACTCCTGGGTTCTCTCTCCGGCTTTGGGAGGGTAACAGGGTCTGGAGGTTAGAGCAGTGGAGGGGGCTGGGAGCCAGGACTCCTGGGTTCTCTCCCCAGCTCTGGGAGGGGAGTGGGGACTGATGGGTTAGAGCAGGGGGGGGCTGGGAGCCAGGACTCCTGGGTTCTCTTCTCAGCTCTGGGAGGGGAGTGGGGGCTGCTGAGTGAGATCGGGGAGAGAGTCTGGGAGACAGGACTCCTGGATTCTATCCAGCTCAGGAAGGCATGGGGGCTTGTTTCTTTCAGAAATCTGCCTGAACAGGGGAACTCCCAACGCCGCCGAGTGTATCTGCCGACGGGGCTGGACAGGCTGCAGCTGTGAGTGCTTCGACCCCATGATGGCCTGCCAGAATGGAGGAACGGCCATTGGATGCATCTGCTTCTGTCCCCCGGGCTACAGTGGGGAGCGCTGTGACTGCAGGGAGAGCTGCCAGGCCTGCCAGAATGGGGGAACGCCCGTGGGAATGGAATGCACCTGCCCCCAGGGTACGGGGGGGCCACGATGTGAATATTGTAACCCTGACACACGCGAAAACACGCACACCCGGACTAGCAGCAATAGCAGCCCCTTCACTAGAGCCTCCACCCCCACAATCAAAGCACCCACCTCCTCCAAGTACACTTACATCTTGCCCTTGAGAGTCCTGGACTCCACTCGCACCAAAATTGACACTAGGTCCTCCAATTCCAAGCACACCAACAGAGGCAACTCCCCCACGTCCACCCACACCTAAAACTTCCTCCAACTCCCATAGTACAACCACCATCCTCTCCGCATCTACCCGGACCACCACAGCCACCACCTACCCGACATCCTCCCTAACCAGCTCAGCCACCGTCTCCCGCACCTCCACAGATAAAATTACGGCTCCCTGGACCTCAACCCCCACCAGCACAGTCACCACTTCCTCCACCGGTACAACCATCATGCCCTTTACCTCCACCCCCACCAGCACAGCTACGACTTCCTCCAGCCCCTACTTGGCTTCCACCCCCACCGCTGTAGCAACAACCTCCTCCAGAACCATCCCTACAGCCACATCCTCCCCCACCACCACTGGTCCACCCACCACCCCCTTGACGGCCACCTCCACTGGTAAAACTACCAGCTTCTCCACATCCACTTCTACAATGACCACTCCAAAGTACCTCCACCGCCACCCCCAGATCCACCATTTCCTTCACCTCCACGGGTACAACCACCATCCCCTCCACATCTACCCCGACCAGCACAACGACCACCTCCCCGACCTCCGCCACCACCTTCCGCACCTGCACGGGTACAACCACCATCCCCTCCACATCTACCCCGACCAGCACAACGACCACCTCCCCGACCTCCGCCACCACCTTCCGCACCTGCACGGGTACAACCACCATCCCCTCCACATCTACCCCGACCAGCACAACGACCACCTCCCCGACCTCCGCCACCACCTTCCGCACCTGCACGGGTACAAGCACCATCCCCTCCACATCTACCCCGACCAGCACAACGACCACCTCCCCGACCTCCGCCACCACCTTCCGCACCTGCACGGGTACAACCACCATCCCCTCCACATCTACCCCGACCAGCACAACGACCACCTCCCCGACCTCCGCCACCACCTTCCGCACCTGCACGGGTACAACCACCATCCCCTCCACATCTACCCCGACCAGCACAACGACCACCTCCCCGACCTCCGCCACCACCTTCCGCACCTGCACGGGTACAAGCACCATCCCCTCCACATCTACCCCAACCAGCACAACGACCACCTCCCCGACCTCCGCCACCACCTTCCGCACCTGCACGGGTACAAGCACCATCCCCTCCACATCTACCCCGACCAGCACAACGACCACCTCCCCGACCTCCGCCACCACCTTCCGCACCTGCACGGGTACAAGCACCATCCCCTCCACATCTACCCCGACCAGCACAACGACCACCTCCCCGACCTCCGCCACCACCTTCCGCACCTGCACGGGTACAAGCACCATCCCCTCCACATCTACCCCGACCAGCACAACGACCACCTCCCCGACCTCCGCCACCACCTTCCGCACCTGCACGGGTACAAGCACCATCCCCTCCACATCTACCCCGACCAGCACAACGACCACCTCCCCGACCTCCGCCACCACCTTCCGCACCTGCACGGGTACAAGCACCATCCCCTCCACATCTACCCCGACCAGCACAACGACCACCTCCCCGACCTCCGCCACCACCTTCCGCACCTGCACGGGTACAAGCACCATCCCCTCCACATCTACCCCGACCAGCACAACGACCACCTCCCCGACCTCCGCCACCACCTTCCGCACCTGCACGGGTACAAGCACCATCCCCTCCACATCTACCCCGACCAGCACAACGACCACCTCCCCGACCTCCGCCACCACCTTCCGCACCTGCACGGGTACAAGCACCATCCCCTCCACATCTACCCCGACCAGCACAACGACCACCTCCCCGACCTCCGCCACCACCTTCCGCACCTGCACGGGTACAACCACCATCCCCTCCACATCTACCCCGACCAGCACAACGACCACCTCCCCGACCTCCGCCACCACCTTCCGCACCTGCACGGGTACAACCACCATCCCCTCCACATCTACCCCGACCAGCACAACGACCACCTCCCCGACCTCCGCCACCACCTTCCGCACCTGCACGGGTACAACCACCATCCCCTCCACATCTACCCCGACCAGCACAACGACCACCTCCCCGACCTCCGCCACCACCTTCCGCACCTGCACGGGTACAAGCACCATCCCCTCCACATCTACCCCGACCAGCACAACGACCACCTCCCCGACCTCCGCCACCACCTTCCGCACCTGCACGGGTACAAGCACCATCCCCTCCACATCTACCCCGACCAGCACAACGACCACCTCCCCGACCTCCGCCACCACCTTCCGCACCTGCACGGGTACAAGCACCATCCCCTCCACATCTACCCCGACCAGCACAACGACCAACTCCCCGACCTCCGCCACCACCTTCCGCACCTGCACGGGTACAACCACCATCCCCTCCACATCTACCCCGACCAGCACAACGACCACCTCCCCGACCTCCGCCACCACCTTCCGCACCTGCACGGGTACAACCACCATCCCCTCCACATCTACCCCGACCAGCACAACGACCACCTCCCCGACCTCCGCCACCACCTTCCGCACCTGCACGGGTACAACCACCATCCCCTCCACATCTACCCCGACCAGCACAACGACCACCTCCCCGACCTCCGCCACCACCTTCCGCACCTGCACGGGTACAACCACCATCCCCTCCACATCTACCGCGACCAGCACAACGACCACCTCCCCGACCTCCGCCACCACCTTCCGCACCTGCACGGGTACAACCACCATCCCCTCCACATCTACCCCGACCAGCACAACGACCACCTCCCCGACCTCCGCCACCACCTTCCGCACCTGCACGGGTACAAGCACCATCCCCTCCACATCTACCCCGACCAGCACAACGACCACCTCCCCGACCTCCGCCACCACCTTCCGCACCTGCACGGGTACAAGCACCATCCCCTCCACATCTACCCCGACCAGCACAACGACCACCTCCCCGACCTCCGCCACCACCTTCCGCACCTGCACGGGTACAACCACCATCCCCTCCACATCTACCCCGACCAGCACAACGACCAACTCCCCGACCTCCGCCACCACCTTCCGCACCTGCACGGGTACAACCACCATCCCCTCCACATCTACCCCGACCAGCACAACGACCACCTCCCCGACCTCCGCCACCACCTTCCGCACCTGCACGGGTACAACCACCATCCCCTCCACATCTACCCCGACCAGCACAACGACCACCTCCCCGACCTCCGCCACCACCTTCCGCACCTGCACGGGTACAACCACCATCCCCTCCACATCTACCCCGACCAGCACAACGACCACCTCCCCGACCTCCGCCACCACCTTCCGCACCTGCACGGGTACAACCACCATCCCCTCCACATCTACCGCGACCAGCACAACGACCACCTCCCCGACCTCCGCCACCACCTTCCGCACCTGCACGGGTACAACCACCATCCCCTCCACATCTACCGCGACCAGCACAACGACCACCTCCCCGACCTCCGCCACCACCTTCCGCACCTGCACGGGTACAAGCACCATCCCCTCCACATCTACCCCGACCAGCACAACGACCACCTCCCCGACCTCCGCCACCACCTTCCGCACCTGCACGGGTACAAGCACCATCCCCTCCACATCTACCCCGACCAGCACAACGACCACCTCCCCGACCTCCGCCACCACCTTCCGCACCTGCACGGGTACAAGCACCATCCCCTCCACATCTACCCCGACCAGCACAACGACCACCTCCCCGACCTCCGCCACCACCTTCCGCACCTGCACGGGTACAAGCACCATCCCCTCCACATCTACCCCGACCAGCACAACGACCACCTCCCCGACCTCCGCCACCACCTTCCGCACCTGCACGGGTACAAGCACCATCCCCTCCACATCTACCCCGACCAGCACAACGACCACCTCCCCGACCTCCGCCACCACCTTCCGCACCTGCACGGGTACAAGCACCATCCCCTCCACATCTACCCCGACCAGCACAACGACCACCTCCCCGACCTCCGCCACCACCTTCCGCACCTGCACGGGTACAAGCACCATCCCCTCCACATCTACCCCGACCAGCACAACGACCACCTCCCCGACCTCCGCCACCACCTTCCGCACCTGCACGGGTACAAGCACCATCCCCTCCACATCTACCCCGACCAGCACAACGACCACCTCCCCGACCTCCGCCACCACCTTCCGCACCTGCACGGGTACAACCACCATCCCCTCCACATCTACCCCGACCAGCACAACGACCACCTCCCCGACCTCCGCCACCACCTTCCGCACCTGCACGGGTACAAGCACCATCCCCTCCACATCTACCCCGACCAGCACAACGACCACCTCCCCGACCTCCGCCACCACCTTCCGCACCTGCACGGGTACAACCACAATCCCCTCCACATCTACCCCGACCAGCACAACGACCACCTCCCCGACCTCCGCCACCACCTTCTGCACCTGCACGGGTACAAGCACCATCCCCTCCACATCTACCGCGACCAGCACAACGACCACCTCCCCGACCTCCGCCACCACCTTCCGCACCTGCACGGGTACAACCACCATCCCCTCCACATCTACCCCGACCAGCACAACGACCACCTCCCCGACCTCCGCCACCACCTTCCGCACCTGCACGGGTACAAGCACCATCCCCTCCACATCTACCCCGACCAGCACAACGACCACCTCCCCGACCTCCGCCACCACCTTCCGCACCTGCACGGGTACAACCACCATCCCCTCCACATCTACCCCGACCAGCACAACGACCACCTCCCCGACCTCCGCCACCACCTTCCGCACCTGCACGGGTACAACCACCATCCCCTCCACATCTACCCCGACCAGCACAACGACCACCTCCCCGACCTCCGCCACCACCTTCCGCACCTGCACGGGTACAAGCACCATCCCCTCCACATCTACCCCGACCAGCACAACGACCACCTCCCCGACCTCCGCCACCACCTTCCGCACCTGCACGGGTACAAGCACCATCCCCTGCACATCTACCCCGACCAGCACAACGACCACCTCCCCGACCTCCGCCACCACCTTCCGCACCTGCACGGGTACAAGCACCATCCCCTCCACATCTACCCCGACCAGCACAACGACCACCTCCCCGACCTCCGCCACCACCTTCCGCACCTGCACGGGTACAACCACCATCCCCTCCACATCTACCCCGACCAGCACAACGACCACCTCCCCGACCTCCGCCACCACCTTCCGCACCTGCACGGGTACAACCACCATCCCCTCCACATCTACCCCGACCAGCACAACGACCACCTCCCCGACCTCCGCCACCACCTTCCGCACCTGCACGGGTACAACCACCATCCCCTCCACATCTACCCCGACCAGCACAACGACCACCTCCCCGACCTCCGCCACCACCTTCCGCACCTGCACGGGTACAACCACCATCCCCTCCACATCTACCCCGACCAGCACAACGACCACCTCCCCGACCTCCGCCACCACCTTCCGCACCTGCACGGGTACAAGCACCATCCCCTCCACATCTACCCCGACCAGCACAACGACCACCTCCCCGACCTCCGCCACCACCTTCCGCACCTGCACGGGTACAACCACCATCCCCTCCACATCTACCCCGACCAGCACAACGACCACCTCCCCGACCTCCGCCACCACCTTCCGCACCTGCACGGGTACAAGCACCATCCCCTCCACATCTACCCCGACCAGCACAACGACCACCTCCCCGACCTCCGCCACCACCTTCCGCACCTGCACGGGTACAACCACCATCCCCTCCACATCTACCCCGACCAGCACAACGACCACCTCCCCGACCTCCGCCACCACCTTCCGCACCTGCACGGGTACAACCACCATCCCCTCCACATCTACCCCGACCAGCACAACGACCACCTCCCCGACCTCCGCCACCACCTTCCGCACCTGCACGGGTACAACCACCATCCCCTCCACATCTACCCCGACCAGCACAACGACCACCTCCCCGACCTCCGCCACCACCTTCCGCACCTGCACGGGTACAAGCACCATCCCCTCCACATCTACCCCGACCAGCACAACGACCACCTCCCCGACCTCCGCCACCACCTTCCGCACCTGCACGGGTACAACCACCATCCCCTCCACATCTACCCCGACCAGCACAACGACCACCTCCCCGACCTCCGCCACCACCTTCCGCACCTGCACGGGTACAACCACCATCCCCTCCACATCTACCCCGACCAGCACAACGACCACCTCCCCGACCTCCGCCACCACCTTCCGCACCTGCACGGGTACAACCACCATCCCCTCCACATCTACCCCGACCAGCACAACGACCACCTCCCCGACCTCCGCCACCACCTTCCGCACCTGCACGGGTACAAGCACCATCCCCTCCACATCTACCCCGACCAGCACAACGACCACCTCCCCGACCTCCGCCACCACCTTCCGCACCTGCACGGGTACAACCACCATCCCCTCCACATCTACCCCGACCAGCACAACGACCACCTCCCCGACCTCCGCCACCACCTTCCGCACCTGCACGGGTACAAGCACCATCCCCTCCACATCTACCCCGACCAGCACAACGACCACCTCCCCGACCTCCGCCACCACCTTCCGCACCTGCACGGGTACAACCACCATCCCCTCCACATCTACCCCGACCAGCACAACGACCACCTCCCCGACCTCCGCCACCACCTTCCGCACCTGCACGGGTACAACCACCATCCCCTCCACATCTACCCCGACCAGCACAACGACCACCTCCCCGACCTCCGCCACCACCTTCCGCACCTGCACGGGTACAAGCACCATCCCCTCCACATCTACCCCGACCAGCACAACGACCACCTCCCCGACCTCCGCCACCACCTTCCGCACCTGCACGGGTACAACCACCATCCCCTCCACATCTACCCCGACCAGCACAACGACCACCTCCCCGACCTCCGCCACCACCTTCCGCACCTGCACGGGTACAACCACCATCCCCTCCACATCTACCCCGACCAGCACAACGACCACCTCCCCGACCTCCGCCACCACCTTCCGCACCTGCACGGGTACAAGCACCATCCCCTCCACATCTACCCCGACCAGCACAACGACCACCTCCCCGACCTCCGCCACCACCTTCCGCACCTGCACGGGTACAACCACCATCCCCTCCACATCTACCGCGACCAGCACAACGACCACCTCCCCGACCTCCGCCACCACCTTCCGCACCTGCACGGGTACAAGCACCATCCCCTCCACATCTACCCCGACCAGCACAACGACCACCTCCCCGACCTCCGCCACCACCTTCCGCACCTGCACGGGTACAACCACCATCCCCTCCACATCTACCGCGACCAGCACAACGACCACCTCCCCGACCTCCGCCACCACCTTCCGCACCTGCACGGGTACAAGCACCATCCCCTCCACATCTACCCCGACCAGCACAACGACCACCTCCCCGACCTCCGCCACCACCTTCCGCACCTGCACGGGTACAAGCACCATCCCCTCCACATCTACCCCGACCAGCACAACGACCACCTCCCCGACCTCCGCCACCACCTTCCGCACCTGCACGGGTACAACCACCATCCCCTCCACATCTACCCCGACCAGCACAACGACCACCTCCCCGACCTCCGCCACCACCTTCCGCACCTGCACGGGTACAACCACCATCCCCTCCACATCTACCCCGACCAGCACAACGACCACCTCCCCGACCTCCGCCACCACCTTCCGCACCTGCACGGGTACAACCACCATCCCCTCCACATCTACCCCGACCAGCACAACGACCACCTCCCCGACCTCCGCCACCACCTTCCGCACCTGCACGGGTACAACCACCATCCCCTTAACTTACACCCCCAGAACTAGAGCTACGGCTTCCTCCACTTCCACTGGTACAACCTCCAGTCTCTTGATCTCCACCGGCACCAGTAGAGTCACCGCTTCCTCCATCTCTATTGGTACAAATCCCCCCCCCCTTCACCTCCACCCCGAGTAGTACACTCACCTCCTCCTCCACTGGGACAACTCCCGTCCCCTTGACCTCCACCCCCACCAGTACAATCACCATCTCCTCCACCTCCACCCCCACCACCGCAACCAAAACCTCTGCCACCTCGACCCCCACCAGCACAGCCACCACCTCCCCCACCCCCTCCAGCACAACCACCCCCTCCTCTTCCTCCTCCACCCCCACCAGCATGGCAACTATCTCCCTTACCCCGATCAGCTCAGCCACTGCCTCCCCCACCTCCACTGGTCCACACACAGTCCCCTTGACCTCCACACCAACTTCTCCACATCCTACAACAACCACTCTGCTTACCTCCACCACAACCCGCCGAGACACCAGCACCTCCTCCTCCACTGGGACAACTCCCGTCCCCTTGACCTCCACCCCCATCAGCACAGCCACCACCTCCCTGATCTGCATAATGAGCATCCCATCCACGTGGCCATTGACTATCCCTAGCACCACATGTCCTGTGACCTCTACCTGTGCGATCCCTGCCAATTGCCCTGCCTACCCCAGGTGAGTCTCAACTCAGCTTCTGGATGGGGCTATTGCCGACATGGCCTTGTTGTGTATTGTGTCTGCAATGTGCACAGGCCATGTCTTGTGTAACTGTTCTGGTGCGACCCGGGGTAACTCTTCCTATGTGTAAATATGGAGTAGCTCTAGCCTGGTGAGATTGCAGTTTGTCTCCTGTGTCTTGTGCATGTGCTGCAACTCTTCTCTGATGTGCCTACAGAGGGACTCTTCCCTGGTCTGCATCCAGTGTAGCATCTGACTCTTGTAAATATAGAGTCACCCTTTACCAGTCTGCAACCACTTTAACCTCTAGCTTGTTTCGACCCAGAGGAACTCCTCATTAATGAACATTTGGAAGAGAGCTGGTGAAAAATTTGCATGAAAAGCAACATTTCTGGGGCTAAAAGTTCAGTTTTTACAGAAATTTTTTGACCAGCTCTCTAGCCGCCTACAGTTCAAGCCAGACAAATTCAACCTGGATATTAGGCACAAATATTTAACAGTGAGGTTAATGAACCATTGAAACAATCTCCCAAGAGCATTGGTGGAGTCACTGTATCTTGATACTGTCCAACTCAGTTTGGATGCTGCTGTAGAAGGGGCATTAGTCGAAGATGAAATTCTCTGGCCTCTTTTACACAGGTGCTGAGGGTCCCACTGAGGCCCACTGGGCTGAATAATTTTGTTTACACCAGGGGTAAAATCGGGGGTGAATTTCTTCAATTTCAGAGCTGTTACAGTGCTGTAATTGAGATCAGATCCCAACCCTGAGTTTAAGACCCTGTCTATGCTAGAGAAATTTCCACTGGTAGAAGCAGATTAGTGTAGTGGATTTGGTGCAGATTCCTAATGTAGATGCACTTCACTGACACAAGACCCAAATACCTTACACTGGGGCAAATATCTTTAGTGCAGACAAGCCTAAGAATATCTGAGCTGGGGCTAGGAGACTGGGGCCTAGAAGTTAGAGCAGGGGGGGCTGGAAGCCAGGACTCCTGGGTTCTCTCTCTGGCTCTGGAAGGGGAGTGGGGTCTGGTGGGTTGGAGTAGGGAGGCCTGGGAGCCAGATGCCTGGGTTCTACCCTGGCTCTGGGGGGAGGGGCGGGGGGCTGGTGGGTTAGAGAGTGGGGAGCTAGGAGCTAAGTTTCCTCTAAGCTGTATGGCCATGCCGCAGCCTGTCAAGAGCCATGAAAGTGCTCAGGGTGCAGCAGGGAGAGATGCCTCTCCCCCAGCCCCAGAGCTGCCGCGGTGGGGAGAGGTGCCTCTCCCCTGGTCCCAGCCCAGGCACTACTGTGGGTAGAGAGGGCTGGGGAGAATCCTCTCTCCCTGCCAAAGCCCTGGGACTGCCTGCACCCCAAACCCCTCATCCCCAGCCCCATCCCAGAGCCTGCACCCCAGCTGGAGCCCTCACATTCCCACCCGTTGCCCCAGCTCTGAGCCCCCTCCTGCACCCTAAGCCTCTGATCCCTAGCCCCACCCCAGAGCCTGTACCCCAGCCAGAGCCCTCACCCCCTCGTACCCCAACCCCCTGCCCCAGCCCTGAGCCTCCTCCCACACTCTGAACCCCTCAGCCCCACCACATATCACCTCCATATTGGTGCACATAACAAAATTCATTCTGCACATGCATGGGAAAAATTAGAGGGAATATTGACCGGGAGCCAGGACACCTCAGTTCTGTTCCCAGCTCTGGGAGGGGAGTGGGGTTAGACTGGCAGGTTAGAAAAGGGGGGCTGGAAGCCAGGACTCCTGTGTTCTACCCCTGGCTCTGGAAGGGGAGTGGGGATTAGTGTGGATTGGTAGACTTTCCTGGCTCTCACTAACACTCATGGTGGATGTTTGTCCCTTTCAGTTTCCTGCCAGAATGGCGGCACATACAATGGGATCGAGTGCATCTGCGCCCCTGGTTTCTCTGGCCCCATGTGCGCCTCCCATGATACCAGCAAGGCATGCCAGAATGGCAGCACTCCCATTGGTACCAAATGCATTTGCCCACCTGGACTCTACAGCAACCTGTGTGAATCCTATAACACCTCCAGGGACTGCCAGAACGGGGGAACTCCAGTGGGAATTGAGTGCCTCTGCCCACCTGCACACTACGGCCTCCGGTGTGAATTGAATGACAGCAGCACTTCCAGGTCCACCACTACCAGGTCCCCTACCACCTCAGCTGGCACCACCCCCAAGCACAGTGTCCCCTCCCACCACATCCCAGAATACCACCACGCCACATACCACATCTCAAAAAACCACCATGACCACCACGCCACATACCATTACCACCACCACCCGAAGTACAACTACACAGGACACCTGTGAGAATGGGGGGACCTGGATGAATGGTGGATGCCAATACACATCCAGTTTCCAGGGACCTAAGTGCGAGTATGCCACAGAAGTCATCGAGGTCAAAGCCGGTAATGAAAACCTGTGTAAATCGATCCTTGTGTCTGGGGCCCAGACTGTCCCCCAAGACTCCATAGACTCCTGCCCCTGACTGGGGCCACCCATGACCCAGCTGTGAGACATAGACTCCAAGTGTCACAGCCGGGTCATGGGTGGCCCCAGTCAGGGGCAGGAGCCAAGAATCAGATGGATCAAGATAGCAGCGGGTGAGAGGCAGGAGACAAACAGGAGGTCAGGAACCACAAATCAGAGGACAGGAGTCAAGCTGGGTGGGGAGGTCAGGAAATCAAGCCAGAAGAGAAGGCACAGGATTTGTTAAGCTAAATAGACTGAGCTCCTGGAGTCTCTCATGCTAAGGAAGGTTTTCTGAGCACCCCATGATGCTGCAATGCATGAGATCCTTGGAAACCCAAGCAGGGACATCCCATGAGCCAGGATCCAGGATGGCTGGTCCCATGTAGGAGCATCATTAGCATCCGAGGGGGTTGTGTGGCTGGGACTGTGAGCCAGAACCCAGTAAGGCAGCATGGCTGGCTCATGGGAATATGAGGTCTTGAATCCTGGAGTCCCATCCCAGCAGGCCTGGCCAGGTGGGACAACCTGGTTCTGTTCCTGGACTGGGGGAGGGCGGTGAGGAAACACTTTCTGTGGCAGGATGGCGGGTAGTGAAAAGACAAGTGTCCCTCCTCGCTTGCCCCCTCTGGCTCGGTAACGAATGATGTGATGGGTTCTGAAGGGCAGTAGAGTCCTTTCCCCTGGCCCTGGATGCTGGGGATCCTGGGATGTGCGCATCAGGAGAGCTAACAAGGACCCCTGAGGGGAGAAGGCAATTCCCCTCTGCCATTCCCATGGTTTCTGCCGATTTTCACCATGTTTCTTCCCCCCACCCAACGCCCCAATGAAGAGGTGAATGTAACAGTGGACGTGAAGCTGCAGATCACCAGCCACAAATTCACCCCTGAGCTGAAGGACAACACAACTCAAGAATACAAAAACTTTACCTTGGACTTCAAACAGCAGGTGGGACCCGGAGGAGCAACCGGGAAGGGGGAGTTAGTGAGAGAGAGGCCCCCAATGGGGTGGAAGGTCGGGGGGATGTGGGGGAACTTTCCAAGAGAGGTATGAGATCAGGGGATCATCTCCCAGGGGAAGGGCTGGGAGGCCCATTGCTGGAGACGTTGGGAGCTAGGGCTGGGCACAATGCTGGGGAATGGGATGATCCCAGCCCACCAGAGGGGAATAGACTTAAATGGGTCTTTCCCAGTGCTGAGCACTGGTTCCTGGGGTGTGTCCAGGTGGGAGCAGGTTGATGCCATGGCTGGGGACCTCAGCAGCCCCCTGGGCTCACCAGGTCCCATCTCAGGGCTTGGAGGGGGTGGAAGTTCAGAGCAGCCCCTGCCAGTGACGTGCGCCCTATTCCCTTCCAGATGAAGTTGGTTTACAGCAACGTCCCAGAGTACAAAGACGTGATCCTGAAACTGACGTGAGTATCCCCCAAAGCTCCACCCACAACCTGATCTCCACCCACAAGCCACCACCCATCCCCTGTGAGACTCCTAAAGGAGACTCCCCGCACAGTAGCCGTGCGTATGTGTGTGTTTTGGTCATGTAGCTGGCTCTTTGGCACCAATGGTTCGCCAGGGTTCAGAGCCTTTCTGGGCTGCATCTCTTAGGAGGAGAATTTTAATAGAAGAAAAAGTAAAAGAATCACCTCTGTAAAATCAGGATGGTAAATACCTTACAGGGTAATCGGATTCAAAACAGAGAATGCCTCTAGGCAAAACCTTAAGTTACAAAAAGACACAAAACCAGGAATATCCATTCCATTCAGCACAGCTTATTTTACCAGCCATTTAAACAAAACAGGTTTCAGAGTAACAGCCGTGTTAGTCTGAGCTGTAGCTCACGAAAGCTCATGCTCAAATAAATTGGTTAGTCTCTAAGGTGCCACAAGTCCTCCTTTTCTTTAAACAAAACAGAATCTAACGCATATCTAGCTAGATTACTTACTAAGTTCCAAGACTCCATTCCTGTTCGGTCCCCGGCAAAAGCATCACACAGACAGAGAGAACCTTTGTTTCTCCCCCCCCTCCAGCTTTTGAAAGTATCTTGTCTCCTCATTGGTCATTTTGGTCAGGTGCCAGCGAGGTTACCTTTAGCTTCTTAACCCTTTACAGGTGAAAGAGTTTTTCCTCTGGCCAGGAGGGATTTTAAAGGTGTTTACCCTTCCCTTTATATTTATGACAGAGGCTTAATTATTACATTTGCTCTTTTTAAATCTAGCAAAACGTTCTAAGTTCCAGATGAATTTTCCTTCTTTTTGTTTTTTTAAAAAAATTATCTTTTTTAAGAACAGGATTGGGTTTTTTGTGTCCTAAGAGGTTTGTGCATAGGTTGTTTAATTAGTTGGTGGCAACAGCTCATTTCCTTTGTTTTCTTTCTCAGCTCTTCCCCAGAGGCAGGGGGTGAAAGGGCTTGAGGGTACCCACAGGGAGGAATTCCCAAGTGCTCCTTCCTGGGTTCAAAGGGGTTTTTTGCATTTGGGTGGTGGAAGCATCTACCCTACTCAAAGTGCCAGAGTGGGGAATCAGCCTTAACAACCTGAAAATCAATATCCTAGCTCTTGCCTTTGCAACCAGGGAAACTCCCTGTTCAGCCCACATGACTTAGTGGCAGTGTGCCTTGGGCAGTAGCCTCCATTGTTTGTAGCTCTCTCTGCTCCATAATGGGGAGTAATTGCTCCTTCCACTGACTCTTAAAGAGGGTAGTTGGAACAGCCTGTTGGCTTTCATGAGGTTTGTGATTGTCACTGGAGCTCAGAGCCCCTTCCCAGCAGATGGTGGCACCTTTCAGTTCAGTATGTTCAGTATGAACAATATTTGTCCATCCTTGTCCTTCCTTCCCTGTCCAGAAACAGTTATCAGTGTTGATGTTGAAAGGTGGGTCCCTTTGACTTTCACACTGATCAGCACCCGCTTCTGGGGATGGGGGTGTCGTTAGGTCCAGTTCTGGCATCCGCATTTTCAAAAGGAATTTGAAAAATTGGAGAGGATGCAGCGAAGAGCCACAAAAATGATTTTAAGGGCTGACAGTGAGAGACTTGGAGCTTGATCTGGTTATTTTATCAGTAGGACGATCCAGAGGTACTTACCCACCACACCCAGGCATGCCTATGGTGGTTAAGTACTTCCACGGGGAGCAGACACCAGGTAGTAAGGGGCTCTCTAATTTAACAGCAAAAGGCAGCACAAGAATCACATTAAAGCCAGATAAATTCAACTTAGAAATAAGGCAAAACTTTTCCAAGTGAGGGTGGTTAACAAATGCAAAAGGGAAGTGGTGGCTTCTCCATCTCTTCCTGTCTTCAGATGGATGCCTCTCTGGAAGGTGCTTTAGCCAAACACAAGTTATTAAGCTGGTGTGTTTCTCCAGCCTGCAATACACAGAAGGTTGGATGAGATGAGTCACTGCTCCCTTCCATCTGTAAACCCCACAAAATATATGAATCGAATTCATTGGGCATTGGTGCTTCAGTAGTCTATGCCTGGGAGACAATCAAATCCCATGTGCTCTGTGGGGGGCACCTGAGCGAACACCCCAGGAAGGAGGGACACACCAACCCATGCTGGGTTTGTTCCTTCAGGCAGGGCAGCATCGTGGTGGATCACGTTGTCATCCTGGCTTTACCTGTCACCGAGAAACTCAACAAAACCTTTGAGAATGTGGCTGGGCAGCTGAAGACGCAGATAGAGATGGCGGCTGAGAACCAGAACTGCAACGGCAGCTCCTGTGAGTCTCTGTGCGGTGAGGGCAGATGAGGCTGGGTGGAGAGGGGACAGATCCATGGTCTTGGGAGGAAGATTCTCCATCATTCCACCCCCAATCTCTGCCAGGGCGGCTGGATACCACATTAGTACACAGATAGATAGACAGATAAATAGATAGATAGAGTGGATGTATGGGGATAGATAGATAGATAGATTAGATAAAGGGTGTATGTGGAGAGAAAGAGGGGAGTTTTTATGGGGTGGATGGATGGATGGAGGGGGTGGAAGGGATGAATGGAGGGGGCTGTGACAGGTTCCCCCCTGGGGTGCGACATGGAACCCATGCACCCCCTCCCTTCCTCCATCTATCTACCTATCTATCCCCACCCACCTATCTCTCTATCTATCCCCATACACCCTCTCTCTCTCTCCATCCTATCTATCTGTCTATCTATCTATCTATCTATCTATCCATTCCCATACACCCTTGTGAGAGTTTCCCCCTGGGGTGCCACCTGGAACTGGGATACCACTGAGCCTTCCTGACCCACCAGCCTGTGCTCCCTTATACACCATACTGCTGTGACAAGCTGAAAAGCCCTCTCTCTAGCCTGCACTTTCACCAGCATAAATACAGTTAGGGACATACCCAGCTGCAGTTATATGCAGGCAGGCTCTCTGATCAGCCCCTCAGGCACACACCCCCTCTGGAGTATAAACCCAAAATTATATTATCTTGCGCTGCACAGGGAACTGTACAGTGTAAGCTCATAAAATTTGCCCCCTCCCTCAATGTGGAGAGGAATATGCAACAGCTTCCTCCCCCTGAGTTATGATTCCCACACACTGGTTTAGATAAAGCAAAACAAATTTATCAACTACAAAAGATAGATTTTAAGTGATTATAAGTGATGTCAAACAGATCAAAGCAGATTACCTAGCAAATAAACAAAAAATGCAAACTAAGCTTAATATACTAAAGAGAGGGGATATGAATAACAGATTCTCACCCTAAGTGATGATACAAACAGGCTGCAGATTCTTAAGGGACAAGCTGCACTTGCTTACAGCTTGGAATCCCCAGGTGTTCCATTCGCAGGCTAAAAATCCCTTTAGCCTGGGTCCAGCACTTCCCCCAGTTCAGTCTTTGTGCTTCACGTGTTTCTAAGAGTCTTCTTGGGTGGGGGAGTCAGTGAAGAATCAAGATGATGGCACTCCCCTGCCTTAGATAGCTTTTGCATATGGCAGGAACCCTTTGTTTCAAAGCTTGCTTCCCACACCAGTCAGTGGAAAAATACTGACATCCCAAGATGGAGTCCAGGACCAGGTGACCTAGTCACATGTCCCTGTAGAGACACAGCAGCCATCACCCACTGACTGTTTGGAGCGTTCACAGGAAGGCTCACCAGATGGGAGATAAGCTTCTCCTAAGGCCTATTGTTTCTTCCCAATGGCTCATTAACCTGAATGGGTGCTTCCCAGCCAGGCATCTAGACTGACAGCATTTTGTCTAGTGGGCATTGCCCAGGAATAGTTACATGTGAAATAGATACAGAGTCAATATTCATAACTTCGGATACAAAAATGATATGTGCATCCAAATAGGATAATCATATTCAGCAAACCATAACCTTTCCAATGACACCTCACATGCCTTAGCTTGCATAAAATACATCATAATTATGCCATAATAATATCAAACTAATATGATAGTGAAGAATATGGGGTCCAGTGTCACAGAGGCTGTGGGGATCGGGGAAATGGATGGAGAGAGAAGTGCTGACCTCTGTGATTTCTGTGGCAGGCCCGAGGTTGCAAAGACCAGCTATCTCCCTTCCCCTGCACCTCGAGCCCCATGTCCTGAGGGTGGCCTTTCACAGGCCTAGACAGGGGCCAGGTCATCGGCCAGGCCTTTTCCAGCCCCCAAATCAATGGCAAGGCCCGTGCAGCTTGGGGAGCTTCGGGGGCCGCAAGGGGGGTGGTGTGCAGCTGAGAGGCGACTGTCCCCATCTCTCACTCCTGCTCCCCGCCATCCCCGGATCGGCTCACTAACAACTGCCTGTCCCATGTCTTCCAGCCGAGATGTGTTTCAACTCCTCCTCCGCTGATGTCTCTAAGGAGACAATGCCAACGTTCAATGGCACCAGTGAGTGACCCATGGCCGACTGGTGGGGGAGCGGCGCTGGGGCGGGACAGAGGGGGTGTCAGTGTTTCCTCTGCAGCCAGCGACCCATGACCCCTCTCTCACCTCTGCAGAGTACTGCCAGGAAGCAGCCCCCGAAGGCTACGGGCAGATCTACTTCCCTAACCTCACCAAGTCCGGCCTCTCCTGCGTCTCCAACTGCACCAAGAGCACGCCTGGCTTCATTAGCTGCAACCACGGGCAGTGCCAGCTGACGCGAGCTGGCCCCCAGTGCATGTGAGTTGTGCGTGTACACACATGTACACAGGTGTGCATAGGCACACACACATGCATGCACACACGTGCAAATGGATGCACACATGCAGCCACACGTGTGTCGAGTTCACGTAATAATTTTGACCAACCCCCAAGAAACCCCAAATGCTTTGGAAATGCCAGGATGAACCGTTTCATTTTGACCCAACTCCAAGGTGTTTTGGGTTCCATTCTGGGCACTTTACCACAAGCAAAGGAGGACTGGACTGGCAAAGTAGCCGGAGGACGTGCCTTTCTGCTAACTTCTAGCCCAAGGGCGAGGGGGGGGAATGCCCTGAGATCCGGCAGGTCAGTCCCCTCCTCTGCTAGATATAGATAGACTCCATATCTGGTTGGCAGCCGGTATCAAGTGGAGTACCCCAAGGGTCGGTCCTGGGGCCAGTTTTGTTCAATATCTTCATAAATGATCTGGAGGATGGTGTGGATTGCACTCTCAGCAAATTTGCGGATGATACTAAACTGGGAGGAGTGGTAGATACGCTGGAGGGGAGGGATAGGATACAGAAGGACCTAGACAAATTGGAGGATTGGGCCAAAAGAAATCTGATGAGGTTCAATAAGGATAAGTGCAGGGTCCTGCACTTAGGACGGAAGAACCCAATGCACAGCTACAGACTAGGGACCGAATGGCTAGGCAGCAGTTCTGCGGAAAAGGACCTAGGGGTGACAGTGGACGAGAAGCTGGATATGAGTCAGCAGTGTGCCCTTGTTGCCAAGAAAGCCAATGGCATTTTGGGATGTATAAGTAGGGGCATAGTGAGCAGATCGAGGGACGTGATCGTTCCCCTCTATTCGACATTGGTGAGGCCTCATCTGGAGTACTGTGTCCAGTTTTGGGCCCCACACTACAAGAAGGATGTGGATAAATTGGAGAGAGTCCAGCGAAGGGCAACAAAAATGATTAGGGGACTGGAACACATGAGTTATGAGGAGAGGCTGAGGGAGCTGGGATTGTTTAGCCTGCAGAAGAGAAGAATGAGGGGGGATTTGATAGCTGCTTTCAACTACCTGAAAGGGGGTTCCAAAGAGGATGGCTGTAGACTGTTCTCAATGGTAGCAGATGACAGAACGAGGAGTAATGGTCTCAAGTTGCAGTGGGGGAGGTTTAGATTGGATATTAGGAAAAACTTTTTCACTAAGAGGGTGGTGAAACACTGGAATGCGTTACCTAGGGAGGTGGTAGAATCTCCTTCCTTAGAGGTTTTTAAGGTCAGGCTTGACAAAGCCCTGGCTGGGATGATTTAACTGGGAATTGGTCCTGCTTTGAGCAGGGGGTTGGACTAGATGACCTTCTGGGGTCCCTTCCAACCCTGATATTCTATGATTCTATGATTCTAGACTCCTCCTCCTCTGGCTGCCTAGTGACACTCATTCTTCTTTGCTTGTTTCAAACATCTGACCGAGAAATCGAAACCATCAGGTCAGGTCAAAGACGTTTTGTATCCACTCAGCTTGGAAGTTTTTCCAGCTTTGCCATTTGACTCCCACAACTTTGGGACCAGCTCAGCTTTGGCTTGACCTGAAACAATTATTTCTCTGTTTTGTGTTTGCTCAAGTGGCTCTCAAATGGGAAAACCCATGATTGCCAGTTCTAACACAGACTTGGGATAGTTAAGTCCCAGGGAGACTGGGAAGAGCTACAAAAGGATCTCACAGAACTGGGCGACTGGGCAACAAAATGGCAGATGAAATTCAGTGTTGATAAATGCATAGTAATGCACATTGGAAAACATAATCCCAACTATACATATAAAATGGTGGGGTCTAAATTAGCCTTTACCACCTAAGAAAGGTTTCAGAGTAGAAAAAGAGATCTTGGCGTCATTGTAGGGAGTTCTCTGAAAACATCCACTCAATGTGCAGCGACAGCCAAAAAAGTGAACAGAATGTTGGGAATCATTAGGAAAGGGAGAGATAATAAGACAGAAAATATATTGCCTCTCTATAAATCCGTGGTATCCCCACATCTTGAATACTGTGTGCAAAAAAGACATATCAGAACTGGAAAAGATTCAGCAAAGGGCAACAAAAATGATTAGGGGTCTGGAATGGCTGCCATATGAGGAGAGATTAATAAGACTGGGACTGTTCAGCTTGGAAAAGAGACGGCTAAGGGGGGATATGATAGAGGTCTATAAAATCACTTGGAGAAAGTAAATAAAGAGGTGTTATTTACTCCTCATAACACAAGAATGAGGGGGCACCAAATTAAATTAATAGGAAGCAGGTTTAAAACAAACAGAAGGAAGTATTTTTTCACACAACGCACAGTCAACCTGTGGAACTCCTTGCCAGAGGATGTGGTGAAGGCCGAAACTATAACAGGTTTAAAAAAGAACTAGATATGTTCCTGGAGGATAGGTCCATCAATGGCTATTAGCCAGGATGGGCAGGGTTGGTGTCCCTAGCCCCTGTTTGCCAGAAGCTGGGGATGGGTGACAGGGGACGGATCACTGGATGATTCCCTGTTCTGTTCATTCCCTCTGGGGCACCTGGCACGGGGCACCTGGCACTGGCCACTGTCAGTAGGCAGGATACTGGGCTAGATGGACCATTGGTCTGGCCCAGGATGACTGTTCTTACATTCTTATGACTTGGATCCATGCAGAAGGACCCAGGACAGCAGGACCACTCCACTCACTGGAGACGGAAAGTCCAGACTGGACGGGGGATCCCAGGGAAGTGGCTCTGGGGACAGGATGGGGCAGGGCAGGGAAGAGGCTAGGGTGGGGCTGTTCTCATCCCCTGTGTCTCCCCCACAGCTGTTCTGAGATGGGCTTGTACTGGTACCCCACAGAGCCCTGCGCCACCCGCATCAGCAAATTGGGCATCGGTCTGGGCGTGGGCGTCGCAGTGCTGGTGATCGTGAGCGCCATCCTTGGTGTCTTTCTGTTCAGAGCCAAGAGGATGAAAACCCAGTTCAGGTAACTGGGCCGGGAAAGCATGGGTGGGCCCAGCCTTCAACTGAGATGGTGTGAGCCTGTGGTTAGAGCATGGGAATGGGTGCCAGGACTCCTGGGTTCCCTCCCCAGCTCTGGGAGGGGAGTGGGGGCTGGTGGCTTAGAGCAGGGGAACTGGGAATAAGGACTCCTGAGTTCTATTCTAGCTCTGGAAGGGGAGGGGAGGGGAGGGGGATCTAGAGAGTTAATTCAGGGGGGCTAGGAGCCAGGATGCCTGGGTTCTATGCCCAGCTTTACTCCCCGTGTCTGTACCTCCATTTACCCCTATTGAAAGTGGGGATACATGTTCTTTCCTGGGGCAGAGGGCAGGTTGTGAGGCTCCACTGAGGTAGGTTTGCTGCGAGGTATCCATGGTGGGGTTCGGGTTGGTCCGAGAATGACCCTTGCCTCTTTGACTCAATGGGTGTGTGCAGAAGGAGGGAGTGGAGGAGCAGAGGGAGGCCTGGTCAGATGCCCTCGGGGGCCTGGTGGGGCAGTAGAAGCCTCCACCACCTGCTCCCTCTGCAGCCTGCATTTGGAGAAGGCCAACACTGAGCAGTGGTTCGAGGACGAAGACCTTGAGTGGAATGCGGCTGGAAGATTCTGCTACAGGAATGAAGGAGCCGACTCCTGGAAAGGTAATGCTGGCCCTGGGCAGGGTGAAACCGGCTGGTGGGAACCCCTGGGCCAAGGACAGCAGCCCACGGAGACTGGGTCTGCACCATCAGCTAGGGAGGGCGGTGCCAAGACCGGCTGGGCCTAGGGAGCAATTCTCCCCAGGGCACCTTTGAGGGAGGTGGTCCCGGGCACCGTGGCAGCCAGTCCCAGAACCTCAGCACTCAAAAGCCACACGCCCGCTGGCTGAATCCTCCGCCTTCTTAACCTTGCTCTTCTGCCTGGCCTGCAGGCTCGCATGGGACCAGCTCCTTCAAGATTAACATGGAATCCATGGACACCTCTCTCCCGGTAGGTTCGGCCATATTGGTCCCCTCCTTCTGTTGCCTCCAATGGCCCATTGAGAGCACACCCTTCTCCGAATGGGAGATGGAGCCATCTGGGGGTGACCTCACTCCAGCACCAAACCTCCTTGCTCGGGCAGCCTGTAGAGCAGAGGTCCCCAAAATGTGGGGCCAGCCCCCCTATGGGGGTGCAAAGAAACATTTGGGGAAGCACGGCATAGCCCGCCTAACCTACCCTGCTCTGCTCTGCTCCAGCCTTGGCTGCAAACCCACCCCCAGCTGCAGCCCCGGCCTCAGCCACCTTACCCCTGTGCACATCCCCCACCCGCCCCCAGGAGCCATGGTTTGGCTCCACGGGCAAGGGCACCACCCAGAAAAGTTTGGGGACCACTACTCCAGATAGACATAATAGGGCCGTCTCTTCTGGGAAGCCAGGACTCTGTGGAAGATTTGTGAGGGAGGCAGATAATCAGCCGAACATGCATTCCTGATGTGCTCCTGGAATGCACAAACAGGGGAGGAGGAGGAGGAGCAGAGAGGTGATTTTAGCACTGTTGCTGGCCCAGGTGAGACTGTGGTTGGGACCAAAAACAAAGACGTCTTTTTGCGGGGAGAGGGGGATTTCAATAGGGAAAGGAAAATTCCCACTTGACCATTTTCACTGAAGAAAAGTAAAAAGATCCCCCAGTTCCCCCCGCCAAACCTGTCCCCCCTCACTGTGGCTGGGGCTGAAAACTTTCCCACCAACATTGTCACTTAAGAAAAGAGCTATCCCCCAATTCTCCACCCCCATCTCTTGCCATTCCATGTGCACATCCAGAGGCCAGAGACTCTTGTTACCCAGCTGTGAGCTTCCTCCTTCCTCAGCGACCACCCTCCACATCCAGCCAGCCCCCTCTCCCGGCTCCCCTGGCTAGGACACCAGGGCCCTGCTGCTGGGGTGTCGGTGGCGCTGCCTGATGCCCCGCGCAGCACCCTGGAACAGTTACTGAGATGGGATCCTGGAGGAGCCGATTCTCCTCTTTCCCCTGTGTAAATCAGGAGTAACTTCGCTGGGGTCTCTGGTGCCAGTTTCCCTCTCTTTCAACATGGTGTAAATCAGAAGTAAGTCCACTGGGGCCAATTCCCCTCTTGTTTGCCCAGTGTACATCAGGAGTAACTCCACTGGGGTTTATCAGGCTGGTTCCCCCTGCGCTCTCCCCGGCGTATCAAAGGGAATGTGAGCTCAGCATCAGGCCCCTCGAGGGGGGCGTTCACACTGCCCAGCCATCTGCTCCCAGTGGGATGTGACCTTTAGCAGTTCCAGAGGCTGGTTCTGCAGTGCCACCCCAGACAATCTCCACAGGCACGATGCTGATTTTCCCCTCTGCCCCCAGCACAAGGGCCGGCCTTAGGGAAAATGGTGTCCTGGGTGAATGTGGATTTTGGTGCTCCTGGTCCCTGCTGCCTCCCAACCCATCCCCCTGCCCCCACTGCCTCCCCAGGCTCCCCACACATCTCCCCTGGTCTGCATGGCCTCCCCACCCATCCCGCAATGCCCGCTGCCTCCCCAAGCTCCATACCCATCCTGCCTGACTCCCACTGTCTCCCTGGCCTCCCCACCCATCCCTCCAACCCCCACTGCTTCTCCAGTATCCTCACACATCTCCCCTGCCCCCATTGCCTCCCCATCCATCCCACCTGGCCCCAACTGCCTCTCCGGGCTCCCCAAACATCTCCTCTGATTCCCACTGCCTCTATGGTTTCCCCACCCAACCCCCCGGCCCCTGCTGCAACCCTGGGCTCCCCACCCATCTAACCTGGTCTCTGCTGCCTCCCTGGACTTCCCATCCATCCCCCTGACCCTCACTGCCTCCCCGCCCATCCCACCTGGACCCCACTGCCTCCCTCTGCCATTTTCCTGAGTTCCCATACACAGCCTGACGTCCCAGGCATGCCCCACTCCTTACCTCTTCACCACAGTGCCCCAGTACTTAATTTGTAAAGCCCGGCACCTCTGGGCTCCTGGCAAACAGCCGCCGTTCTCCAGCCACCCCGCTCTGAAGGCAGCACCTACCATACCATGCCACCCGTCCTTCTGTGCTGCTGCTGGCAGAGACGCTGCCTTCCCTGCTGGGCACCCAGCCAGCAGCCACAGCTCTCTGGCCACCCAGCTGGTGCTGAATTTGTGCCGGGCCTAAGCCTTTCGTTACAAATTAAACTCTGCAGCACCCCCTGACCAAAACACCCTTGGCCATCGCCTGCCCCAGCCCGGCTAAGGTGGCCTGTCCCATCAGTAGCCCACAGGGATGGGTCTGGGGTGAGGGGGAGGGCGTGTCCCTTGTCCTGCTCTTGAGCTCAGTCTCTCTTTGCATGGGAAGACTTGATTCTGCAATAAAATGATGATGATGCATTAGTGTTGTTGTTATTTCAGCGACAAACCCCCACCCCCCGCATCCATGGTGGTAGCTCGGTATACACACACACCCTGTCGTGGCCCAGGGTCCCACCGCAGTAGACGCTGTATGTTATTTATTACATGCATTATGGTAGGTCAGTACACACACGCACCCTGTCGTGGCCCAGGATCCCGCTGAGGTAGGTGCTGTATGATATTTATTACATGCATTATGGTAGAGCCTCAGCACCCTCGAGGTTGTGGCCGAGATGGGGCTAGGAGCTGTATAGACAGAACAAAAAGCCACTGCCCGGCGCCTGCCCCACGGTGCCAGCGAGCTCAGTCTCAGCTGAGCAGCCCCCGAGGGAGCCAGCCAGCGCAGCCCCCGAGGATGTGAGAGACTGATACAGAGCAGGGGTCTCCACACAACAGCAGCCTCCCTGCTGGTGAGTTCCTGGTGGGTGCTAGGACACAGGAGCATTTTAGGGAGGGTCTGACATGGTCTCTGTGTCCCCCCCACCCCATAAGCCCACAGGCCAGGAAGGATCTGTGCATCAGACTTGCCGGCAGTGAAGGGCTTGGTCCTGTCGTGCTCCAACACCTCTTCCTGCCTGTGCAGTGAGTCTGCTCCTCTTCCCAGTGCATTCAGTGTTAGAGAAGGTCAAAGGCCAGCCGGCTAAACACCTCTTTGGTTCTTTTGGGAGTTTCAAAAGGAAACATGGCAGCTTCGGAGCAGTTCGGGCTTCCTGGATCTCTGTAATCTACTTGGATGTAATTATCATCTAATCTAATTAGATGCGTTGCATCCGAGAGTGCTAAAAGAATTGGCGGATGTGATCGCAGAGCCATTGGCCATTATCTTTGAAAACTCGTGGCGATCGGGGGAAGTCCCAGACGATGGGAAAAAGGCTAATATAGTGCCCATCTTTTAAAAAGGGAAGGAGGAGGATCCTGGGAACTAGAGGCCAGTCAGCCTCACCTCAGTCCCTGGAAAAATCATGGAGCAGGTCCTCAAGGAATCAATTCTGAAGCACTTAGAGGACAGGAAAGTGATCAGGAACAGTCAGCATGGATTCACCAAGGGCAAGTCATGCCTGACTAATCTAATTGCCTTCTATGATGAGATAACTGGCTCTGTGGATGAGGGGAAAGCGGTGGATGTGTTGTTCCTTGACTTTAGCAAAGCTTTTAACACTGTCTCCCACAGTATTCTTGCCAGCAAGTTAAAGAAGTATGGGCTGGATGAATGGACTATAAGGTGGATAGAAAGTTGGCTAGATTTTCGGGCTCAATGGATAGTGATCAATGGCTCCATGTCTAGCTGGCAGCCGGTATCAAGTGGAGTGCCCCAGGGGTCGGTCCTGGGGCCGGTTTTGTTCAATATCTTCATAAATGATCTGGAGGATGGTGTGGATTGCACCCTCAGCAAGTTTGCAGAGGACACTAAACTGGGAGGAGAGGTAGATACGCTGGAGGGTAGGGATAGGATACAGAGGGACCTAGACAAATTAGAGGATTGGGCCAAAAGAAATCTGATGAGGTTCAACAAGGACAAGTGCAGAGTCCTGCACTTAGGACAGGAGAATCCCATGCACCGATACAGACTAGGGACCGAACAGCTAGGCACCAGTTCTGCGGAAAAGGACCTAGGGGTGACAGTGGACAAGAAGCTGGATATGAGTCAACAGTGTGCCCTTGTTGCCAAGAAGGCCAGTGGCATTTTTGGGATGTATAAGTAGGGGCATAGCGAGCAGATCGAGGGACGTGATCGTTCCCCTCTATTTGACATTGGTGAGGCCTCATCTGGAGTACTGTGTCCAGTTTTGGGCCCCACACGACAAGAAGGATGTGGAAAAATTGGAAAACATCCAGCGGAGGACAACAAAAATGATTAGGGGGCTGGGGCACATGACTTATGAGGAGAGGCTGAGGGAACTGGGATTGTTTAGTCCGCAGAAGAGAAGAATGAGTGGGGATTTGATAGCTGCTTTCAACTACCTGAAAGGGGGTACCAAAGAGGATGGATCTAGACTGTTCTCAGTGGTAGCAGATGACAGAACGAGGAGTAATGGTCTCAAGTTGCAGTGGGGGAGGTTTAGGTTGGATATTAGGAAAAACTTTTTCACTAGAAGGGTGGTGAAACACTGGAATGGGTTCCCTAGGGAGGTGGTGGAACCTCCTTCCATAGATATTTTTAAGTTCAGGCTTGACAAAGCCCTGGCTGGGATGATTTAGTTGGGGATTGGTCCTGCTTTGAGCAGGGGGTTGGACTAGATGACCTCCTAAAGTCCCTTCCAACCCTGATATTCTATGATTCTAATCTCTCTACCTATCTATCTATCCCCATACACGCTAGCTATGTAGCTAGCTAGTTATCTATCACCACAACCCTCTATCCGCCTATCCAAATGTCTGTCTAATCATAGAGAAGTGGGGCTGGGTGGGACCTCGAGAGGGCATCCAGTCCAGATCCCCGCAATGAGGCATAGCCAAGTAACTCTAGACCATCTGTGTCAGGCGTTTGTCCAACCTGCCCTAAAAACCCTTCCGTGACAGGGACTCCCCCAGCTTCTTGTGTCACCTGAGAGCCAGAAAGTGTTTCCTGGTCTCTCTCTCTGCATTCCTCTCCTCTGAGATCTTTGGCACGCTGGGCACGAAGGACGGGCTCTCAACAGGCCCCATGCACCCAGGGAACGTGTCTCTTCTCACTTCAGCTGTGGCTCTGACAGTCTAATTCCCCACCCCCCTCCACTCCTGGCTCTGATAAGAAATCTCCCAGCTGCTGATTTATTAGCCTCATCGACCTTTGAAATTTACCAGAACAATTTCCTGCATTCCTCTGCCCAGCCCGAGAAAGCCGAGTGTCCCACCCCACACCCGGGAGCCAATGCCCCTGGTTCCAGCCCCCCTGTTCAGTGCACTCCCAGCCCTCGAAAGGTGCGCACGGCCTCCCTCTGTTACCGCGTCTATGGATTATGCCCCAGACTCTTCTCCCAAAGGATGAAGACGCTTTGGGTATCCCTGCTCCTCGCGCACCTCTCCTCCTCCGTCTCTTCGGCAGGTGAGTGGGACCATGGAGTGCTAGACCATTTGGCTTCTCCTCAGAGAGCGGGGTGTGGCTCATGGTCTTGGCCAGGAAGGAGCAGCTGGGGGATTCCCAACACAGCCCGAGCCCCAGCACCCCTAAACATCACAGAGTATAAAGCCAAAGAGACCCCAGGCTGAATTAACTTCACTACAGCAGGTCAGTGTCAAAACCAGCCCAGCTCCATTTCAAGATTTCCAGGAATGGAGAATCCGCCAGGCCCCTTGGTAAATTGTCCCAAGGGGTAATTACCCTCCATGATAAAAAGTACATCTTATTCCCAGTGTGATTTGTTTTTTTGTCTTGCTTCAACTTGCGACCAGTGGCTCATGCTAAATTCTTTTCTTGCTCGCTCAAGGGGAAGCTCTGCTAGCCAATTTCTCAGTCGAGCTCAGTTTTTGCAGCACAAACGTTGTACGAGATTTTACCCTCTATGTTCTGCTGGGCTCTGTTCCTGGGCTGCTCAGATTTTGGTGTTCAGACAATAGATAGAGGATTGGAGTAAAAGTTTATTGGTTTCCAGTCACTGTCTGGGAGCTCTCCTGGTATTTCAAAGTGCCAAGTTCTGATGTTCCAGCCTCCTGCATTGGTTTCCCCATTATTTCATTGCAATCAAAGTAAATCCCGGTGCTTGTCCAGCTTACAGCACTGTGAACCTTGTGAGAGCTGCCATCTCCCATTAGAATCATAGAATCATAGAATATCAGGGTTGGAAGGGACCTCAGGAGGTCATCTAGTCCAACCCCCTGCTCAAAGCAGGACCGATCCCCGACTAAATCATCCCAGCCAGGGCTTTGTCAAGCCTGACCTTAAAAACTTCTAGGGAAGGAGATCCACCACCTCCCTAGGTAACGCATTCCAGTGTTTTACCACCCTCCTAGTGAAAAAGTTTTTCCTAATATCCAACCTAAATCTCCCCCACTGCAACTTGAGACCATTACTCCTTGTTCTGTCATCTGCTACCACTGAGAACAGTCTACAGCCATCCTCTTTGGAACCCCCTTTCAGGTAGTTGAAAGCAGCTATCAAATCCCCCTTCATTCTTCTCTTCCGCAGACTAAACAATCCCAGTTCCGTCAGCCTCTCCTCATAAGTCATGTGTTCCAGACCCCTAATCATTTTTCTTGCCCTTCACTGGACTCTCTCCAATTTTTCCACATCCTTCTTGTAGTGTGGGGCCCAAAACTGGACACAGTACTCCAGATGAGGCCTCACCGATATCAAATAGAGGGGAATGATCACGTCCCTCAATTGGCTGGCAATGCCCCTAATTATACATCCCAAAATGCCATTGGCCTTCTTGGCAACAAGGGCACACTGTTGACTCATATCCAGCTTCTTGTCCACTGTCACCCCTAGGTCCTTTTATGCAGAATTGCTGCCGAGCCATTCGGTCCCTAGTCTGTAGCGGTGTATTGGGTTCTTCCGTCCTAAGTGCAGGACTCTGCACTTGTCCTTGTTGAACCTCATCAGATTTCTTTTGGCCCAATCCTCTTAATTTGTCTAGGTCCCTCTGTATCCTATCCCTACCCTCCAGTGTATCTACCTCTCCTCCCAGTTTAGTATCATCCGCAAATTTGCTGAGGGTGCAATCCACACCATCCTCCAGATCATTTATGAAGATATTGAACAAAACCGGCCTCAGGACCGACCCCTGGAGCACTCCACTTGATACCAGCTGCCAACTAGACATGGAGCCATTGATCACTACCCGTTGAGCCCGACAATCTAGCCAGCTTTCTATCCACCTTATAGTCCATTCATCCAGCCCATACTTCTTTAACTTGCTGGCAAAAATACTATTGCATACCCCCACCTGCCCTCCCCCCTCAGCTCTGCATCTGCCAGCCTCACTCTGTCCCTCTGCTGCCGTGGGGGCCAATAGAAATTTTGATGGGGGCAGATTTGAACAGGGGTGTGGTTCTTCCCCTGCAAAAGAGCTAACAATGGCCCCACCAGGCAGAGGTGGTGGAGAGTGACCTCGTCTCCCTGCCTGTGCCTGGCACCAGCTGACTTCACCAGCTCAGAAGCGAAACAGAAAGGGCTCTGGGGGCGAAGTTGTGTTGTTCTGTGTGTGTTCTGGGCAATGCAGCAAGGACAGACCACGGTGCAAAGTGAGCTAGCTGGAACCATAGCCCAAACTGGCCAAGGCTGGGCAGGCTGAGGAGCTGGGCACAGCTCGTGGATTAGACACTGCATCCAAGCTGGCTGCAGCCATGGCCCCCAGATGCCATGCCCTTCTGGAATCCAGCTCAGTGTGCTCTGGCCCTGTCTCACTCTCCCTCCATGTGTTCACATCTTGTTACCTGCACAAATTCTCTGTTACTCACACACTCAAGGGCACCCACCTTTACCCAGTTCCTAGGGCTTAAGGCATAATCCTTGAGTGTGTGAGTAACAGAGAATTTTGTGCAGGTAACAAATTTGGTGGAGAATGAGGGCAAGCAGAAGAAAGGGACCCATGGGCGGAAAAGTTTCCCAGGGTATGGGCCGAAAATAAATTAGAATGTGGAAAAATTGACACTGAGGTTTTAATCCGAGGACTTGACCCCCCTCCACAGTGCCAGTACAAGTATCCTTTAGAAGCAGAGGAAGGAATACATTCTACCATTAAAAGCCTGTTAGAAAAGGGTGTCGTGCAAATGGCTAGTATTAACAATGCCCTGATTTCTGGTCACCACAGCAACCTCAGAACCAGGCTCTGGCTGCCTTGTTTGGTTCCACCTTTCCCCTCAGCTTCCCCGCGGGGCATTTGCCACGGTTGCTGGCTCTTGGCTCACGGAGGCACAATGTGAATGGCCTGGCCAGCGGGTCCTTGATTGTCAACCTTCCATTCAGATACCCACAGGACATTCATTTATGTGGCTGTATCTGGTCCTGTACATGCCACCCCGAGTGCCTAACTCCCATTTACACTCAGTGCATCACAGCACAAGTGGACATGTCAAACCCATGAAAAAATGAAGAAATTGGGCTTGTTTTTGGCTTAACTGGCTTGTGAGTTGCTTGTTGGCTAGTTTTTGGCTTGTAGCTTGTTGCTTGTTTGGATTGTTGTAACTTGTTTCTTCTTTTGTTTGATTGACTCCCGGCAAGCAGGGGCAAGGGGCAAGCAGGGGAGAGACTCAGGGGTGCACAGCAGGCCCACCACAGTCCCAGACTGCATGCCAGGGGGATCTAGTCACAGAGTGTTGGGTTTCTTAGGGATTGGCTTGTTATGGCCTTGTTTTGAAATGGGACTAGCTTGATTTTTGTCTTATTGTGAAGCTCAGGGTGCTTATTTACCCCGTGAAAGTTGGCAACTGTGAGCACAAGGTGAGCAGGGTAAACTGAGGCACACATAGGGTTCATAAAAATATTACCAAAACTGTCCACATTCATCATAGATAGATAGAAGGGTGTTTGTGGAGAGGGAAGGAGGAAGGGATAGATAGACTCCATGGATAGATAGAGGGGGTTCCTGAGGATGGATGGTGTGACAAAGTTCCTCCTCTACCTTGGTGGTTCTTGCGCTTATTGGCGGATTTGCTCGCCTCGGAGAGTCACGGCAGCCCTCAGTTTGGCCGTTTTTGTGAACCCACAGTCCAGGTCAACTCCTCCGGTATCAAGTAGGGAGTTGTGGGGGATGGAGGGATGGGGGCCCGCCCTCTACTCCGGGTTCCAGCTGGGGCCCTGTGGATTGCAGCTGTCTACAGTAGCTCCTGTAACAGCTGTGCGACAGCTACAACTCCCTGGGCTACTTCCCCATGGCCTCCTCCCAACACCTTCTTTATCCTCACCATAGGACCTTCCTCCTGGTGTCTGATAATGCTTGTACTTCTCAGTCTTCCAGTAGTACGCCTTCTCACTCTTAGCTTCTTGCACCTCTTGCTCTCAGCTCCTCGCATGCACACCACAAACTGAAGTGAGCTCCTTTTTAAACTCAGGTGCCCTGATTAGCCTGCCTGTCTTAATTGATTCTGGCAGCTTCTTGATTGGCTGCAGGTGTTCTAATCAGCCTGTCTGCTTTAATTGTTTCCAGAAAGTTCCTGATTGTTCTGGAACCTTCCCTGTTACCTTACAAAGGGAAAAGGGACCTACTTAACATGGGGCTAATATATCTGCCTGCTATCACTCTCCTGTAGCCATCTGGCCTGACCCGGTCACAATGGACAGAGATTCCCACATGCACCCCTCTACGCATCTATCCGCATACGCACCCCTCTATCTATTTCTCCCCATACACACATCTATCTATCTATTTCCTTACCCCCGCCCCATCCATCCATTCTTGGGGATTGGGGATCTTTGTTTTCTCCTGGTCTGTCCAGTCCAGGCCCCTTTCTTCATGGACGAGGCATCAAAGGCTGGGTCGTGTCATTGGGGGGGTCATGCATTAATCACCCTCCAGTGATCCCTGTTTTCTCTCTCTCTCTCACACACACACACACACCCCAGGGAGCCATGACAACACAAACACCTACAAGACAACACCACCAAAGTCCATGAATGCTCTGCATGCCCACGGACATTTCCATTCGCTCAAGGTCTGGCTCATAAAGCTGCCGATAAGATTTATAAAGGTGATATCAAGGCAGATAAACTGTACCGAAAGCTGAGTTTTGTTTTGTGTCAGCCTCGTTGTTTACATCAGAAGTCCAGCAGGGGTTCCCCCTACCTCCAGCCCTCGCTGCTTGGGCGCAGGATGACATTCCTGAGATGGTACCAGTAATTCTGTTAATTAGTTTAATTAATTATGAACTGGATCATTTCAGGCATTTAGCAGCTTGTGTCACTCTCTGTTCTTTATCCTGATCGATCTTAGCCTTGGCAAAATGCAGAGATTGCAAACTCTGCTGATGGGACAAGTCATCCAAATGTTGTGTGCCGGCATGACTTGAAGAGCCAATGTTGCAATTAAGCAATTAGTAATTTTCATCTCATCTGATCTAATATAGGCTACAGGTAGGGTCGGGGCTACAGTTTATGTAACTCTAGGTGGGGACATGATGACATGAGCGCTAACTCAGCCAATCATCACCCTTCTTCTACAGCTAATTTGCATGCTGGGTGTCATCAGTCTGGCCATGTGTGTCAAGAGTTCTCATTGGCTGATGATTGGGACAATCTCTTGTGGCTCTTTAAAGGTCATGTGCTTGGGCATGGGTGCTTGAAGAGCTCCTTCTAGCATGACTGACTCTACTGTGCACTGAGGTGGTGCTGCTGGGGAAACTGAGGCAGGAGCACAGGGCTCGCCCTAAATGCACAGAGCCATTGGGACTCAGAGAATGAACTCTAGGGCCGACCTTGCTAACACAGCCCTCTGAACCAATAGATCAAGTGCAAATTCAAGGGCCAGATTCATCATTTTACTTTTGGCGGCTTTGCACGATTTCAGGGGTGCAAAGCAGGTGGAAACCTGAAGCCAACTGGCGGGTGCCCTGGAGCTGCTCTGCACTCCTCTGATGGGCCAGTGAATCACCCTTAAGAACTCAAAGGTAAAAATGAGTTAAGGTTGGTAGTTGATACAACATCTTCAAATCATTGGGTTTGTTGTTTAGCATTTGGGTAGGAAATTTGAACTCGTTAGCAAAACGAACAGGCAAACGAGGAAGTGCCAAGACAAAAACAAACCATGGAGGTCAGGTGGAGGGCGCGTGTTAGTAATGAAAGAGTAAAGGTACTTCAGGGAGGATGTGGCGATCCTCACGCGTTTCCCAGCTAGCTCAAGCACTGCAAAGCCAAGGAATCCGGGGTAAGGCCACACTGAAAGGCAATCCAGTCATGTTAAAATCTGGAAATGCACAGGTCAGGCACCCAGAGAACTTTAGCTGTGCCCCTGTAGTGACCACAAGAGGGGAAAAACCAACTAACTTGTCTTTAAAAATTAGTTTAATCCAATGTGGGACCGGCAATTCCTAGGGCCAGCAGGGACCGTTGTGATCATCTAGTTAAGTGGTCCCCAACCTTTCTCTGGGAATAGCATATTCCTATTCCCAGAAGACCATGGCGGGCACCAGACACCCCGCTGCCAAAATACCATCGACAAATGGCAAAGCTTCTCGATGACATTTCCGCGGGCGTTTCTCCAGTGGTTGCGCTTGGCAGCGGCCTTTCGGTGGTGCGGTGTCCTGGAGGCGCGTACAACTGCCCTGGCAGGTGCCATTGCACCCATGAGCACCACATTGGGGACCCCTGATCAGGTTGGACCTGCAGAATACAGGTCAAAGAAGGTAACCCCAGTGCTTTCTGCATCTGCTACAGCAGACGTTTTAGAAAAGCACTCTGTGTACTGTGGGTTGTTTTTTACTCTGGGCTAATAAAGATGTTCGTTACGTTTCCCATCTGCCAAGTCAGACTGAGAAGCAATTCCAAACCCCTGTGCTTCTCGGGAGACCACCCCCGGTGGATGTTAGATACTAGGGCCGCGGCCTGGGATCTGCACATTGACCTGTGCCACTCTTTCTCTACAGCGCTCAGAGGCAGATGGAGGGCAGAAACCAAAGGGACGAGAGGAGAAAGGACAGGCCTGGGCTGGGAGGCCGGGATTCCTGCAGATGAAGGAACAGGTGATGGACACAGCCTCCCTCTCGACACGAGCTTCCTGGCTGGGAGCTCTGGGCACCCGGCAAAGGGAGAGGACAGTGTGGGTAACACCAAAGGAGATGGCACAGACAATGCCACCGGCATTCTGGGTGCGGCAGGTGAGTGGCACGAACCGGACATTGTCACCTGGTTACTCAGCTGCTTTCGATCAGTTCAGCCAGTGACACAGCCCAGTTACATCAACTGGGCATCCTGCCCCATTGGTGCCCATGGAGCGACGGCCCATTGACTCCTGGGATCCATTGACAGCCCATTGACGGCTGGGATCCAGCCCCATTGACTCCCACAAAGTGGTGGCCTGTGGACCCCAGCTGGGACTTGACCAGTAATTTTTCACATAACTGCCCTATCGTGGTGGCACTTCTCCACTATTACACAAGGCTTCCAGGTGCCTCTGTTTGCTGAATGAAGAAATCTGCAGACCTGGACCTGGTGTAACTTCCCCAAGGGACTGACCGGCCACTGCGTACTGGGGGTGTCTGAGCCATGTTTGTGCCATGTTACAAAGGAACACAAGAGAACATGAAAATGAGATCCACTCTCTAGTACATCGAGAACGATGCGTTTGCCCCCCGGCTCTGGGAGGGAAATTGGGTCTAGTGATCAGAGGAGAAAGAGTGGCTGGGAGCCAGGACTCCTGGGTTCTCTCCCCAGCTCTGGGAGGGGAGAGGGGGCTGGTGCTTCAGAACAGGGGGGCTGGGAGTCAGGACTCCTAGATTCTCTCCCCGGCTCTGGCACAGAAATGGGGTTTAGTGGGTGAGAGCTGGGGATGGGTGGACTGGGAGCCGGGACTCCTAGCAAATACCGAGCTCAGAGAAGGGATTATTTGTGTCCAAGAAATAGAAAAAAGCATGGTGGCGGCTTGTTTCTTTCAGTGATCTGCCAGAACGGGGGAACTCCCAATGGAACCGAGTGTATCTGCCGACGGGGCTGGTCAGGCTCCAGCTGTGAGTGCTTCGACCCCATGATGGCCTGCCAGAACGGAGGAACGGCCATTGGACGCATCTGCTTCTGTCCCCCGGGCTACAGTGGGGAGCGCTGTGACTGCAGCGACAGCTGCCAGGCCTGCCAGAATGGGGGAACGCCCGTGGGAATGGAATGCACCTGCCCCCCAGGATATGGGGGGCCACGATGTGAAATATGCACAACAACCAGCCCCCCCTCTTCCACCTACACACAGAAAACCACAGTAACCACATCGTCCACACTGCCGCCCACCAGTACGGCCACCACCACCCCCACCCCCACCAGCACGGCCACCACCTCCCCCACGCCCACCCCCACGAGCACGGCCACCACCTCCCCCACCCCCACCCCCACCAGCACGGCCACCACCTCCCCCACGCCCACCCCCACGAGCACGGCCACCACCTCCTCCACCCCCACCCCAACCAGCACGGCCACCACCTCCCCCACCCCCACGACCACGGCCACCACCTCCGCCACCTCCACCCCCACCAGCACAGCCACCACCTCCTCCTCCTCCACCCCCACGAGCACGGCCACCACCTCCGCCACCTCCACACCCACCAGCACGGCCACCACCTCCTCCACCTCCACCCCCACGACCACGGCCACCACCTCTCTCACCACCACCCCCACGGCCACCACCACTCTCACCTCCACCCCCACCAGCACAGCCACCACCTCCTCCACCTCCACCCCCACGACCACGGCCACCACCTCCCTCACCTCCACCCCCACGAGCACGGCCACCACCTCCCTCACCACCACCCCCACCAGCACGGCCACCACCTCCCCCACCCCCACCCCCACCAGCACGGCCACCACCTCCCCCACCCCCACCCCCACCAGCACGGCCACCACCTCCTCCTCCTCCACCCCCACCAGCACGGCCACCACCTCCTCCACCCCCACGACCACGGCCACCACCTCCTCCTCCTCCACCCCCACCAGCACGGCCACCACCTCCCCCACCCCCACGACCACGGCCACCACCTCCGCCACCTCCACCCCCACCAGCACGGCCACCACCTCCTCCTCCTCCACCCCCACCAACACGGCCACCACCTCCCTCACCTCCACCCCCACCAGCACAGCCACCACCTCCCTCACCTCCACCCCCACCAGCACGGCCACCACCTCCTCCACCTCCACCCCCACGACCACGGCCACCACCTCTCTCACCACCACCCCCACGGCCACCACCACTCTCACCTCCACCCCCACCAGCACGGCCACCACCTCCTCCACCTCCACCCCCACGACCACGGCCACCACCTCTCTCACCACCACCCCCACGGCCACCACCTCTCTCACCTCCACCCCCACCAGCACGGCCACCACCTCCTCCACCTCCACCCCCACGACCACGGCCACCACCTCTCTCACCACCACCCCCACGGCCACCACCTCCGCCACCTCCACCCCCACCAGCACGGCCACCACCTCCTCCTCCTCCACCCCCACCAGCACGGCCACCACCTCCCTCACCTCAACCCCCACCAGCACAGCCACCACCTCCCTCACCTCCACCCCCACCAGCACGGCCACCACCTCCTCCACCTCCACCCCCACGACCACGGCCACCACCTCTCTCACCACCACCCCCACGGCCACCACCTCTCTCACCACCACCCCCACGAGCACGGCCACCACCTCCGCCACCCCCACCCACACCAGCACGGCCACCACCACCTCCTCCTCCACCCCGACCAGCACGGCCACCACCTCCCCCACCTCCACCCCCACCAGCATGACGACCACCTCTCTCACCACCACCCCCACGACCACGGCCACCACCTCCGCCACCTCCACCCCCACCAGCATGACCACCACCTCTCTCACCACCACCCCCACGAGCACGGCCAAAACCTCCTCCTCCTCCACCCCCACGAGCACGGCCACCACCTCCGCCACCTCCACACCCACCAGCACGGCCACCACCTCCTCCACCTCCACCCCCACCTCCACGACCACGGCCACCACCTCTCTCACCACCACCCCCACGGCCACCACCACTCTCACCTCCACCCCCACCAGCACGGCCACCACCTCCTCCACCTCCACCCCCACGACCACGGCCACCACCTCCCTCACCTCCACCCCCACGAGCACGGCCACCACCTCTCTCACCACCACCCCCACGGCCACCACCTCCCTCACCACCACCCCCACCAGCACAGCCACCACCTCCCCCACCCCCACCCCCACCAGCACGGCCACCACCTCCTCCTCCTCCACCCCCACCAGCACGGCCACCACCTCCTCCACCCCCACGACCACGGCCACCACCTCCTCCTCCTCCACCCCCACCAGCACGGCCACCACCTCCCCCACCCCCACGACCACGGCCACCACCTCCGCCACCTCCACCCCCACCAGCACGGCCACCACCTCCTCCTCCTCCACCCCCACCAGCACGGCCACCACCTCCCTCACCTCCACCCCCACCAGCACAGCCACCACCTCCCTCACCTCCACCCCCACCAGCACGGCCACCACCTCCTCCACCTCCACCCCCACGACCACGGCCACCACCTCCCTCACCACCCCCACGGCCACCACCACTCTCACCTCCACCCCCACCAGCACGGCCACCACCTCCTCCACCTCCACCCCCACGACCACGGCCACCACCTCTCTCACCACCACCCCCACGGCCACCACCTCTCTCACCACCACCCCCACGAGCACGGCCACCACCTCCGCCACCCCCACCCCCACCAGCACGGCCACCACCACCTCCTCCTCCACCCCGACCAGCACCGCCACCACCTCCCCCACCTCCACCCCCACCAGCATGACCACCACCTCTCTCACCACCACCCCCACGACCACGGCCACCACCTCCGCCACCTCCACCCCCACCAGCATGACCACCACCTCTCTCACCACCACCCCCACGACCACGGCCACCACCTCCTCCACCCCCACCAGCACGGCCACCACCTCCCCCACCCCTACCCCCACCAGCACGGCCACCACCTCCCCCACCTCCACCCCCACCAGCATGACCACCACCTCTCTCACCACCACCCCCCCGACCATGGCCACCACCTCCGCCACCTCCACCCCCACCAGCATGAGCACCACCTCTCTCACCACCACCCCCACGAGCACGGCCAAAACCTCCTCCTCCCCCACCCCCACCAGCACGGCCACCACCTCCCCCACCTCCACCACCACCAGCACGACCACCACCTCCTCCACCCCCACCCACACCAGCACGGCCACCACCTCCTCCACCCCCACCCCCACCAGCACGGCCACCACCTCCCCCACCTCCACCACCACCAGCACGACCACCACCTCCTCCACCCCCACCCACACCAGCACGGCCACCACCTCCCCCACCTCCACCCCCACCAGCACGGCCACCACCTCCCCCACCCCCACCAGCACGACCACCACCTCCTCCACCCCCACCCCCACCAGCACGGCCACCACCTCCCCCACCTCCACCCCCACCAGCACGGCCACCACCTCCTCCACGCCCACCCCCACCAGCACGGCCACGACCTCCCCCACCCCCACCAGCACGACCACCACCTCCTCCACCTCCACCCCCACCAGCACGACCACCACCTCCCCCACCTCCACCCCCACGACCACGGCCACCACCTCCTCCTCCTCCACCCCCACGACCACGGCCACCACCTCCTCCACCCCCACCCCCACCAGCACGGCCACCACCTCCTCCTCCTCCACCCCGACCAGCACGACGACCACCTCCTCCACCTCCACCCCCACGAGCACGGCCACCACCTCCTCCTCCTCCACCCCGACCAGCACGGCCACCACCTCCCTCACCTCCACCCCCACCACCATGACCACCATCTCTCTCACCACCAGCCCTACCAGCACGACCACCACCTTCTCCACCTCCACCCCCACGACCACGGCCACCACCTCCTCCAACCCCACCCCCACCAGCACGGCCACCACCTCCTCCAACCCCACCCCCACCAGCACGGCCACCACGTCCTTCTCCTCCACCCCCACAACCACGGCCACCACCTCCCTCACCCCCACCCCCACCAGCACGGCCACCACCTCCTCCTCCTCCACCCCCACCAGCACGGCCACCACCTCCCTCACCCCCACCCCCACCAGCACGGCCACCACCTCCTCCTCCTCCACCCCCACAACCACGGCCACCACCTCCCTCACCCCCACCCCCACCAGCACGACCACCACCTCCGCCACCCCCACCCCCACCAGCACGACCACCACCTCCGCCACCTCCACCCCCACCAGCACGGCCACCACCTCCGCCACCTCCACCCCCACAAGCACAGCCACCACCTCCTCCACCTCCACCCCCACCAGCACGGCCACCACCTCCTCCACCTCCACCCCCACCAGCACGACCACCACCTCCCCCACCTCCACCCCCACGACCACGGCCACCACCTCCTCCTCCTCCACCCCCACGACCACGGCCACCACCTCCTCCTTCTCCACCCCGACCAGCACGACGACCACCTCCTCCACCTCCACCCCCACGAGCACGGCCACCACCTCCTCCTCCTCCACCCCGACCAGCACGGCCACCACCTCCCTCACCTCCACCCCCACCACCATGACCACCATCTCTCTCACCACCAGCCCTACCAGCACGACCACCACCTTCTCCACCTCCACCCCCACGACCACGGCCACCACCTCCTCCACCCCCACCCCCACCAGCACGGCCACCACCTCCTCCACCCCCACCCCCACCAGCACGGCCACCACGTCCTCCTCCTCCACCCCCACAACCACGGCCACCACCTCCCTCACCCCCACCCCCACCAGCACGGCCACCACCTCTCTCACCACCAGCCCCACCAGCACGGCCACCACCTCCCTCACCCCCACCCCCACCAGCACGGCCACCACCTCCTACTCCTCCACCCCCACAACCACGGCCACCACCTCCCCCACCTCCACCCCGACCAGCACGACCACCACCTCCGCCACCTCCACCCCCACCAGCACGGCCACCACCTCCTCCACCCCCACCCCCACCAGCACAGCCACCACCTCCCCGACCCCCACCCCCACCAGCACGACCACCACCTTCTCCACCTCCACCCCCACCAGCACAGCCACCACCTCCCCCACCCCCACCCCCACCAGCACGGCCACCACCTCCCCCACCCCCACCAGCACAGCCACCACCTCCCCGACCCCCACCCCCACCAGCACGCCCACAACCTCCTCCTCCTCCACCCCCACCAGCACGGCCACCACCTCCCCCACCCCCACCCCCACCAGCACGGCCACCACCTCCCCCACCTCCACCCCCACCAGCACGGCCACCACCTCCCCCACCCCCACCCCCACCAGCACGACCACCACCTCCTCCACCCCCACCCCCACCAGCACGGCCACCACCTCCCCCACCTCCACCCCCACCAGCACGACCACCACCCCTCCCACCTCCACCCCCAGCAGCACGGCCACCACCTCCCCCACCTCCACCCCCACCAGCACGGCCACCACCTCCCCCACCTCCACCCCCACCAGCACGACCACCACCTCCCCCACCTCCACCCCCACCAGCACGGCCACCACCTCCCCCACCCCCACCTCCTCCACCCCCACCCCCACCAGCACGGCCACCACGTCCCCCACCTCCACCCCCACCAGCACGGCCACCACCTCCCCCACCCCCACCCCCACCAGCACGGCCACCACCTCCTCCACCCCCACCCCCACCAGCACGACCACCACCTCCACCCCCACCAGCACGGCCACCACCTCCCCCACCCCCACCCCCACCAGCACGACCACCACCTCCTCCTCCTCCACCCCAACCAGCACAGCCACCACCTCCCTCACCTCCACCCCCACCACCATGACCACCACCTCTCTCACCACCACCCCCACCAGCACGGCCACCACCTCCCCCACCCCCACCCCCACCAGCACGGCCACCACCTCCTCCACCCCCACCCCCACCAGCACGGCCACCACCTCCCCCACCTCCACCCCCACCAGCACGACCACCACCTCCTCCTCCTCCACCCCCACCAGCACGGCCACCACCTCCTCCTCCTCCACCCCCACCAGCACGACCACCACCTCCCCCACCTCCACCCCCACCAGCACGACCACCACCTCCCCCACCCCCACCCCCACCAGCACGACCACCACCTCCTCCACCCCCACCCCCACCAGCACGGCCACCACCTCCCCCACCCCCACCCCCACCAGCACGGCCACCACCTCCCCCACCCCTACCCCCACCAGCACGACCACCACCTCCTCCTCCTCCACCCCCACCAGCACGGCCACCACCTCCCCCACCACCACCCCCACCAGCACGGCCACCACCTCCCCCACCTCCACCCCCACCAGCACGGCCACCACCTCCTCCACGCCCACCCCCACCAGCACGGCCACGACCTCTCCCACCCCCACCAGCACGACCACCACCTCCTCCACCTCCACCCCCACAAGCACAGCCACCACCTCCTCCTCCTCCACCCCCACCAGCACGGCCACCACCTCCGCCACCTCCACCCCCACAAGCACAGCCACCACCTCCCCCACCTCCACCCCCACCAGCACGGCCACCACCTCCTCCACCTCCACCCCCACCAGCACGACCACCACCTCCCCCACCTCCACCCCCACGACCACGGCCACCACCTCCTCCTCCTCCACCCCCACGACCACGGCCACCACCTCCTCCACCCCCACCCCCACCAGCACGGCCACCACCTCCTCCTCCTCCACCCCGACCAGCACGACGACCACCTCCTCCACCTCCACCCCCACGAGCACGGCCACCACCTCCTCCTCCTCCACCCCGACCAGCACGGCCACCACCTCCCTCACCTCCACCCCCACCACCATGACCACCATCTCTCTCACCACCAGCCCTACCAGCACGACCACCACCTTCTCCACCTCCACCCCCACGACCACGGCCACCACCTCCTCCAACCCCACCCCCACCAGCACGGCCACCACCTCCTCCACCCCCACCCCCACCAGCACGGCCACCACCTCCCCCACCCCCACCAGCACGGCCACCACGTCCTTCTCCTCCACCCCCACAACCACGGCCACCACCTCCCTCACCCCCACCCCCACCAGCACGGCCACCACCTCCTCCTCCTCCACCCCCACCAGCACGGCCACCACCTCCCTCACCCCCACCCCCACCAGCACGGCCACCACCTCCTCCTCCTCCACCCCCACAACCACGGCCACCACCTCCCTCACCCCCACCCCCACCAGCACGACCACCACCTCCGCCACCCCCACCCCCACCAGCACGACCACCACCTCCGCCACCTCCACCCCCACAAGCACAGCCACCACCTCCTCCACCTCCACCCCCACCAGCACGGCCACCACCTCCTCCACCTCCACCCCCACCAGCACGACCACCACCTCCCCCACCTCCACCCCCACGACCACGGCCACCACCTCCTCCTCCTCCACCCCCACGACCACGGCCACCACCTCCTCCTTCTCCACCCCGACCAGCACGACGACCACCTCCTCCACCTCCACCCCCACGAGCACGGCCACCACCTCCTCCTCCTCCACCCCGACCAGCACGGCCACCACCTCCCTCACCTCCACCCCCACCACCATGACCACCATCTCTCTCACCACCAGCCCTACCAGCACGACCACCACCTTCTCCACCTCCACCCCCACGACCACGGCCACCACCTCCTCCACCCCCACCCCCACCAGCACGGCCACCACCTCCTCCACCCCCACCCCCACCAGCACGGCCACCACGTCCTCCTCCTCCACCCCCACAACCACGGCCACCACCTCCCTCACCCCCACCCCCACCAGCACGGCCACCACCTCTCTCACCACCAGCCCCACCAGCACGGCCACCACCTCCCTCACCCCCACCCCCACCAGCACGGCCACCACCTCCTACTCCTCCACCCCCACAACCACGGCCACCACCTCCCCCACCTCCACCCCGACCAGCACGACCACCACCTCCGCCACCTCCACCCCCACCAGCACGGCCACCACCTCCTCCACCCCCACCCCCACCAGCACAGCCACCACCTCCCCGACCCCCACCCCCACCAGCACGACCACCACCTTCTCCACCTCCACCCCCACCAGCACAGCCACCACCTCCCCCACCCCCACCCCCACCAGCACGGCCACCACCTCCCCCACCCCCACCAGCACAGCCACCACCTCCCCGACCCCCACCCCCACCAGCACGCCCACAACCTCCTCCTCCTCCACCCCCACCAGCACGGCCACCACCTCCCCCACCTCCACCCCCACCAGCACGGCCACCACCTCCCCCACCCCCACCCCCACCAGCACGGCCACCACCTCCCCCACCCCCACCCCCACCAGCACGGCCACCACCTCCCCCACCTCCACCCCCAGCAGCACGGCCACCACCTCCCCCACCTCCACCCCCACCAGCACGGCCACCACCTCCCCCACCTCCACCCCCACCAGCACGACCACCACCTCCCCCACCTCCACCCCCACCAGCACGGCCACCACCTCCCCCACCCCCACCTCCTCCACCCCCACCCCCACCAGCACGGCCACCACGTCCCCCACCTCCACCCCCACCAGCACGGCCACCACCTCCCCCACCCCCACCCCCACCAGCACGGCCACCACCTCCTCCACCCCCACCCCCACCAGCACGACCACCACCTCCACCCCCACCAGCACGGCCACCACCTCCCCCACCCCCACCCCCACCAGCACGACCACCACCTCCTCCTCCTCCACCCCAACCAGCACAGCCACCACCTCCCTCACCTCCACCCCCACCACCATGACCACCACCTCTCTCACCACCACCCCCACCAGCACGGCCACCACCTCCCCCACCCCCACCCCCACCAGCACGGCCACCACCTCCCCCACCTCCACCCCCACCAGCACGACCACCACCTCCCCCACCCCCACCCCCACCAGCACGGCCACCACCTCCTCCTCCTCCACCCCCACCAGCACGACCACCACCTCCCCCACCTCCACCCCCACCAGCACGACCACCACCTCCCCCACCCCCACCCCCACCAGCACGACCACCACCTCCTCCACCCCCACCCCCACCAGCACGGCCACCACCTCCCCCACCCCCACCCCCACCAGCACGGCCACCACCTCCCCCACCCCCACCCCCACGACCACGGCCAACACCTCCCCAACCCCCACCCCCACCAGCACGGCCACCACCTCCCCCACCCCTACCCCCACCAGCACGACCACCACCTCCTCCTCCTCCACCCCCACCAGCACGGCCACCACCTCCCCCACCCCCACCCCCACCAGCACGACCACCACCTCCTCCTCCTCCACCCCCACCAGCACGGCCACCACCTCCCCCACCACCACCCCCACCAGCACGGCCACCACCTCCCTCACCTCCACCCCCACCAGCACGACCACCACCTCCTCCTCCTCCACCCCCACCAGCACGGCCACCACCTCCCCCACCCCTACCCCCACCAGCACGGCCACCACCTCCTCCACCCCCACCCCCACCAGCACGACCACCACCTCCTCCTCCTCCACCCCAACCAGCACGTCCACCACCTCCCTCACCTCCACCCCCACCACCATGACCACCACCTCCTCCTCCTCCACCCCCACCAGCACGGCCACCACCTCCCTCACCTCCACCCCCACCAGCACGGCCACCACCTCCTCCTCCTCCACCCCCACCAGCACGGCCACCACCTCCCCCACCCCTACCACCACCAGCACGGCCACCACCTCCTCCACCCCCACCCCCACCAGCACGACCACCACCTCCTCCTCCTCCACCCCAACCAGCACGTCCACCACCTCCCTCACCTCCACCCCCACCACCATGACCACCACCTCTCTCACCACCACCCCTACCAGCACGGCCACCACCTCCTCCACCCCCACCCCCACGACCACGGCCACCACCTCCTCCACCCCCACCCCCACCAGCACGGCCACCACCTCCCCCACCCCTACCCCCACCAGCACGACCACCACATCCCTCACCTCCACCCCCACCAGCACGGCCACCACCTCCTCCACCCCCACCCCCACCAGCACGACCACCACCTCCCCCACCCCCACCCCCACCAGCACGGCCACCACCTCCTCCTCCTCCACCCCCACGACCACGGCCACCACCTCCTCCACCCTCACCCCCACCAGCACGGCCACCACCTCCTCCTCCTCCACCCCCACCAGCACGGCCACCACCTCCCCCACCTCCACCCCCACCAGCACGGCCACCACCTCCTCCTCCTCCACCCCGACCAGCACGGCCACCACCTCCCTCACCTCCACCCCCACCACCATGACCACCATCTCTCTCACCACCAGCCCTACCAGCACGGCCACCACCTCCTCCACCCCCACCCCCACCAGCACGACCACCACCTTCTCCACCTCCACCCCCACGACCACGGCCACCACCTCCCTCACCCCCACCCCCACCAGCACGGCCACCACCTCTCTCACCACCAGCCCCACCAGCACGGCCACCACCTCCTCCTCCTCCACCCCCACAACCACGGCCACCACCTCCCTCACCCCCACCCCGACCAGCACGGCCACCACCTCTCTCACCACCAGCCCCACCAGCACGGCCACCACGTCCTCCTCCTCCACCCCCACCAGCACGGCCACCACCTCCTCCACCCCCACCCCCACCAGCACGGCCACCACCTCCCTCACCTCCACCCCCACCAGCACGGCCACCACCTCTCTCACCACCAGCCCCACCAGCACGGCCACCACGTCCTCCTCCTCCACCCCCACCAGCACGGCCACCACCTCCTCCACCTCCACCCCCACCAGCACGGCCACCACCTCCCCCACCCCCACCCCCACCAGCACGGCCACCACCTCCCCCACCTCCATCCCCACCAGCACGGTCACCACCTCCTCCTCCCCCACCCCCATGACCACGGCCACCACCTCCGCCACCTCCACCCCCACCAGCACGGCCACCACCTCCTCCTCCTCCACCCCCACCAGCACGGCCACCACCTCCTCCACCCCCACCCCCACCAGCACGGCCACCACCTCCGCCACCTCCACCCCCACCAGCACGGCCACCACCTCCTCCTCCCCCACCCCCACCAGCACGGCCACCACCTCCCCCACCTCCACCCCCACCAGCACGGCCACCACCTCCTCCTCCTCCACCCCGACCAGCACGGCCACCACCTCCCTCACCTCCACCCCCACCACCATGACCACCATCTCTCTCACCACCAGCCCTACCAGCACGGCCACCACCTCCTCCACCCCCAACCCCACCAGCACGACCACCACCTTCTCCAGCTCCACCCCCACGACCACGGCCACCACCTCCCTCACCCCCACCCCCACCAGCACGGCCACCACCTCTCTCACCACCAGCCCCACCAGCACGGCCACCACCTCCTCCTCCTCCACCCCCACAACCACGGCCACCACCTCCCTCACCCCCACCCCGACCAGCACGGCCACCACCTCTCTCACCACCAGCCCCACCAGCACGGCCACCACGTCCTCCTCCTCCACCCCCACCAGCACGGCCACCACCTCCTCCACCCCCACCCCCACCAGCACGGCCACCACCTCCCTCACCTCCACCCCCACCAGCACGGCCACCACCTCTCTCACCACCAGCCCCACCAGCACGGCCACCACGTCCTCCTCCTCCACCCCCACCAGCACGGCCACCACCTCCTCCACCTCCACCCCCACCAGCACGGACACCACCTCCCCCACCCCCACCCCCACCAGCACGGCCACCACCTCCCCCACCTCCATCCCCACCAGCACGGTCACCACCTCCTCCTCCCCCACCCCCATGACCACGGCCACCACCTCCGCCACCTCCACCCCCACCAGCACGGCCACCACCTCCTCCTCCTCCACCCCCACCAGCACGGCCACCACCTCCTCCACCCCCACCCCCACCAGCACGGCCACCACCTCCTCCACCCCCACCCCCACCAGCACGGCCACCACCTCCGCCACCTCCACCCCCACCAGCACGGCCACCACCTCCTCCTCCCCCACCCCCACCAGCACGGCCACCACCTCCTCCTCCCCCACCCCCACCAGCACGGCCACCACCTCCTCCACCCCCACCCCCACCAGCACGGCCACCACCTCCTCCTCCTCCACCCCCACGACCACGGCCACCACCTCCGCCACCTCCACCCCCACCAGCACGGCCACCACCTCCTCCACCCCCACCCCTACCAGCACGGCCACCACCTCCCCCACCTCCACCCCCACAACAACGGCCACCACCTCCTCCTCCTCCACCCCCACGACCACGGCCACCACCTCCGCCACCTCCACCCCCACCAGCACGGCCACCACCTCCTCCACCCCCACCCCCACCAGCACGGCCACCACCTCCCCCACCCCCACCCCCACCAGCACAGCCACCACCTCCCCCACGCCCACCCCCACCAGCACGGCCACCACCTCCCTCACCTCCACCCCCACCAGCACAGCCACCACCTCCTCCACCCCCACCCCCACCAGCACGGCCACCACCTCCTCCACCCCCACCCCCACCAGTACGGCCACCACCTCCCTCACCTCCACCCCCACCAGCACGGCCACCACCTCCGCCACCTCCACCCCCACCAGCAGGGCCACCACCTCCTCCACCTCCACCCCCACCAGCACGGCCACCACCTCCTCCACCCCCACCCCCACGACCACGGCCACCACCTCCTCCACCCCCACCCCTACCAGCACGGCCACCACCTCCTCCACCCCCACCCCCACCAGCACGGCCACCACCTCCCCCACGCCCACCCTCACGAGCACGGCCACCACCTCCTCCACCCCCACCCCCACCAGTACGGCCACCACCTCCCTCACCTCCACCCCCACCAGCACGGCCACCACCTCCGCCACCTCCACCAGCACGGCCACCACCTCCTCCACCCCCACCCCTACCAGCACGGCCACCACCTCCTCCACCCCCACCCCCACCAGCACGGCCACCACCTCCTCCACCTCCACCCTCACGAGCACGGCCACCACCTCCTCCACCCCCACCCCCACCAGTACGGCCACCACCTCCCTCACCTCCACCCCCACCAGCACGGCCACCACCTCCGCCACCTCCACCCCCACCAGCACGGCCACCACCTCCCCCACCCCCACCCCCACCAGCACGGCCACCACCTCCTCCTCCCCCACCCCCACCAGCACGGCCACCACCTCCTCCTCCTCCACCCCCACCAGCACGGCCACCACCTCCTCCACCCCCACCCCCACCAGTACGGCCACCACCTCCCTCACCTCCACCCCCACCAGCACGGCCACCACCTCCGCCACCTCCACCCCCACCAGCACGGCCACCACCTCCCCCACCTCCACCCCCACCAGCACGGCCACCACCTCCCCCACCCCCACCCCCACCAGCACAGCCACCACCTCCGCCACCTCCACCCCCACGACCACGGCCACCACCTCCTCCTCCTCCACCCCCACCAGCACGGCCACCACCTCCGCCACCTCCACCCCCACCAGCACGACCACCACCTCCCCCACCTCCACCCCCACGACCACGGCCACCACCTCCTCCTCCTCCACCCCCACCAGCACGGCCACCACCTCCTCCACCTCCACCTCCGCCCCCACGACCACGGCCACCATCTCCTCCACCTCCACCCCCACCACCACGGCCACCACCTCCCCCACCCCCACCCCCACCAGCACGGCCACCACCTCCCCCACCCCCACCAGCACGGCCACCACCTCCTCCTCCTCCACCCCCACCAGCACGGCCACCACCTCTCCCACCTCAACCCCCACGAGCACGGCCACCACCTCCTCCTCCTCCACCCCCACCAGCACGGCCACCACCTCTCCCACCTCAACCCCCACGAGCACGGCCACCACCTCCCTCACCTCCACCCCCACGACCACGGC
>NC_140438.1:295000-475266 GCF_965140295.1 Lepidochelys olivacea | reverse complement strand
CACCTCCACCCCCACGACCACGGCCACCACCTCCTCCTCCTCCACCCCCACCAGCACGGCCACCACCTCCTCCACCTCCACCTCCGCCCCCACGACCACGGCCACCATCTCCTCCACCTCCACCCCCACCACCACGGCCACCACCTCCCCCACCCCCACCCCCACCAGCACGGCCACCACCTCCCCCACCCCCACCAGCACGGCCACCACCTCCTCCTCCTCCACCCCCACCAGCACGGCCACCACCTCTCCCACCTCAACCCCCACGAGCACGGCCACCACCTCCTCCTCCTCCACCCCCACCAGCACGGCCACCACCTCTCCCACCTCAACCCCCACGAGCACGGCCACCACCTCCCTCACCTCCACCCCCACGACCACGGCCACCACCTCCGCCACCTCCACCCCCACCAGCACGGCCACCACCTCCCCCACCCCCACCCCCACCAGCACAGCCACCACCTCCGCCACCTCCACCCCCACGACCACGGCCACCACCTCCTCCTCCTCCACCCCCACCAGCACGGCCACCACCTCCGCCACCTCCACCCCCACCAGCACGACCACCACCTCCCCCACCTCCACCCCCACGACCACGGCCACCACCTCCTCCTCCTCCACCCCCACCAGCACGGCCACCACCTCCTCCACCTCCACCCCCACGACCACGGCCACCACCTCCTCCACCTCCACCCCCACCACCACGGCCACCACCTCCCCCACCCCCACCCCCACCAGCACGGCCACCACCTCCCCCACCCCCACCAGCACGGCCACCACCTCCTCCTCCTCCACCCCCACCAGCACGGCCACCACCTCTCCCACCTCAACCCCCACGAGCACGGCCACCACCTCCTCCTCCTCCACCCCCACCAGCACGGCCACCACCTCTCCCACCTCAACCCCCACGAGCACGGCCACCACCTCCCTCACCTCCACCCCCACGACCACGGCCACCACCTCCGCCACCTCCACCCCCACCAGCACGGCCACCACCTCCCCCACCCCCACCCCCACCAGCACAGCCACCACCTCCGCCACCTCCACCCCCACGACCACGGCCACCACCTCCTCCTCCTCCACCCCCACCAGCACGGCCACCACCTCCTCCACCTCCACCCCCACGACCACGGCCACCACCTCCTCCACCTCCACCCCCACCACCACGGCCACCACCTCCCCCACCCCCACCCCCACCAGCACGGCCACCACCTCCTCCTCCTCCACCCCCACCAGCACGGCCACCACCTCTCCCACCTCAACCCCCACGAGCACGGCCACCACCTCCCCCACCCCCACCAGCACGGCCACCACCTCTCCCACCTCAACCCCCACGAGCACGGCCACCACCTCCGCCACCCCCACCCCCACCAGCACGGCCACCACCTCTTCCACCCCCACCGGCACAGCTCCCTCCTCCTCCCCTTCCACCACAACCTCTGTGCCCCCTAACTGGACAGTTACCAGCCCTTCCACATGGCCGTCCACTACCCCAATCAGCACATGTCCTGTCACTTCTACCTGTTTTGTCCCAACTATGTGCGTCGTTCCTACTCAGGACTGGAGTACCCCGAACTGGGGCAGTCCTACCCCAGGTGAGTCTTCACATGGCTTATGGATTGGGCTATTGCTGATGTGAGCTTCTTGTACTCTGGGTCGTCACTGTGGAAAACCATCAAAGTCCCCAGCAATGCACGTTTTTTAACTGTGCTGGTATGAGCCATGCATAACTCTTCCCTTATGTAAATATGGTGTTACTCTTCCCTGATCATAATCCATTTTAACTCCTGATTGATAAATATGGAGTAAGTCTTCTCTGACGTGACTACAGAATGACTCTTCCCGGGTCTGCGTCCAGTGTAGCATCTGACTCTTGTAAATATGGAGTCACGCTTTAGCAGACTTCAACCAGTTTAACCTCTAGCTTGTTTCAATGCAGTGTAACTCCTCATTGATGAACGCTTGGAAGAGGGCTGGTGAAAAATTTCTATGAAAAAAGACATTTCCTGGCCGAAAAGTTCAGTTTTTACAGAATTTTTTTTGACCAGCACTTTAGCTGCCTACAGCTCAAGCCAGACAAATTAAACCTGGATATTTGGCACAAATGTTTAAAAATTAGGTTAATGAACCATTGAAACAGTCTCCCAAGAGCATTGGTGGAGAAACCGTCTGTTGATGTTGTCCAATTCAGTTTGGATGCCACTGTAGAAGATGCATTAGTCCAAGGTGAAATTCTCTGGCCACTTTTATACAGGAGGTCAGACCCAATGCTGAGAGTCCCTTCTGAGGCCCACTGGTCTGAATAATCTTATTTACATCAGGGGTAAAATTGGGAGTGAATTTCTCCAATTTCAGAGCTGCTACAGTGCTGTAATTGACATCAGATCCCAACCCTGAGTTTAAGACCCTGTTTACGTTCGAGAAATTTCCACTGGTAGAAGCAGATTAGTGTAGTGGACTTGGTGCAGATTCCTAATGTAGATGCACTTCACTGAAACAAGACCCAAATACCTTACACTGGGGCAAATATCTTTAGTGTATAGAAGCTTAAGGAGTCTGACTTGAGACTAGGAGACTGAGGCCTACTAGTTAGAGGGGGGGCTGGGAGCCAGGACTCCTGGGTTCTCTCCCCGGCTCTGGGAGGGGAGTAGGGGATGGTGGGTGAGAGCAGGGGGGCCTGGGAGCCAGGACTCCTGGGTTCTACCCCTGTCTCTGGGAGGAGGTGTGTATCACTGAGATAGCCTTTGGGTCGAAAGATAGACTTTCCTGGCTCTCACTAACACTCACGGTGGATGTTTCTTCCTTTCAGTTTCCTGCCAGCATGGTGGCACATACAATGGGATCAGGTGCATCTGCGTCCCTGGTTTCTCCGGCCCCGTGTGCGCCTCCCATGATGCCAGCAAGGCCTGCCAGAATGGCAGCACTCCCGTTGGTACCAAATGCATCTGCCCACCGGGTTACTATGGCGACCTGTGTGAATCCTATAACGCCTCCAGGGACTGCCAGAACGGTGGGACTCCGGTGGGAATTGAGTGCCTCTGCCCACCTGCGCACTACGGCTCCCGGTGTGAATTGAATAACACCACCGCCGGCTCCACCACTACCAGGTCCCCTACCACCTCACCTGTCACCACCACCTCAAGCACTGTGTCCCCTCCCACTGCATCCCAGAATACCACCACGCCACGTACCACAACGGCCACATCCCAGGATACCACCACGCCACGTACCACAACCACCACATCCCAGAAAACCACCACAACTACCATGCCACGTAGCACCGCGACCACCACCCGAAGTACGTCTACGCAGGATGTCTCCCCCACCTGTGAGAACGGGGGAACCTGGATGAATGGTGGATGCCAATGCACGTCCAGTTTCCAGGGACCAAAGTGCCAATACGCCGCAGAAGTCATTGAGGTCAAACTCGGTAATGAAAACCTGTGTAAATTGATCCTTCTGTCTGGAGCCTAGACTCTCCCAATAGAGTCATCCAAGCCTGATGGCCAGGGCATGGGTGGCCAGACCTGGCCACAGTCAGGGGACAGGAGCCAAGAATCAGCTGGATCAAGATAACAGGGGGTGAGAGGCAAGAGACAAACAGGAGGTCAGGAACCACAAATCAGAGGACAGGAGTCAAGCTGGGTTGGAAATTAAGCCAGGAGAGCAGGACCAGGGTTGGTGTGTGGCTGCTTCTGTGAACACTGTGGGCCTGGGTTTGAGACCCATGAGTCATGACATCAAAGCCAGACAGGACCATTGTGACCATCTAGTCCAACCTCCTGTATAACCCAGGCCGGAGACCTGCCCTGCACAGTAATTCCCAGAGCAGATCTGTTTGGAAAATATCCCCTCTTGATTTTAAAATTGCCACTGATGGAGACCCCACCATGACCCTGGGGAAATGATTCTCACTGTTAAAAATTGACACCTTTCCGGGCCAAATTTGTCTAGCTTCATCTTACAGCCCTAGGAGGGGTTAGACCTGCCTCTGCTAGACTGAAGAGCCCATTGTTAAATATTTGCTCCCCATGTAGGCACTGACAGATTGGGATCAGTCACCCCTTCACCTTCTCTTTTCCAAGCTAAATAGACTGAGCTCCTGGTGTTTCTCACACTAAGGCAGGTTTTCAAGCACTCCATGAGACCTGTGGAAACCCAATCAGGGATGTCCCACCTGGGCCAGGATCCAGGATGACTAGTCCCATGCAGGAGCACTGTTAGCATTCGAGGGGGTCATGTGGCTGGGGCTGTGAGCCAGAACCCAGTAAGGTAGCATGGCTGGCTTGTAGGAAAGTGAGGTCTTGAATCCTGGAGACCTAACCTAGCAGGCCTGTCCAGGTGGGACAACCTGGTTCTGTTCCCGGACTGGGGGAGGGCGGTGAGGAAACACTTTCAGTGGCAGGATGGCGGGTAGTGAAAAGACAAGTCTTCCTCCTCACTGGCCCCCTCTGGCTAGGTAACAAATGATGTGATGGGTTCTGAAGGGCAGTAGAGTCCTTTCCCCTGGCCCTGGATGCTGGGGGTCCTGGGATGTGCGCATCAGGAGAGCTAACAAGGACCCCTGAGGGGAGAAGGCAATTCCCCTCTGCCATTCCCATGGTTTCTGCCGATTTTCACTGTGTTTCTTCCCCCCCCCCCCCAACGCCCCAATGAAGAGGTGAATGTAACAGTGGACGTGAAGCTGCAGATCACCAGCCACAAATTCACCCCTAAGCTGGAGGACAACACAACTCAAGAATACAAAAACTTTACCTTGGACTTCAAACAGCAGGTGGGACCCGGAGGAGCAACCGGGAAGGGGGAGTTAGTGAGAGAGAGGCCCACAATGGGGTGGAAGGTCGGGGGGATGTGGGGGAACTTTCCAAGAGAGGTATGAGGTCAGGGGATCATCTCCCAGGGGAAGGGCTGGGAGGCCCATTGCTGGAGACGTTGGGAGCTAGGGCTGGGCACAATGCTGGGGAATGGGATGATCCCAGCCCACCAGAGGGGAATAGACTTAAATGGGTCTTTCCCAGTGCTGAGCACTGGTTTCCTGGGGAGCGTCCAGGTGGGAGTATGTTCGCTGCTTAGGTATCATGGCTGGGAACCTTGCCAGCCCCCTGGGCTCGCCAGGGCCCCATCTCAATGGGGTGGGGACGTTCAGGGCAGCCTCTGCCAGTGACGTGTGCCCCATTTCCTTCCAGATGAAGTTGGTTTACAGCAATATCGCAGGGTACAAAGACGTGGTGATCCTGAAACTGACGTGAGTATTCCCCAAAGCTCCGCCCACAACCTGAGCTCCGCCCACAAGCCACCACCCATCCTCTGTGAGACTCCTAAAGGAGGCTCTGCCTGCAGTAGGCATGTGTGTGTGTCTTTGACACATGGTTGGTTCTTTGGCATCAGCGGTTCACCAGTGTTCAGAGCCTTTCTGGGCTGCATCTGTTAGGAGGAGACATCGGTGCTACAGGTCAGGTCTATTCTTGGTGCAATCCTATTTATCTACCAAGGAAAAAAATGTCCACAGTGTCCAGCTTCCCTGAACGCAGCAGCATGTCCCTTGCTCAGAAATCCTCACATCTACAGCTCCTGTGGGCTCTGTGCCCAGAGAGCGCCCTCTCTCTCTCTCTGTTTTCTCAGGGCCAACTCACGACTGCTTCTCCTGGCACCCACCACCTGCAAATCTATATCCTAGCTCCTGTTTTGCAACCAGGGAAAACCCCTGTTCAGCCCACACGGTTTAGTGGCAGTGTGCCATGGGCAGTAGCCTCCATTGTTTGTAGCTCTCTCAGCTGCATAATGGGGCTTAATTGTTCATTCCACTGACTCTGAAAGAGGGTAGTTGGAACAGCCTGTTGGCTTTCATGAGGTCTGTGATTGTCACTGGAGCTCAGAGCCCCTTCCCAGAAGCTGGTGGCATCTTTCAGCTCAGTATGTTCAGCGTGAACAATATTTGTCCATCCTTGTCCTTCCTTCCCGGTCCAGAAACAGTTAACAGTGTTGATGTTGAAAGGTGCGTCCCTTTGACTTTCACGTTGATCGGCACCTGCTTCTGGGGATGGGAGTGTCGTTAGGTCCAGTTCTGGCATCCGCATTTTTGAAAAATCGGAGAGGGTGCAGTGAAGAGCCACAAAAATGATTTTAAGGGCTGACAGTGAGGGACTTGGAGATTTATCTGTTTAGTTTATCAGTAAGACGATCCAGAGGTACTTACCCACCACACCCAGGCATGCCTATGGTGGCTAAGTACCTCCACGGGGAGCAGATACAGCACAAGAATCACATTAAAGCCGGATAAATTCAACTTAGAAATAAGGCAAAATGTTTTCCAAGTGAGGGTGATTAACAAACACCGAAGGGAAGTGGTGGCTTCTCCATCTCTTCCCGTCTTCGGACGGATGCCTCTCTGGAAGGTGCTTTAGCCAACCACAAGTTATTGAGCCGGTACGTTTCTCCAGCCTGGGTTACACAGAAGGTCGGATGAGATGAGTCACTGCTCCCTTCCGACCGTAAACCCCATGAATATATTAATCAAATTCATGGGCATTGGTGCCTCACCCCTCTGTGCCTGGGTGACAATCTCCGCACACATGCTCTGCAGTGGGGATCGGAGCGAACACCCCAGGAAGGACGGACATGCCAACCCAAGGTGGGTTTGTTCCTTCAGGCAGGGCAGCGTCGTGGTGGATCACATTGTCATCCTGGCTTTACCTGTCACTGAGGAACTCAACACGAAGGTTGAGAACGTGGCTGAGCAGCTGAAGACACAGATAGAGAAGGCGGCTGAGAACCAGAACTGCAAAGACAACTCCTGTGAGTCTCTGTGCGGTGAGGGCAGATGAGGCTGGGTGGAGAGGGGACAGATCCATGGTCTTGGGAGGAAGATTCTCCATCATTCCACCCCCAATCTCTGCCGGGGGGCTGGAAGATAGATAGATAGATAGATAGAGGGGGTGGATGGGGATAGATAGATAGAGGGGGTGGATGGGGATAGATAGATAGAGGGGGTGGATAGATAGATGGGGTGGATGGGGATGGATGGAGAGGATGGGAAGTGTTACGGGGATGGAGAAAGTGAGGAATGGATGGAAGAGTGCTTGTGGTGATGGATGGAGAATGGAAGGGTGGGTGGAGGGGTGTTTGTGGGGATGGATGGAGGGATGGAGGGTTTGTGTGGGGAAGGGAGGGATGGGTGGAGGGTGTTTGTGGGGATGGATGGAGAGAAAAGCATTGACCTCTGTGATTTCAGTGGCTGGCCCGAGTTCACAGAGAACAGCTTTCTTCCTTTCCCCCCACACCACGAGGCCCACGGGCAGTCCTTTCACAGGCCCAGACAGGGGTCAGGTCGTCAGCCAGGCCTTTTCCAACCCCCAAGTCAGTGGCAAGGCCCGTGCAGCGTGGGGAGCTTCGGGGGCCACAAGGGGGGGTGTGCAGCTGAGGGGCGACCATCCCCGTCTCTCACTCCCGCTCCTGACCAACCCTGGGTCAGCTCACTAACAACTGCCTGTCCCGTATCTTCCAGCCATGATGTGTTTCAATGCCTCCTCTGCTGACGTCTCAAACGGGACAATGCCAAAGTTCAATGGCACCGGTGAGTGACCCATGGCCGACTGGTGGGGGAGCGGCGCTGGGGCGGTTCAGAGGGGGTGTCAGTGTTTCCTCTGCAGCCAGTGACCCATGACCCCTCTCTCACCTCTGCAGAGTACTGCCAGGAAGCAGCCCCCGAAGGCTACGGGCAGTTCTACTTCCCTAACCTCACCAAGTCCGGCCTCTCCTGCTTCTCCAACTGCACCAAGAGCACGCCTGGCTTCATTAACTGCAACCACGGGCAGTGCCAGCTGACGCGAGCCGGCCCCCAGTGCATGTGAGTTGTGCGTGTACACGCCCGTGCACACACGCACACACGCGCCTGCCTGCTGTGCGCGCGGAATCACTTTGACCAGCCCCCGAGAAACCCCAACTGCTTCGGAAACGTCAGGACGAGCCGTTTCATTTCGACCTTCATAAATGATCTGGAGGATGGTGTGGATTGCACTCTCAGCAAATTTGCGGATGATACTAAACTGGGAGGAGTGGTAGATACGCTGGAGGGGAGGGATAGGATACAGAAGGACCTAGACCAATTGGAAGGTTGGGCCAAAAGGAATCTGATGAGGTTCAATAAGGATAAGTGCAGGGTCCTGCACTTAGGACGGAAGAACCCAATGCACAGCTACAGACTAGGGACCGAATGGCTAGGCAGCAGTTCTGCGGAAAAGGACCTAGGGGTGACAGTGGACGAGAAGCTGGATATGAGTCAGCAGTGTGCCCTTGTTGCCAAGAAGGCCAATGGCATTTTGGGATGTATAAGTAGGGGCATAGCGAGCAGATCGAGGGACGTGATCGTTCCCCTCTATTCGACATTGGTGAGGCCTCATCTGGAGTACTGTGTCCAGTTTTGGGCCCCACACTTCAAGAAGGATGTGGATAAATTGGAGAGAGTCCAGCGAAGGGCAACAAAAATGATTAGGGGACTGGAACACATGAGTTATGAGGAGAGGCTGAGGGAGCTGGGATTGTTTAGCCTGCAGAGGAGAAGAATGAGGGGGGATTTGATAGCTGCTTTCAACTACCTGAAAGGGGGTTCCAAAGAGGATGGCTCTAGACTGTTCTCAATGGTAGCAGATGACAGAACGAGGAGTAATGGTCTCAAGTTGCAGTGGGGGAGGTTTAGATTGGATATTAGGAAAAACTTTTTCACTAAGAGGGTGGTGAAACACTGGAATGAGTTACCTAGGGAGGTGGTAGAATCTCCTTCCTTAGAGGTTTTTAAGGTCAGGGTTGACAAAGCCCTGGCTGGGATGATTTAACTGGGAATTGGTCCTGCTTTGAGCAGGGGGTTGGACTAGATGACCTTCTGGGGTCCCTTCCAACCCTGATATTCTATGATTCTATGATTCTATGACCTGACCCCAAGCTGTTTTGGGTTCTGTTCTGGGGCACTTTACCAGAAGTGAAGGAGGACTGGACTGGCAAAGTAGCCGGAGGAGGGGCCCTCCTGGTAACCCTTTAGCCCAAGGGTGAGGGGAAAATGCCCTGGGATCCGGCAGGTCAATTCTCCCCTCTGCTAGAAATAGACTTGTAGGACTGGAAGGGTCCTCGGGAGGGCATGTACTCCAGTCCCCTGCACTCATGCCAGGACTAAGCATTATCTCCATCCCTGACAGGGGTTTGTCTGGGGAGGAAAGATCTGAATTTGGGTCTGTAGCACGGCAGGGGAGAGGCGATGGGCTATTCCCACGTGGGGCTTTCTCAGGCTCTCCTGGTGTAGCTGTTCCACGTTGTATAAATAATTAACTAGCCATTGGAGGAGGGATTTGAACTTGAGCCTTCCACAGCTGACCGAGGGACCCCAAGCACCAGGCTGTAGATTCATTCTCGCTCGCTTTCACTGTCGTTATGAATGATGGCCCCAGCACCCTCTCCTCCTCCTCCAGCTGCCCTGTGACGCTCGTCCTCTGTTGCTTTTGTTACGAACACCTGACTGAGAAACGAAAAATGTTGGGTCAGGTCAAAGAGGTTTTGTTTCTGTGTGACTTGAAAGTTTTTCCTACTTTTCCATTTGACCCCCGCAATTTTCGCACCAGCTCAGCTTTGGCTCAACGTGAAACAATTATTTCTCTGTTTTGTGTTTGCTCGAGTGGCCGTTGAATGGGAAAACCCATGATTGGCACAGTTGTGGCCTCTGTGCTTGGCTCCAGCATAGCCTGCATGGGATAGCTAAGACTTGGGATAGTTAAGTCCCAGGCAGACCAAAGAGCTACAAAAGAATCTCTCAAAACTGGGCGACTGGGCAACCAAATGACAGATGAAATTCAATGTTGATAAATGCAAAGTGATGCACATTGGAAAGCATAATCCCAACTATACATATACAATGATGGGGTCTAAATTAGCTGTTACCACTCAGGAGAGAGATCTCAGCGTCATTGTGGATAGTTCTCTGAAAACTTCCACTCAATGTGCAGCGGCCATCAAAAAACTGAACAGAATGCTGGGAATCATTAAGAAAGGGATAGATAATAAGACAGAAAATATCATATTGCCTCTATATAAATCCATCTTGAATACTGCGTGCAGATCTCATAGCCCCCATCTCCAAAAAGACATATTGGAATTGGAAAAGGTTCAGAAAAGGGCAACCAAAACGATTAGGGGTATGGAACGGCTGCCGCATGAGGAGAGATTAATAAGACGGGGACTTTTCAGCTTGGAAAAGAGACGACTAAGGGGGGATATGAGAGAGGTCTATAAAATCATGACGGGTGTGGAGAAAGTGAATAAGGAAGCGTTGTTTACTTCTTCTTGTAACACAAGAACTAGGGGCCACCCAATGAAATGAATAGGCAGCAGGTTTAAAACAAACAAAAGGAAGTATTTCTTCACACCAAGCAGTCAACCTGTGGAACTCCTTGCCAGAGGATGTGGTGAAGGCCAAGACCATAACAGGGTTCAAAAAAGAACTAGATAAGTTCCTGGAGGACAGGTCCATGAATGGCTATGAGCCAGGATGGGCAGGGATGGTGTCCCTAGTCTCTGTTTGCCAGAGGCTGGGAATGGGTGACAGGGGACGGATCACTGGATGATTCCCTGTTCTGTTCATTCCCTCTGGGGCACCTGGCATTGGCCACTGTTGGAAGACAGGACACTGAGCTAGATGGACTGCTGGTCTGACCCAGGTTGGCCATTCTTATAACTCAGATCCATGGAGAAGGACCCGGGCACAGCAGGGACCGCTCACTGGAACCAGAGAATCCTGACTGGATGGGGGATCCCAGGGAAGTGGCTCGGGAGATAGGATGGGGCAGGACAGGAAAGGGGCTGAGTTGGGGCTGATCTCACCCCCTGCATCTCCCCCACAGCTGCTCCGAGACGGGCTTGTACTGGTACCCCACAGAGCGCTGCGCCACCCGCATCAGCAAATTGGCCGTTGGTCTGGGCATGGCCGTCGCAGTGCTGGTGATCGTGAGCGCCATCCTCAGTGTCTTTCTGTTCAGAGCCAAGAGGATGAAAACCCAGTTCAGGTAACTGGGCCGGGAACACATGGGTCGGCCCAGCCTTCAACTGAGATGGTGTGAGCCTGCGGTTAGAGCGGGGGGGGGGGGGGCTCGGTGCCAGGACTCCTGGGTTCCCTCTCTGGCTCTGGGAGGGGAGTGGGGGCTGGTGGGTTAGAGCGGGGGGGGATGGGATCCCGGACGCCTGGATTCTCTCCCCAGCTCTGCCTACCACGTCTGTACCTCAGTTTTCCCCTATCCCAAGCGGGGATAATGTTCTTTCCCGGGGCAGAGGTGGGTCATGAGGCTCTGCCGAGGAAGGTTTGCTGTGAGCTCTGAGGGGTCCCAGTATCTGCAGTGGGGGTTGGGTCTGGAAAGAGTCGGACCCTCACCCCTTTGAGTCGAGGGGCAGGTCCAAAAGGTGGGATCAGAGGGGCTTCCCCACAGCCATGGGGCAGAGGGAGGCCGAGTCAGATGCCCTCAGAGGCCCAGCGTGGTGGTGGAAGCTTCAGCGACCTGCCCGCGGGACCCTGTGCACCGAGCGGCCCGGCACTGATGGCCATGGCTGTCGCTGCTCCCCCTGCAGCCTGCACTTGGACGATGACACTGAGAAATGGTACGAGAACGACTATGCCGAATGGAACACTGCTGGGAGCTTCTGCATCAGGAACGAAGGAGCCAACTTCGACAAAGGTAACGCTGGATCCATCCCGGGCTGGGCGAGATGGGCTGGTGGGAACCCCTGGGCCAAGGAGGGTGGGGGGATAGCTCAGTGGTTTGAGCATTGGCCTGCTAAACCCAGGGTGGTGAGCTCATTCCTTGAGGGGGCCATTGAGGGATCTGGGGCAAAAATTGGGGATTGGTCCTGCTTTGAGCAGGGGGTTGGACTAGATGACATCCTGAGGTCCCTTCCAACCCTGATAGCGTGTGATTCTATGACAGCCATCCACGGAGACTGGGTCAGTGCCATCAGTGGGGGAAGGTGGCTCTGAGGGATTCCTTCGAGGGTGTGGGGGTCCTGGCCACGCGTCCACCAGCTGAATCCTCCACCTTCCTAACCCTTCTCTCTCGCCAGGTTCGGACAGCACCAACTCCTTCAAGGTTAACATGGAATCCATCGACAGCTCTCTCCCGGTAGGTTTGGCCATATCGGTCCCCTCCTGCAGCTGCCCACGGGGAGCACACTCTGCTCCGGACGGGAGACGTGTGCATTAAGGAGCCATTGGGTGGCAAAGCCACTCCGGTGCACAACTAACCTGCTCAGGCAGCCCAGAGAGAGACGCATCCCTTTCCAGATGGAGACCTCTCTCCTGGGAAGCCAGGACTCTGCAGAAGATTGGGGGCGGGGGCTGGATAATCAGCCTAATGTGAGCTCCCAGTGCAATGCTGTGGCCAAAAGGGCCGATGCGATCCTGGGATGCGTAAAGAGGGCTCTGCTCATGGTCCCCCCACTTCTCACCCTCCCAGGTGCACATCCAGAGGCCGGAGATTGTTGTGACCCAGCTATGAGCTGGGCCCAGGCCCCCTGGGGAGGAGCGGGGGATGTGGCCTGAGGCACCATGGACCCCCGGAGAAGAGCATAAATGTTTCCACACCGCAGCTCAGGGAGGCTGGAGGAGGGCCAAGAGGGGAGGCCAGGCAGCGAAGGGGCCAGACGGCTGCGGGACCCTGGCTCTTGGTATCATCTTCAGGGAGCCTCCTCACCTCAAACATCCTCCTCCCTCAGCAACCACCCTCCACATCCTTCCAGTCCCCAATCCCAGCTCCCCTGTCTGGGACACGAGGGCCCTGCTGCTGGGGCGTCGGTGGCGCTGCCTAATGGCCCCATGCAGCCCCCTGGAACGATTACTGAGATGGGGTCCTGGAGAAGCCGATTCTCCCCTCACCTCTGTGTAAATCAGGAGTAACTCTGCTGGGGCAAATTCCCCTCTCGCTCCTCCGGTGTAAATCACGAGTAACTCCACTGGGACTAATTCCCCTCTTGCTTCCCCCATTGTAAATCAGAAGTAACTCTGCTGGGGTTTATCAGGCTGGTTCCCCATGCGCTTGCCCTGGTGCAGCACAGGGAACGTGAGCTCAGCATCAGGCCCCTCGAGGGGGGCGTTCGCCCTGCCCAGCCGCCTGCCCCTGGCGGGATGTGAGCTTTAGCGGCTCCAGAGCCAATCTCCACAGGCATGATGCAGATTTTCCTGTCCGCCTCCACCCTCGCCCTGCTGACCCCAGCACAAGGGCCGGCCTTACGGAAAATGATGCCCTGGGTGAAAGTGTATTTTGGTGTTGCAGGCCCCCAGTGCTTCCCTGGGCTCCCCACCCATCCCCCCTGACTCCTACTGCTTCCACAGGCTCCCCACCCATCTCCCCTGGCCCCCGCTGCTTCCCTGGGCTCCCCACCCATCCCCCCGGCCCCCGCTGCTTCCACAGGCTCCCCACCCATTCCCCCTGCTCCTACTGCCTCCCCAGGCTCCCCAAACATCTCCCCTGTCCCCTACTGCTTCCCCAGGCTCTCCACATATCTCCCCTGGCTCCCGCTGCTTCCCTGGGCTCCCCACCCATCCCCCCTGGCCCCCGCTGTCTCCCCTGGCTCCCCACCCATCTCTCTAGCCCCTGCTGCTTCCCCGGGCTCTCCACCCATCCCACCTGACCCCTGCTGCCTCCTTGAGATCCTCCCACCGTTGCCCAAGCTGCCTTCCATGGCCTCACATCCCAAGCTTGCCCCACTCCTTGCCTCTTGACCATGGCAAAGCCGTGAAGCCGTGGCACCTCTGGGCTCCTGGCCAGCAGCTGCCACCCTACAGCCACCCAGCTCTGAAGGCACCACAGCAGCACAGAAGGAAAGGAGACAATACCGTGCCATGCCACCCGTCCTTGTGAGCTGCTGCTGGCAGCAATGCTGCCTTCCCTGCTGGGCACCCAGCCAGCAGCCGCAGCTCTCCAGCCGCCCAGCCGGTGCTTAATTTGTGCTGGGGCTAAGCCCTTAGCAATGCTTTCATTACAAATTAAACAGGGCCGTGCCCTCCCCTGACCAAAGCACCACGGGCCATCACCCATGTCACCCAGCCCTAAGGCCGGCCCTGCCCAGCACATGCACTTTAGCCCACGTCTGGCACCTGCCCCGGCCCGGTTAAGGCTGGTGAGTCCCGTCAGCAGCCCATGGGGACGGGTCTGGGGTGGGGGGCAGGGCATGTCCCTTGTCCTGCTCTTGCACTCTGTCTAAATGAGAAGACTTGATTCTGCAATAAAATGGTGATTGATGATGCATTCGTGTTGTTTTATTTCAGCGAACCCCCCATCCACGCTGTGGTAGCTACTGCCCAAGCAGCCCCTGCCCATAGGACACCCCCTTCCCCCCCACCACCAGAAGGACAGGCAAGCAGCCAGAGGCTGGCGGGCAGGGGCACAAGAAAGGGGAATCCTCAAACAAGAAAACCCTGCAAGCCACATGGCAGAGACAAGTCTCTCAGAGGGATTTCAAGGAGCAGGGACCCTGCAGATGATCTCAGCAAGCCTGCAGCAGGCTGGGGGGGGGGGGGTGGCTTAGGAAGACAGGACCCCCGCCATGCACAGCAGGACCAAGGTATGGAGGGGTTGGGGCTCTGGGGTAGGTGCATGAAGCTGTGCTGAACCAGAGAGGAGCAGGCATAGAGCTCTGAAGGGGGTAGATGTCCCAGGGCCCCGCTGCACTAGGCCCTGTACGTTATTTATTATGTGTATTATGGTAGCTCGGTACACCTGCCCCATCATGGCCTGGGGCCTTGCTGTGCTAGGTGCTGTATGTTATTTATGAGGTGTATTACAGTAGCGCTTAGGCACCCCCATCTTGGCTGCAGCCCCCCTGGTGCTAGGAGCTGCACAGACAGAGAACAAAGAGCTGCTGTCCGCCCCACAGAGCTGGCGAGCTCAGTCTTAGCCAAGCAGCCCCTGAGGGAGCCGGCCACACCAGCACCTGAGGACATGAGGGGCCGATATGGAGCAGGGGTTTCCGCACACCAGCGGCCTCCCTGCTGGCGAGTCTAGGTGGGCACCAGGGCATGGGAGAGTTTTAAGGAGGATCTGATGTGGTCTCTGCCCCTTCCTGGAGGCCAGCCAGCCCGCCCTGCACCATTATGGGCATAGCGAGCAGATGTAGGGGCATAGCGAGCAGATCGAGGGACGTGATCGTTCCCCTCTATTCGACATTGGTGAGGCCTCATCTGGAGTACTGTGTCCAGTTTTGGGCCCCACACTTCAAGAAGGATGTGGATAAATTGGAGAGAGTCCAGCGAAGGGGAACAAAAATGATTAGGGGACTGGAACACATGAGTTATGAGGAGAGGCTGAGGGAGCTGGGATTGTTTAGCCTGCAGAAGAGAAGAATGAGGGGGGATTTGATAGCTGCTTTCAACTACCTGAAAGGGGGTTCCAAAGAGGATAGCTCTAGACTGTTCTCAATGGTAGCAGATGACAGAACGAGGAGTAATGGTCTCAAGTTGCAGTGGGGGAGGTTTAGATTGGATATTAGGAAAAACTTTTTCACTAAGAGGGTGGTGAAACACTGGAATGCGTTACCTAGGGAGGTGGTAGAATCTCCTTCCTTAGAGGTTTTTAAGGTCAGGCTTGACAAAGCCCTGGCTGGGATGATTTAACTGGGAATTGGTCCTGCTTTGAGCAGGGGGTTGGACTAGATGACCTTCTGGGGTCCCTTCCAACCCTGATATTCTATGATTCTATGATTATCAAGCCCAGCTGGGAATGGAGTGGGTGTTGGGGGAGGGGTGGTGAGAATCTGGCTGGGGGGAGCAGCAGACAGGGGATCCCATGGTCTTTCTCATGGCTCCAGGAGCTGGGCTGGGATTTTCCAACATGCCCAGGTAAGCTGGGAGCCCAAATCCCCTGGGGAAGTCAGTGGGGCGGCGAGGGGATAATGGCTCCCACGTTACTGGGGGACATCAGGGGCGTTCCCGCTCCTCCTGTGACGGGACACCCCAGAGAAGTATCACCCTGACCAGCGGAGCCCCGAGACCAGAGTGATGGGTTAGTGGCTCACACCCACTGCCACTTCGTCCCCCCACCTGCCTGTGGTCCACCCGGCTCTGGTGCAAAATGCTCCCCCCTTTCCCCCGAGCATGGCTCACTGCATGAACGCCTGCTTTGCTGCAGGTTGTGTGTGTCTGCCTTCTCGCCTCTTAAACTGGGGAGAACGGTGATGAATTTTCCCCTGGGGTTTATACCCTTCCCGAGCCCTGTTTTGGGTATGGGCATCCGCAATCTCCGCAGCCCATAGGACTGACTCAGGGTCCCTATCACACACAGCGGCTCTCACACGGTCAGGCACAAGGTCTAAGAACTGTTCCAAAGTTATTAACTCCAGCAATTTTTCAAAACTCCCATGCGCCTTTGCTCCCATAATCCACTTTTTAACAAAAGCCACCAGCTTATGAGCACATTCTACAAAAGTACCATCATTGGACATCTTAAACTTTCTACACTTAACCCTGTAAGTCTCAGGAGTAACCCTGAACCGCCTCAACACAGAATCCTTAAACCGCTCATAATCCAAGGCTTCTTGTTCCCTTAATTCATTAAATACCTCCCTGGCTTTCCCCGTCAATCTGGTCAGCAGGACAGGCATTTGCTGACCATCAGGGATTCCATGCAGAGTGCATAGATGTTCGAAGGTAGACAAAAACTCCTCTAGATCTTCACTATCTTTGTAAAGGGGACAGATCCTTTCCCAATTTCTTTCGTTATGGCAGGAAAACGGAGCACCAGGTGGCGATGACTTTCTCTGCTCTTCCAATACCTGGAGCTGAAGTTGGTGAGCCCTCTCCATGTGCCTCTTAGGAGCCCCTTGCTCAGCTTCCTTCTTTCTTTCAGCAGCGTCTCTTTCTAATTCAGCCATTCTTTTGCTTTTCCAGCAATCGAAGGTCTGCTAGTTTCCGTTCATGCTCAAATTGCAGTTTACTTGCTGCCTTTTGCACTCTAATTGCTTCTGCAGCTTCTGGGCTGTGCTCCTGCCTCCTGAGCACTGGCCACTAACAGATCTCTCAGTTCTTGATTTGTAGCTTTCCTTTTAAAGCTTCCCCTTTTCTGATCACAAATCTTCCAGGGCTCTTTTTTGCCAAGGCCCTCATAGGCTCTTTGCTCTCCCATTGCAACTGCTCTTTAACCAACCAAACTCTCAAAACCAAAATTCAAATTCGGATGGCGTGGGGTTCTGACCCAAAGCTTAATTGACCTGGTTCTGTGGATCCTGCCGACTACGCCCCTGTAACGAGGCTGCCTTTGCTAGGACACAACTGAGAGTATCGATTCAGGACAAATTGCTTAGCGCAGGGCAGTTACAGCCCAGAGCTGGGTGTCCTTTATTATTACTGCCAGACAGAGAGGACTTTGGTTTTACCCCACTGGCTAACCATAAGTCACACAAGCAATTTCCTTAGACACTCCAGTTTCCCAGTACCGCCACCAGCATCGCTCCTTATGGGGATGACTGTTTATGAAAACCAATACTCCAGTAAAAGAAAAAAAAGGGTTCTTCTGATCCCAAAGGACCAAGCCCCAGACCCAGGTCAAATGATAACTTAGATCTTATCCAAAATACACGTTTATAGCCAATTCTTTTTAACTTAACTAAAATTTGTTAAAAAAGAAAAGAGAGAGAGAGTTGGTTGAAAGATCAATCTACATACAGACTTGAGTTCAATTTCTTGAGGTCCAGTTACCTCGTGTCACGGAGTGTGGGGGAGTCCAGGCCCTGCACCCCTCTTCCAGGGATTCACTGAGACTCTCAGCCAGCCAGTAACACAGAAGGTTTATTGGACAACAGGAACACAGTCCAAAACAGAGCTTGTGGGTACACCCAGGACCCCTCAGTCAAGTCCTTCTGGGGGAGCAGGGAGCTTAGACCCCAGCCCTGGGGTTCCCTGCGTTCCTCCACCCAGCCCCAAACTGAAACTAAACCCCCCCAGCAGGCTCCCTCCTGCAGCCTGTCTTCACATTCCCCGGCAGAGGTGTCACCTCCCCCTCCCCCTTCCCCTTCCTGGCTCAGGTGACAGGCTCTCAGGTCTCCCCTCCCCAGGGCACATTCCCAGGTCAACACTTCCCCCTCCCTGCTGCCTCACATCGTCACACCTAGCAGAGATGGTGAGTTTGTAGTTGCCAAAAGTTCTTTTAGAAATAGTCCACAAGTCATAGTCCAATGTCCACATTCAGGGTGACTCCAGTCAGTGACTGGGGATCTCAATTCTTATGGCTCAGGGTTTCCACCTCTTGAAACCCAAAGCAGATCTGAGATGAAGAAGGATCATGTCCCAGGGTCTTTATAAATTTCCAGCAGCCTTTTGGCCTGAGAAAACAATCGGCTTGACTTTCCTTCTCCCAAACATCCTGGCAATTATCACAGGGTAATTTATCCATTACACAGTTCAGATACAGATTACCAAAACCGTCAAAGAAACATACAGACAATAACACTATTTCACTCCGGTGTCTTCCTAAATGTTAATACTCCTTTTTTGATCTTTGAATCAAAGCCATGGGAATAGACAAGACTTGTTTGCTCACATCACAAGTCCTGAGCAAACAGCTCCCCTTCCCTCTCTAACAATGCTGGCTGCATTTCCCAGCTCTGTTCATTTACATACCTTCCTAATGAGTCTTTAAAGTTTGGCCATGAGTCAGGTCAGTCTGGGAGTTAATAAACGCTTTCTGGCCCTGTGTCACCTTTCAATGAGATATTATATTACCCTCCTAACATCACCTACGTAGAAATGATTCTTGAAGAAATGGAGCAGCAGGTGTCGCTCTTGGTTGCCTCAAATGACGTTAACAGAGTAACACAGAGACTTCAAAACTCTCCAGGGGGTTATAAGTAACTGAAAATCTTGCATGCAAGCTAACCAGGGCTTGGAAAGGTTTGTTTATCCATACGTGTCAGTGAACAGTGCTTTCAGCACACACAAAAATTGAGTACATGTTGATTATTGATGGAAATATTTTCAGGAAAGGCACAGCAGGAGAAATGCTCCTTGAGAAGCCATCGGAGGTTCACGCCAGGATATTTCAACACGGGGTGGTGACAACTTTGTGCTTTCGCTGTTATCAAGATTAAGTTTATATCTCCACATCTATGGTCATTAACTAACTGTCTGACCACTCACACCCCATCTCCCACAAGTGTGCAAATTAAAATACCTAACAATGGAACACAACGCTTAAAACCCGCTCTTCTGCGCCACTGGCATTTGAATTTGATAAAATAGCAGGGGGGAGCAGAGTTTAAAAATGAACATGGATAACATCCGCTGTAATTCTGATACAAAAATCAAATTCTGCCATGCCTGCCTCGACTCCAAGAACTGACGTGGCCCTTAAGCTATTCATGAGTACTGGAGTTAAGCAAAGTTATTCAGGAGTGTATCTAGGTGCTATGATTTTAGAGGCTACACCTCAGCCCAGGTCAGCACCATCTGTAGCACCAGGTGGCATCATCGGAGAGTCAGGGGGTACCACAGAATCATAGAATATCAGGGTTGGAAGGGACCTCAGGAGGTATCTAGTCCCACTCCCTGCTCAAAGCAGGACCAATCCCCGACTAAATCATCCCAGCCAGGGCTTTGTCAAGCCTGACCTTAAAAAGTTCTAAGGAAGGAGATTCCACCACCTCCCTAGGTAACGCATTCCAGTGTTTCACCACCCTCCTAGTGAAAAAGTTTTTCCTAATATCCAACCTAAACCTCCCCCACTGCAACTTGAGACCATTACTCCTTCTCCTGTCATCTTCTACCACTGAGAATAGTCTAGAACCATCCTCTCTGGAACCACCTCTCAGGTAGTTGAAAGCAGCTATCAAATCCCCCCTCATTCTTCTCTTCCGCAGACTAAACAATCCCAGTTCCCTCAGCCTCTCCTCATAACTCATGCGTTCCAGACCCCTAATCATTTTTGTTGCCCTTCGCTGGACTCTCTCCAATTTATCCACATCCTTCTTGAAGTGTGGGGCCCAAAACTGGACACAGTACTCCAGATGAGGCCTCACCAATGTCGAATAGAGGGGAACGATCACGTCCCTCGATCTGCTCGCTATGCCCCTACTTATACATCCCAAAATGCCATTGGCCTTCTTGGCAACAACGGCACACTGTTGACTCGGCACACTGTTAACTTGAAGGGGAAAGGAGTCCAGGAGAGCTGGCTGTATTTCAAGGAATCCCTGTTGAGGTTACAGGGACATACCATCCCGATGAGTCGAAAGAATAGTAAATATGGCAGGCGACCAGCTTGGCTTAATGGTGAAATCCTAGCGGATCTTAAACATAAAAAAGAAGCTTACAAGAAGTGGAAGGCTGGACATATGACCAGGGAAGAGTATAAAAATATTGCTCGGGCATGTAGGAATCAGGAGGGCCAAATCACACCTGGAGCTGCAGCTAGCAAGAGATGTCAAGAGTAACAAGAAGGGTTTCTTCAGGTATGTTGGCAACAAGAAGAAAACCAAGGAAAGTGTGGGCCTCTTATTGAATGAGGGAGGCAACCTAGTGACAGAGGATGTGGAAAAAGCTAATGTACTCAATGCTTTTTTTGCCTCTGTTTTCACTAACCAGGTCAGCTCCCAGACTGCTGCGCTGGGCATCACAAAATGGGGAAGAGATGGCCAGCCCTCTGTGGAGAAAGAGGTGGTATGGGACTATTTAGAAAAGCTGGACGTGCACAAGTCCATGGAGCCGGACGAGTTGCATCCGAGAGTGCTGAAGGAATTGGCGGCTGTGATTGCAGAGCCATTGGCCATTATCTTTGAAAACTCGTGGCGAACCGGGGAAGTCCCGGATGACTGGACAAAGGCTAATGTAGTGCCAATCTTTAAAAAAGGGAAGAAGGAGGATCCTGGGAACTACAGGCCAGTCAGCCTCACCTCAGTCCCTGGAAAAATCATGGAGCAGGTCCTCAAAGAATCAATCCTGAAGCACTTGCATGAGAGGAAAGTGATCAGGAACAGCCAGCATGGATTCACCAAGGGAAGGTCATGCCTGACTAATCTAATCGCCTTTTATGATGAGATTACTGGTTCTGTGGATGAAGGGAAAGCAGTGGATGTATTGTTTCTTGACTTTAGCAAAGCTTTTGACACGGTCTCCCACAGTATTCTTGTCAGCAAGTTAAGGAAGTATGGGCTGGATGAATGCACTATAAGGTGGGTAAAAAGCTGGCTAGATTGTCGGGCTCAACGGGTAGTGATCAATGGCTCCATGTCTAGTTGGCAGCCGGTATCAAGTGGAGTGCCCCAAGGGTCGGTCCTGGGGCCGGTTTTGTTCAATATCTTCATAAATGATCTGGAGGATGGTGTGGATTGCACTCTCAGCAAATTTGCGGATGATACTAAACTGGGAGGAGTGGTAGATATGCTGGAGGGGAGGGATAGGATACAGAAGGACCTAGACAAATTGGAGGATTGGGCCAAAAGGAATCTGATGAGGTTCAATAAGGATAAGTGCAGGGTCCTGCACTTAGGATGGAAGAATCCAATGCATCGCTACAGACTAGGGACCGAATGGCTAGGCAGCCGTTCTGCGGAAAAGGACCTAGGGGTGACAGTGGACGAGAAGCTGGATATGAGTCAGCAGTGTGCCCTTGTTGCCAAGAAGGCCAATGGCATTTTGGGATGTATAAGTAGGGGCATAGCGAGCAGATCGAGAGACGTGATCGTTCCCCTCTATTCGACATTGGTGAGGCCTCATAGAATCATAGAATCATAGAATATCAGGGTTGGAAGGGACCCCAGAAGGTCATCTAGTCCAACCCCCTGCTCAAAGCAGGACCAATTCCCAGTTAAATAATCCCAGCCAGGGCTTTGTCAAGCCTGACCTTAAAAACCTCTAAGGAAGGAGATTCTACCACCTCCCTAGGTAACGCATTCCAGTGTTTCACCACCCTCTTAGTGAAAAAGTTTTTCCTAATATCCAATCTAAACCTCCCCCACTGCAACTTGAGACCATTACTCCTCGTTCTGTCATCTGCTACCATTGAGAACAGTCATTTTTGTTCCCCTTCGCTGGACTCTCTCCAATTTATCCACATCCTTCTTGAAGTGTGGGGCCCAAAACTGGACACACTACTCCAGATGAGGCCTCACCAATGTCGAATAGAGGGGAACGATCACGTCCCTCGATCTGCTCGCTATGCCCCTACTTATACATCCCAAAATCTCATCTGGAGTACTGTGTCCAGTTTTGGGCCCCACACTACAAGAAGGATGTGGATAAATTGGAGAGAGTCCAGCGAAGGGCAACAAAAATGATTAGGGGACTGGAACACATGAGTTATGAGGAGAGGCTGAGGGAGCTGGGATTGTTTAGCCTGCAGAAGAGAAGAATGAGGGGGGATTTGATAGCTGCTTTCAACTACCTGAAAGGGGGTTCCAAAGAGGATGGCTCTAGACTGTTCTCAATGGTAGCAGATGACAGAACGAGGAGTGTCACGGTTCCTCCCCCACTCTGAACTCTAGGGTACAGATGTGGGGACCTGCATGAAAAACCTCCTAAGCTTATCTTTACCAGCTTAGGTCAAAACTTCCCCAAGGTACAAAATATTACCCCCGTTATCCTTGGACTGGCCGCTACCACCACCAAACTAATACTGGTTACTGGGGAAGAGCTGTTTGGACGCGTCCTTCCCCCCAAAATACTTCCCAAAACCTTGCACCCCACTTCCTGGACAAGGTTTGGTAAAAAGCCTCACCAATTTGCCTAGGTGACTACAGACCCAGACCCTTGGATCTTAAGAACAATGAACAATCCTCCCAACACTTGCACCCCCCCTTTCCTGGGAAATGTTGGATAAAAAGCCTCACCAATTTGCATAGGTGACCACAGACCCAAACCCTTGGATCTGAGAACAATGAAAAAGCATTCAGTGTTTTACAAGAAGACTTTTAATAAAAAATAGAAGTAAATAGAAATAAAGAAATCCCCCCTGTAAAATCAGGATGGTAGATATCTTACAGGGTAATTAGATTCAAAAACATAGAGAACCCCTCTAGGCAAAACCTTAAGTTACAAAAAAGATACACAGACAGAAATAGTTATTCTATTCAGCACAATTCTTTTCTCAGCCATTTAAAGAAATCATAATCTAACACATACCTAGCTAGATTACTTACTAAAAGTTCTAAGACTCCATTCCTGTTCTGTCCCTGGCCAAGACGACTACAGACAGACACAGACCCTTTGTTTCTCTCCCTCCTCCCAGCTTTTGAAAGTATCTTGTCTCCTCATTGGTCATTTTGGTCAGGTGCCAGCGAGGTTACCTTTAGCTTCTTAACCCTTTACAGGTGAGAGGAGCTTTCCCCTGGCCAGGAGGGATTTCAAAGGGGTTTACCCTTCCCTTTATTTTTATGACACGCCCCCCAAATCTCAGCTAGGGTGAAACACTGGCTGGGATTTCTTCCTGGAGCTCTAGGAAAACAGAGTTAATAAGACACATGCATCTCTAAATATACTACCAAGTACATAAAGACTAACAATATTTTCCACATCTCAAGGATGATTTTAACCAGTTGATTCTGGGAAACTTTCACGGGAGAGTGCATCAGCCACTTTGTTAGAAGCTCCTGAGATGTGTTGGATGTCGAAATCAAAATCTTGGAGAGCTAAACTCCACCGAAGAAGTTTTTTGTTAGTTTCCTTGACAGTGTGAAGCCACTTCAGTGCAGCATGGTCGGTTTGCAGGTGGAAACGCCGTCCCCAAACATATGGGCGTAGCTTTTCCAGAGCATAGACAATGGCGTAACATTCTTTTTCAGTGACTGACCAGTTGCTTTCCCTCTCAGACAGTTTTTTGCTGAGAAACACTACAGGGTGGAATTCTTGATCAGGTCCTTTCTGCATTAAAACTGCTCCCACACCACGCTCGGACGCATCTGTGGTTACTAGGAACGGTTTGTCAAAGTCTGGGGCCCTGAGTACAGGGTCAGACATGAGTGTCGCTTTAAGCTTGTTAAAGGCCTTCTGACACTTTCCGGTCCACTGAACAGCATTTGGCTGTTTCTTTTTGGTTAGGTCTGTCAGTGGGGCAGCGATTTGGCTGTAGTGCAGTACAAATCGTCTGTAATAACCGGCCAAGCCTAAGAAGGATTGAACCTGTTTCTTTGACTTTGGGACAGGCCACTTTTGGATAGCATCCACTTTGGCCTGTAGGGGGCTGATAGTTCCTTGACCCACCTGGTGTCCAAGGTAAGTCACTCTGTTTAGGCCTATTTGACACTTCTTAGCCTTAACAGTTAGTCCTGCCTCCCTTATGCGCTCAAGGACTTTTTGTAGATGTTCCAGGTGGTCTGCCCAGGAATCCGAAAATATGGCCACATCGTCAAGGTAGGCGACTGCATATTCTCCTAATCCCGCTAGGAGACCATCTACAAGTCTTTGGAAAGTGGCGGGTGCATTTCGCAGCCCGAAAGGGAGTACCTTAAATTCATACAGCCCGAGATGTGTGGTGAAGGCTGACCTTTCCTTGGCAGATTCATCTAGCGGTACCTGCCAGTACCCCTTGGTTAAGTCCAAGGTAGAGATGAACTGGGCCCGTCCCAGTTTCTCTAATAGTTCATCAGTGCGTGGCATTGGATAGTTGTCTGGGCGAGTTACAGCATTTAGCTTACGGTAGTCCACGCAAAAACGTATTTCCCCATCTGGTTTGGGAACTAGAACCACTGGAGATGCCCATGCACTTTCAGAGGGGCGGATTACACCCATCTGTAACATATCCTGGATCTCCCGTTCTACAGCAGTTTTAGCTTGAGGAGACACCCGGTAAGGGTGGACCCTAATTGGGTGAGCATTACCTGTGTCAATGGAGTGGTATGCCCGTTCAGTCAGTCCTGGGGTGGCTGAGAACGTTGGCACGTAGCTAGTGCACAGCTCCTGGATCTGCTGTCGCTGCATACGCCCAAGGGTCATGGAGAGGTTCACCTCTTCCACACCACCAGCACATTTCCCTTCGTAATAGACACCTTCAGGCCACTCAGCGTCGTCTCCTCCCTGGGCTGTAAACTGACAAACCTTTAATTCTCTGGATCGATTAGAAGAGCTGAGAGGCGGTGGGTTGCTCCGTGCCGCCGTCCACGCTCTCTGGAGGCTTTCATCTGCTTCCTGTTCGGTCTGGAACTGTTCCCTTGATGCTGGAGACATCAGTTCCTCATTGGATTGGGGACATAGGCTTGGTCCCTCTGGAAGCGATATAGGGGATGGAGCTGTTTCTGTTGACTGTGAACCGCTCTCCGCTGGTGCACTATGTTGGGATTCAGGCTCCGGCTGAGCCTCTTGGGTAGGGTTATCGGCTGCTGCCAGTTCAGGTTCGGTGGGGCCCTCTGGTGTTGAGGTTGCAAGTACTGGATTCAGTGCTGGCACGGGGTCTGGTGTTGGTTGTTTGGCTGGTTCCGGTTCTGGGACTGGTTCCGTCTGGGTCTCTGGGACTGGATCCACTACTGCTGTTGCAGACATTGGCCTGGGGTCCGGGTCCATCACCTCTGACCGGGCCCTGATAGAAGTTTCCGGAACAGAGCTAGGCCCCACGGCTTGTTTAGCCTGGCTGCGGGTGACCGTTCCCACCCTCTTGGCCTGCTTCACGTGATTGGCCAAGTCTTCCCCCAACAGCATGGGGATGGGATAATCATCATAGACTGCAAAAGTCCACATTCCTGACCAGCCCTTGTACTGGACAGGCAACTTGGCTGTAGGCAAATTGAAAGAGTTGGACTTGAAGGGTTGAATCGTCACTTGGATCTCTGGGTTGATTAAATTGGGGTCCACTAAGGAAGCATGGATAGCTGACACTTGTGCTCCGGTGTCCCTCCACGCGGTGACTTTCTTCCCGCCCACACTCACAGTTTCCCTCCGCTCCAAGGGTATCTGGGAGGTATCTGGGCCTGTGGACCTCTGGTGTGATTCCGGTGCAATGAACTGTAATCTGTTGGGGTTCTTGGGGCAGTTGGCCTTTACATGCCCCAGCTCGTTACATTTAAAACATCGTCCAGCTGACGGGTCACCGGGGCGAGGTGGGTTGCTGGAGAACGGGGTGGTGGGACGATAAGGGGTCTGGAGGGTTCTTTGGGAGGTAGGTGGGGCTTTGGGCGGCCCCCGGTAATGGGTTGTGGTCTGGGGTGGTCCCTTCTGGTCTCCGCTCCAACTGCGACCAGTTTTCTTCTTCTCTGCCACCTCCACCCATCTGGCTCCAATCTCTCCTGCCTCAATTACAGTTTTGGGTTTCCCATCTAGGATGTATCTTTCTATTTCCTCAGGAACACCCTCTAAGAATTGTTCCATTTGCATTAGGAAGGGCAAATTTACTGGAGATTCAACACTTGCTCCTGATATCCAGGCATCCCAATGTTTCACAATGTGGTAGGCATGTCGGGTAAATGACAGGTCTGGTTTCCACCTTAGGGCTCGGAACCTCTGACGAGACTGCTCGGGTGTTATCCCCATTCTGACTCTCGCCTTGGATTTAAACAGTTCATACTTGTTCATATATTCTTTAGGCATTTCAGCTGCCACCTCAGCTAAGGGTCCACTGAGCTGCGGCCTCAGCTCTACCATGTATTGGTCAGTAGAGATGTTGTACCCAAGGCAGGCCCTTTCGAAGTTTTCTAAGAAGGCCTCAGTATCATCACCTGCCTTGTAGGTGGGGAACTTTCTGGGATGGGAAGTGGTACCTGGAGAAGGATTGCTAGGGTTTGTTGGTATATTCTGCTGGGCCTTTATCCTCTCCATCTCCTCCACATGCTTCCTTGCCTCCATTTCCCTCTTGTGGGCAGCCTCCTGTACCTCCTTCTCCAGCCGCATGAGTTCTATCTGTCTTTCATGTTCCCTTTGTTTTTCCTCAGCCTGAAATTTGGCTAATTCCAGCTGTAGTCGAGCTGAGGATTTGGCCATTCTAACCTCTCTGTTTTTAACTAACTTTACACCCGAGGTTTAGAAATAAACAAACAAAACTTGGCTGTAAAATTTTGCTGTGCTGGAATAGAATACCTATTCTCTGATAGTGATTGTCAGCCTACAGAAAAAGACAATTCCCTTGTCTCTACTCTGGGCCCAAATTAAAGCAAAAAACCCCCAACTACTTGGAAACCTGCTTACCCAGCCCAAAGAAAAAAAAAATTTCTTTTCAAACCTGTGCTCCTTGTAAAACAAAAAAAAATCAAAATCCTAAAAAAAACCCTGCCACTTTTGTCTCCAGGCAAATGGGTAGAGCACACACCCCCTATTTACTTTTAGGAAGAAAAAAAAAAAAACCTCTGGGTTGGAAGACTGTGAATTTCCCTGCAGGAGTTAAGTACCCTGCCTCCAGGCAAAGAAAACCTGCAATTCACAAGATAATCCCCTTTTGTCTCTGCTTGGCCACAAAGCAGAGAGAAACCAAGCTGCTTTCAGTTTCAAAGCTGCTTTCTGGACTTCCTAAAAATTCCTTTTTAAAATCTGTATTTCTAGTTCAAAAAATCTCAACTGGATCTCAAAATGATTTCAGGTTAATCCCACCACTGTGCCACCATGTCACGGTTCCTCCCCCACTCTGAACTCTAGGGTACAGATGTGGGGACCTGCATGAAAAACCTCCTAAGCTTATCTTTACCAGCTTAGGTCAAAACTTCCCCAAGGTACAAAATATTACCCCCGTTATCCTTGGACTGGCCGCTACCACCACCAAACTAATACTGGTTACTGGGGAAGAGCTGTTTGGACGCATCCTTCCCCCCAAAATACTTCCCAAAACCTTGCACCCCACTTCCTGGACAAGGTTTGGTAAAAAGCCTCACCAATTTGCCTAGGTGACTACAGACCCAGACCCTTGGATCTTAAGAACAATGAACAATCCTCCCAACACTTGCACCCCCCCTTTCCTGGGAAATGTTGGATAAAAAGCCTCACCAATTTGCATAGGTGACCACAGACCCAAACCCTTGGATCTGAGAACAATGGAAAAGCATTCAGTGTTTTACAAGAAGACTTTTAATAAAAAATAGAAGTAAATAGAAATAAAGAAATCCCCCCTGTAAGATCAGGATGGTAGATATCTTACAGGGTAATTAGATTCAAAAACATAGAGAACCCCTCTAGGCAAAACCTTAAGTTACAAAAAAGATACACAGACAGAAATAGTTATTCTATTCAGCACAATTCTTTTCTCAGCCATTTAAAGAAATCATAATCTAACACATACCTAGCTAGATTACTTACTAAAAGTTCTAAGACTCCATTCCTGTTCTGTCCCTGGCCAAGACGACTACAGACAGACACAGACCCTTTGTTTCTCTCCCTCCTCCCAGCTTTTGAAAGTATCTTGTCTCCTCATTGGTCATTTTGGTCAGGTGCCAGCGAGGTTACCTTTAGCTTCTTAACCCTTTACAGGTGAGAGGAGCTTTCCCCTGGCCAGGAGGGATTTCAAAGGGGTTTACCCTTCCCTTTATTTTTATGACAAGGAGTAATGGTCTCAAGTTGCAGTGGGGGAGGTTTAGATTGGATATTAGGAAAAACTTTTTCACTAAGAGGGTGGTGAAACACTGGAATGTGTTACCTAGGGAGGTGGTAGAATCTCCTTCCTTAGAGGTTTTTAAGGTCAGGCTTGACAAAGCCCTGGCTGGGATGATTTAACTGGGAATTGGTCCTGCTTCAAGCAGGGGGTTGGACTAGATGACCTTCTGGGGTCCCTTCCAACCCTGATATTCTATGATTCTATGATTCTATTGCTACCCTTCAGCGTATCTACCTCTCCTCCCAGTTTAGTGTCCTCTGCAAACTTGCTGAGGGTGCAATCCACGCCATCCTCCAGATCATTAATTAATATATTGAACAAAACCAGCCCCAGGACCGACCCTTGGGACACTCCACTTGATACCGGCTGCCAACTAGACATGGAGCCATTGATCACTACCTACTGAGTCCAACAGTCTAGCCAGCTTTCTATCCACCTGTCACGGAGTCCCTGGGCGATGCTCTGGAACTGCTCCCTACGAAGCCAGTCAGGACTCTGGGGAAATCTCCTTTCTGTGAGCAGCCTGTCTTCAGGACACACAGCTCACCCGGCTTCCACCTTCCTGGGTCTGACCTCGGAGCATTCAGCCTCCTCTGCCCCTCCGTGCGCTTCCCCCAGCGAGTCCGCCCAGGCGGGATCCTCCGGAAGCCAGAGGGTCCTGCCCCCCAACTCCGCAGTCAGACGTGACTCTCAGCCAGCCAGTAAAACAGAAGGTTTATTAGACGACAGGAGCATGGTCTAAAACAGAGCTTGTAGGTGCAGAGAACAGGACCCCTCAGCTGGGTCCATTTTGGGGGGCAGTGAGCCAGACAACCACGTCTGCCCTTCACTCCACATCCCAGCCAGCCCCAAACTGAAACTTCCTCCAGCCCCTCCTCCTCTGGGCTTTGTCCCTTTCCTGGGCCAGGAGGTCACCGGATTCCTTTGTTCTCCAACCCTTTAGCTCTCACCTTGCAGGGGGGAAGGGCCCAGGCCATCAGTGGCCAGGAAATAGGGTGTCGGCCATTCTCTGTGTCCAGACCCCTGCACACACCTGCCCTTTAGGGTTCTGCAATGATCATATGCCCTTATCCCACCACCGAGATACTTAAGAACTGCCTAGGGGAAACTGAGGCACCCCCACACTATTCAGAGGAAACATTAAGAACAGTCCTGCTTCGTCACATCTCTCCCCCCTTCGAGATCGAACTGAGCGGGGTCACTTTAGCCAGTGACCTGGGGAAGTTTGAAGCCACCAACATTCCCATGGATGCCGCAGAATCTCTCCCATTCCTTGGTAGGAGTTACACCAGGCCCTTCCAGTTTCACGCCCTCCCTTAGGTCAGGGGTGGTTGATAGCACTCGCAGGCCGCATGTGGGAAGGTCTATGCAGCCTGTGCCCTTTGGTCACCCCAAAACCCCAGGAGGTCAAACTGGGATTGGGTCTTCTCCCCAACAAGCTGGCCAAACACAGCCACTTGGTTATAGGACTGTTTAACTTTCTTAACAGCTTTCACTCCATCTGAGACCTTCTCAAAGCTATCCACGCTGGATCCTTCAACAGGAAAGTCAGTGGATCCATTCACAACAGAAAATTTCTGGCTGTTAGGAACTGAACCTTTCTTGATTAAATCACTTTCACACCCTTCAGTTGCAGTAAACTGCTTGCAAAGACTCCATGAGGATTTCTTTCCCTATGCAACAATTCACCCCTCACAGAAATTCTGCTCTTACCCTCTTCACCTAGGGCTTGCTCTGGAGGAACACTTTCCTGAGCAACAACAGACTCTTTCTGGGTCTCCCTTACATCCAGAATTACCTCTGGCCCATCCAGCGGATTCCTACACAATCCCCTTTCAGGCAAACTGACAGACTTCCTAGACAAAAGGTTAGAAGCATTCTCCTTCCCTTTGCCACACACAAGTTCAGGAATCTTTTCTTTCTTGCTACAGGTTTCCACACCCTCAGTAGGTAACACAATCACACACCTTCATGCTCTCCTTGTGCCCTGGCTAGGATCTCACCCTGATCAGACAGAGTTGCTGCACCCTTTCCCAACAACACACTAGCAACAGGCAAAATACAAGCACCAGAATTGTCTGGGCTCTGGGATTTTACATAGACACTAAGTGGATGCGACCTAGTTACAGGGCCATTCTCCCGAGCAGACACAAACTTAGGACCCTTCCCTTCCTGGGCTTTAGCTGAATCCAGAACCAGCTCTGAGACAACTGCACGACCCTCAACCATCACAGGCTGAAAGGCCCCTTCTGTCTGCTCCACAGAGAAAGAAGAGCTGGACACACTTTCTCCTTGACCAGACACACAGCTTGGGATCTCTTTCCCCTGGTCCCAGCACACAAGGCTGGTCACAGACAACTGCTTGGAGATCGCGGTAGCTCCCTCCACAGGCAAGTCAATACCCCTGACAGACACAGACACGTTTCCTTCCCTGTCCCAATTCTCCACCCAGCTAACAGGTAAGGTCCATAGAATCATAGAATATCAGGGTTGGAAGGGACCCCAGAAGGTCATCTAGTCCAACCCCCTGCTCAAAGCAGGACCAATTCCCAGTTAAATCATCCCAGCCAGGGCTTTGTCAAGCCTGACCTTAAAAACCTCTAAGGAAGGAGATTCTACCACCTCCCTAGGTAACGCATTCCAGTGTTTCACCACCCTCTTAGTGAAAAAGTTTTTCCTAATATCCAATCTAAACCTCCCCCACTGCAACTTGAGACCATTACTCCTCGTTCTGTCATCTGCTACCATTGAGAACAGTCTAGAGCCATCCTCTTTGGAACCCCCTTTCAGGTAGTTGAAAGCAGCTATCAAATCCCCCCTCATTCTTCTCTTCTGCAGGCTAAACAATCCCAGCTCCCTCAGTCTCTCCTCATAACTCATGTGTTCCAGTCCCCTAATCATTTTTGTTGCCCTTCGCTGGACTCTCTCCAATTTATCCACATCCTTCTTGAAGTGTGGGGCCCAAAACTGGACACAGTACTCCAGATGAGGCCTCACCAATGTCGAATAGAGGGGAACGATCACGTCCCTCGATCTGCTCGCTATGCCCCTACTTATACATCCCAAAATGCCATTGGCCTTCTTGGCAACAAGGGCACACTGCTGACTCATATCCAGCTTCTCGTCCACTGTCACCCCTAGGTCCTTTTCCGCAGAATGGCTGCCTAGCCATTCGGTCCCTAGTCTGTAGCGGTGCATTGGATTCTTCCATCCTAAGCGCAGGACCCTGCACTTATCCTTATTGAACCTCATCAGATTTCTTTTGGCCCAATCCTCCAATTTGTCTAGGTCCTTCTGTATCCTATCCCTCCCCTCCAGCGTATCTACCACTCCTCCCAGTTTAGTATCATCCGCAAATTTGCTGAGAGTGCAATCCACACCATCCTCCAGATCATTTATGAAGATATTGAACAAAACCGGCCCCAGGACCGACCCTTGGGGCACTCCACTTGATACCGGCTGCCAACTAGACATGGAGCCATTGATCACTACCCGTTGAGCCCGACAATCTAGCCAGCTTTCTACCCACCTTATAGTGCATTCATCCAGCCCATACTTCCTTAACTTGCTGACAAGAATACTGTGGGAGACCGTGTCAAAAGCTTTGCTAAAGTCAAGAAACAATACATCCACTGCTTTCCCTTCATCCACAGAACCAGTAATCTCATCATAAAAGGCGATTAGATTAGTCAGGCATGACCTTCCCTTGGTGAATCCATGCTGGCTGTTCCTGATCACTTTCCTCTCATGCAAGTGCTTCAGGATTGATTCTTTGAGGACCTGCTCCATGATTTTTCCAGGGACTGAGGTGAGGCTGACTGGCCTGTAGTTCCCAGGATCCTCCTTCTTCCCTTTTTTAAAGATGGGCACTACATTAGCCTTTGTCCAGTCATCCGGGACCTCCCCGGTTCGCCACGAGTTTTCAAAGATAATGGCCAATGGCTCTGCAATCACAGCCGCCAATTCCTTCAGCACTCTCGGATGCAACTCGTCCGGCCCCATGGACTTGTGCACGTCCAGCTTTTCTAAATAGTCCCTAACCACCTCTATCTCCACAGAGGGCTGGCCATCTCTTCCCCATTTTGTGATGCCCAGCGCAGCAGTCCAGGGACACTCATCTTCCACTCTCCTCTCCTTCCCGCCCTGCTGACTAGACAGAGCCATCAGCTCACAAGGCTGCCTAGGCTCATCCAGACTTTCCTTACCAAGCACCTTGCCACTCCCCACATATCCCCTGCCCTGCCTGTGTCTCCCCCACTCAGCTGGGGTCTCAGCTCTCACTGTGCTCAGCGCTGCCCTTGCTGTCCCAATGGGGGCAGGCAGCGAGCTCGCTGCTTTCCTCACTGCATCAGAGCCAGCCTGAGCCCCTTCTCCGGTGTGCAAGGGGGCGGGGAGCATCTCTCTGTCTCACCCAGCCCCAGGGGTCTGGTTACAGGCAGGCAGGTATCCTGAGCTTAGCAGCTCCTCCCTGCTACCAGCCAGGTCATCTGCATTTTCACTGACCATTTCCCTCTCCACCGATTGGTTCCCTGGATTCAAATTCAAACCCTCGGCAGTTACCGGAGCAGGATCTGGATCCTGTCCCAAAGAGACACAGTCGCCCCCCAACAGGGTCTTGCAGCTGGTATCCTGGAGCACCCCAACGGCCAGCCAGCCCGACCCCTCCTGGGTCTGCACAGGGATCTGGGCCATAGGCAGGGCGAGGGGCTTCGTCCCTGGGACCCTCACACAGCTCACACAGCCCCTCAGCATCTGAGGCTGCACCACCAGGGGCCTGACACCAGTTCTCTCTGTCCCAGGATCTCGCCACCCCAGGAATGTCTCCCCATTGACCATCACCTTCCGCTCCCACTGGGGGTCTGAGGGGCCTGGCCCCAGGAGACTCCACACAGACATATAGGCTGGGGTCAGGAGTGGGAGCCTGTCCACCTCCCCACCCATTGGGCTGATGGAGTCTGTGGCCTTGGGACCCAGCAAGGGAGCTAGACACCGGGGCTTTTCCGCAGGGTCCCCCTGGTTCAAATCTCCAGCCTGCTCAAAGGCAGTGAGGTGGCATCCACATCCCCCCACTCCTTAACCAGGGACAGCAATTTACTCTCGAGGTTCCCTGCGGAACTGGCCCCCCGGGGTCTATCCCCACTCACCCCGGGGAGGTCCCCTAGGCCTCTCCGCCCCACCACCGCCAGTTCATGCTGCTGTTGCTTCTGCAGCTCTTTCTCAGGCTCTCGCTGTCTCTCACAGTCCTCTTGCTCCCTCGGACTCAGCTCCAATCCCGTCCGTCTCCGATCCCCGGATGGGGAACCCGATCGTGAAGACCCTCGTCTGGTCGGGGACAGGAGTCTTGGGGATGCCTGGCTCCCACTCCAGCTGCTCCCAGATCCTGCTATAGCCCCATTTGGGGTCAGGAATCTGCTCCTTAGAGCGATCATCCTCCTCCAGCTGCGCGATTAACTGTGCTTTGGTGAACTTTCCAATGCTCAACCCTCTCTTTCTGCACAGGGTTACAATGTCCTTCTTAAGGAGACGGTGACAGGCCATCACTCCGCTCCTCCCAAGGTGTTGTGGACTCACAGGCCTGTGTGCTCTCAGCTCCCCACGGTTTCCAGGGAGAACCCCTAGTGTGCCAGCCCTTCTCGAGGTCACCCCCTCTTTGTCAGGGTCGAGCTGCAGACTCCTCCGCCCTGGGACCGCTCGCTGCAATCCCCAGGGGAACACTGTTACTGCAAAAGTCCTTCTCTCTCCCAGGGCCGAGCCGCAGGCTCCTCCGCCTCTGGGTCTACTCATCGCAGTCCCCAGGGGGACCCCATTACTGCACAGTCCTTCTCGCTGGTCACACACTCCCAGGGGTTAACCGCCCCCTGAAACCGCTCCTCTCTGAGCCTTCAGCATGCCTGGTCCTCATCAATCCTCCTTCGTTTTACTGCTCCCCCGTCACTTACTGCAGGAAGCGCCATCCACGGGGTGCAGTACATCCCACCGCTGCCACCAGTTGTCACGGAGTCACTGGGTGATGCTCTGGAATTGCTCCCCATGAAGCCAGGCAGGACTCTGGGGGAGTCTCCTCTCTGGGAGCAGCCTGTCTGCAGGACACACAGCTCACCCGGCTTCCACCTTCCTGGGTCTGACCTCGGAGCATTCAGCATCCTCTGCCCCTCCGTGCGCTTCCCCCAGCGAGTCCGCCCAGGCGGGATCCTCCGGAAGCCAGAGGGTCCTGCCCCCCAACTCCACAGTCAGACGTGACTCTCAGCCAGCCAGTAAAACAGAGGTTTATTAGACGACAGGAACATGGTCTAAAACAGAGCTTGTAGGTGCAGAGAACAGGACACCTCAGCTGGGTCCATTTTGGGGGGCGGTGAGCCAGACAACCCCGTCTGCTCCGTCACTCCATGTCCCCAGCCAGCCCCAAACTGAAACTCCCTCCAGCCCCTCCTCCCCTGGGCTTTGTCCCTTTCCCGGGCCAGGAGGTCACCTGATTCCTTTGTTCTCCAACCCTTTAGCTCTCACCTTGCAGGGGGGAAGGGCCAGGCCATCAATTGCCAGGAAACAGGGTGTCGGCCATTCTCTGTGTCCAGACCCCTGCACACACCTGCCCTCTAGGGCTCTGCAATGATCATACACCCTTACCCCACCCCCTAGAGACTTAAGAACTGCCTAGGGGAAACTGAGGCACCCCCACACTATTCAGAGGAAACATTAAGAACAGTCCTGTTTCGTCACACCACCTTCTAGTCCATTCATCCAGCCCATACTTCTTTAACTTGCTGACAAGAATACTGTGGGAGACCGTGTCAAAAGCTTTGCTAAAGTCAAGGAACAACACGTCCACTGCTTTCCCCTCATCCACAGAGCCAGTTATCTCGTCATAGAAGGCAATTAGATTAGTCAGGCATGCCTTGCCCTTGGTGAATCCATGCTAACTGTTCCTGATCACTTTCCTCTCCTCTAAGTGCTTCAGGATTGATTCTTTGAGGACCTGCTCCATGATTTTTCCAGGGACTGAGGTGAGGCTGACTGGCCTGTAGTTCCCTGGATCCTCCTTCTTCCCTTTTTTAAAGATGGGCACTACATTAGCCTTTTTCCAGTCCTCCGGGACTTCCCCCGATCGCCATGAGTTTTCAAAGATAATGGCCAATGGCTCTGCAATCACATCCGCCAACTCCTTTAGCACTCTCGGATGCAGCGCATCCGGCCCCATGGACTTGTGTTCGTCCAGCTTTTCTAAATAGTCCCGAACCACTTCTTTCTCCACAGTGGTCTGGTCACCTCCTCCCCATGCTGTGCTGCCCAGTGCAGCAGTCTGGGAGCTGACCTTGTTCGTGAAGACAGAGGCAAAAAAAGCATTGAGTACATTAGCTTTTTCCACATCCTCTGTCACTAGGTTGCCTCCCTCATTCAGTAAGGGGCCCAAACTTTCCTTGACTTTCTTCTTGTTGCCAACATACCTGAAGAAACCCTTCTTGTTACTCTTAACATCTCTTGCTAGCTGCAACTCCAGTGTGATTTGGCCTTCCTGATTTCACTCCTGCATGCCCGAGCAATAGTTTTATACTCTTCCCTGGTCATTTGTCCAATCTTCCACTTCTTGTAAGCTTCTTTTTTGTGTTTAAGATCAGCAAGGATTTCACTGTTAAGCCAAGCTGGTCGCCTGAATATTTACTATTCTTTCTATGCATCGGGATGGTTTGTCCCTGTAACCTCAATAAGGATTCTTTAAAATACAGCCAGCTCTCCTGGACTCCTTTCCCCCTCATGTTATTCTCCCAGGGGATCCTGCTCATCAGTTCCCTGAGGGAGTCAAAGTCTGCTTTTCTGAAGTCCAGGGTCCGTATTCTGCTGCTCTCCTTTCTTCCCTGTGTCAGGATCCTGAACTCGACCGTCTCATGGTCACTGCCTCCCAGATTCCCATCCACTTTAGCTTCCCCTACTAATTCTTCCCGGTTTGTGAGCAGCAGGTCAAGAAGAGCTCTGGCCCTAGTTGGTTCCCCCAGCACTTGCACCAGGAAATTGTCCCCTACACTTTCCAAAAACTTCCTGGATTGTCTGTGCACCGCTGTATTGCTCTCCCAGCAGATATCGGGGTGATGGAAGTCTCCCAGGAGAACCAGGGCCTGCGATCTAGTAACTTCCGTGAGTTGCCGGTAACACAACCAGTTGCCACCCAAAGTGGTGCTGAAACCTGTTCGTTGTCACGCATGTTAAGAATTCGGTTTGATGGTCGCATGCCTGGGCGCTGCTGCTGACTGGGCCCCGCCGGGCAAGGGGGCAGCGCTGCTGGGGAAACTGAGGCAGGAGCCCAGGGATAGCCCTTCAAGCACCGCAACTCTTGACAGAAATCCAGACAACTTCATGTCTGGCACTCGAATACACCGCCCAGCCAGACTGTGAGATCTCCAGCACTAGAGTCCTGCCTCTCTGTAGGGGACTGGACAAGATGGGCAACTGAGATCCCTTCTGGTCCGACAAGCCTCTGATACAGCAGGAGCCCTCAGGAGACACAAGCACAGGGAGAGAACATACAGTCTGTGTCCCCAGCTCTGCAAGGCGGGTCTGGTGGGTTAGAGCAGAGGCGATTGGGGGCCAGGACTCCTGGGTTCTCTCTCCGGCTCTGGGAGGGGAGTGGGGGCTGGGGAGTTAGAGCAGAGGCGACTGGGGGCCAGGACTCCTGGGTTCTCTGCCCGGCTCTGGGAGGGCAGTGGGATGTGGTGGGTTAGAGCAGAGGGGACTGGGGGCCAGGACTCCTGGGTTCTCTGCCCGGCTCTGGGAGGGCAGTGGGATGTGGTGGGTTAGAGCAGAGGGGACTGGGGGCCAGGACTCCTGGGTTCTCTCTCCGGCTCTGGGAGGGGAGTGGGGGCTGGGGAGTTAGAGCAGAGGCGACTGGGGGCCAGGACTCCTGGGTTCTCTGCCCGGCTCTGGGAGGGCAGTGGGATGTGGTGGGTTAGAGCAGAGGGGACTGGGGGCCAGGACTCCTGGGTTCTCTGCCCGGCTCTGGGAGGGGAGTGGGGACTGGGGGGTTAGAGCAGAGGGGACTGGGGGCCAGGACTCCTGGGTTCTCTGCCTGGCTCTGGGAGGGGAGTGGGGACTGGGGGGTTAGAGCAGAGGGGACTGGGGGCCAGGACTCCTGGGTTCTCTGCCCGGCTCTGGGAGGGGAGTGGGGACTGGGGGGTTAGAGCAGAGGGGGCTGGGAGCCAGGACTCCTGGGTTCTCTCCCCGGCTCTGGGAGGGCAGTGGGATCTGGTGGGTTAGAGCAGGGGGGGGATGAGGGCCAGGACTCCTGGGTTCTCTGCCCGGCTCTGGGAGGGGAGTGGGGACTGTGGGGGTTAGAGCAGAGGGGACTGGGGGCCAGGACTCCTGGGTTCTCTCCCCGGCTCCGGGAGGGCAGTGGGATCTGGTGGGTTAGAGCAGGGGGGGGATGAGGGCCAGGACTCCTGGGTTCTCTCCCTGTGCCCGGCATGGCCTCGCTGGTATAACCGTCGAGACCACGCTCCAAACCAGTGTGAACGCTCCACAATCCCGTCTGACCGCGCCCCTCCACGCCCCTGGCGTGTGCTCAGTGGGTGGGGCACATGTTGACCCGCCCAGCAGCTCAGCCCTCCCACCCAGCCACTCGGCACCTGACCCGGGGACGCCTCCCCTGCTATGCTCTTGGCAAGTGAAAGTGAAACGCAGAGCCGAGTCGCTCGGAAATTCCCAACGGAAGTCTCGGGGGGCGACCTCCCACAGCTAGACAGGTAGCGCTGCGTCCTCTTGGGGGGTGGGAGCCAGGACTCCTGGGTTCTCTCCCCGGCTCTGGGAGGGGAGTGGGGGCTGGTGGGTTAGAGCAGGGGGGGCTGGTAGCCAGGACTCCTGGGTTCTCTCCCCGGCTCTGGGAGGGGAGTGGGGGGCTAGTGGGTTAGAGCAGGGGGGGCTGGGAGCCAGGACTCCTGGGTTCTCTCCCCAGCTCTGGGAGGGGAGTGGGGGCTAGTGGGTTAGAGCAGGGGGGGCTGGGAGCCAGGACTCCTGGGTTCTCTCCCCGGCTCTGGGAGGGGAGTGGGGGCTAGTGGGTTAGAGCAGGGGGGGCTGGGAGCCAGGACTCCTGGGTTCTCTCCCCGGCTCTGGGAGGGGAGTGGGGGCTAGTGGGTTAGAGCAGGGGGGGCTGGGAGCCAGGACTCCTGGGTTCTCTCCCCGGCTCTGGGGGAAGAGGGGAGTTTAATGGGGGGGCAGAGGCACTGGGACACCCAGGTTCATTCGTTGGCTCTTGGGTTACTCCAGCTGCTTCTGCAGAGGCCTCATGGAGAGCCGGAGTTGGAGGGTGCCCGCTTTGGCTCCACCCCAGCACTGACGGGCACAGCCGGTGTTTGGCTCTGCAGGGCAATGTCGGCAGGTGGCCTGTGCCGGGGGATGCTGTGGCAAGAAGAACTGGGGCGGGACGGGAAGGGGCAGGTGCGCTGGGGATGCCCAGACAGGCAGCTCAGTCACTTGGTGAGCCCTCGGGGAGGGGTTGGGTCTTGTCCTAGGGCCGGGCGTTATCTGGGGCCTCTGGCCACAGAGCTCAGTTTATCTCCCGGCCTGGGGGACGCCCTACTGGGGACCTACGAAGAAAGAGGGCTGGGTGGGAACCTCTGAGTGTTGCCGGTGGCTAATGCTCCGTCTCCCCCGTTCCCCCAGCGTCTGATCCAGTGTCCAAGGGGCCCTGCCTGGCCTGTTTGGACCCTGCCCGACCACCTGGATGGGCTCCTCCCCCGACACCGACCTCAGGTGCCTGCTGCAGACCGCCCTGGATGAGGCACCCAAAATCAGCAACTGCAGCTCGACGGTGCACGGGTGCCCGGCGCTGCGGGCCTGCCCCGGCTGCAGTGCTCTGGTGAGCCACACCCAGAAGGGCTGCCCCACGGTGTGGTGTGCCGAGTGCCCATGCTCCTTCTGCTTCCGGTGCCTGAAAGTGGGTTACTGTGGGTACAAGGTCCCCCGGTGCAACATCAAGAAGAGGCAACGACTGCTGGGCAAGGGAAGGAGCCAGCCCCAGCTGTGAGCCAGGAATATCTTTGTGCCAACAAGCAGGGGACGAAGGGACGGACCCTCCTGCCCACCTGTCCCTTTTGGGGTCCTTGGAAAAGACTCTGGGAGACAAATCAGCTCCTGCCATCAGCTTCGCCGTGTGGCTACTGCTGCTGCTATGTTCGGGGACCCTGGGCTTTGGTCCCCCGGAGCCAAGAGATTTTCCCACCAGCCCGGGCCAGGGCCGGGGCCTCCAGCGGCTCTGGCTGCGTCCCGGCCACCAGCTGGGAGGAAGCGGGAATCAGATTTGAATGGCTCCAGCCCGCGGCAATGAACTCCTGCTCTTTGGCCCAGGGGAATCCCGTGCCCCGGTCTGGCCCCTGCAGTTCCAGCAGGGTGGCGGTTAAATCGGAGAGGGGCCAGAGAAGGATTTGAAACCCTGCCCTCGAGTGAGAGATTCCCGGAGCACACGTTTGATACACACTCTCTGACGTAACAGACAAAATAATGTCACCCAACGCCTGGGAGTTGAAGCTGGAAATAAGGCATCAATTTGTCCCCACGTGTGTAATTAGCTAATTCTCCATCCCTGGTAACTCTTAAAGCGAGACGGGTGGCTGTTCTCACAGATCTGCTCTGGTTCACACAGGGATTACCTGCGGGCGGGGGGAACTCTCTGTTGTTAGGGTGTCAGACTCGGCGATTATGTTGAATGATGTATGCCGGGGGGCTAGCCCGTGTATATCCCGTTCCCGATGTGCATGGGATGCGGCAGACATGTGTCGGGATGCACTGAGCACACAACAGAGATCTAATGGGAGGTGCGTACCCTAAATTGGCCTGTGGGTTTTATACAACTCTGCTCACCTGTGCTAAAGTGATCCATCACACCCGGCGTTCACAGAAGCATCTGGCCCGAGTCGATCGTTAATGGTTCGAAATCGAACTAGATTCATCCTACAGCTTCGTGCCGGCCGGGGAAGCCCCTCTGTTGCCCGGCCCCTGGAGCGCTGGGATCCAAAACCCAGCGAAGGAAGGAACAGAACCAGCGAGGGAACGGGGCCACGCGGCTGGGCGAGGGAGTAGCGATGGGTCGCTTGTGAAATCGTGGTATAAATAAATGTCACGCGGGGAACGTACCTTCGATACTGCACAGGCCGGCTTCCCGGAGACGGGTACCGTCGAGAACGGTCACCCTGCGCTGTGGGATTGGCTCGGAGTGATAAACCTGGCTGGCGTTGCTTATTTGGTCTCTTGAGTGTGTTTCACACCAAGCCAAAGTGGGATCAACACCTGACTCTGCAATTTCTCAATTTCCCCTCTGCCCTTAGACTCGACGAATACAAGATATTAGCCGAATATAAGTCGGGTTTTTTGATGTCTCCCTCTCGTTCTCTCCCTGGCTCGGGGAGGGAAGTGGGGGCTGGTGAGTTAAAGCAGGGGGGGCTGGGGGCCAGGACACCTGGGTTCTCTCCCTGGCTCAGGGGGGAAGCTGGGATCCAGGACTCCTGGGTTCCCTCCCTGGCTCAGGGGGGAGGGTTAGACTGGGGGTGGGGGCTGGGAGCCAGGACTCCTGGGTTCTCCCCCTGGCTCTGGGAGGGGAGTGGGGGCTGGTGAGTTAAAGCAGGGGGGGCTGGGAGCCAGGACACCTGGGTTCTCTCCCTGTCTCAGGGGGGAAGCTGGGATCCAGGACTCCTGGGTTCCCTCCCTGGCTCTGGGAGGGGCTGGGAGCTGGAATTCCTGGGTTCTCTTCTTGTGCCGGAGCCAGGGCTGGTGCTGGTATAAGATTCAGAACCACGCTCCGAATCGGATTGGTTCTGCCGGTGTGAACGCTGCACAGGCCCGTCTGACCGCGCACCTCTGCTCTCGTGGCGTAAGCTCGGGCGGGGTCACACGCCGACCCGCCCAGCGAGGCTCTGGGGCCCCTGGCAAGCGAAAGCGAAACCGAAACCGAAACGGGGAGCGAAGTCGCTGGAAAATTCCCCTGCCGGAGCTTCCCGATCCGTCCAGCCACCGGAGACTCAACAGGTACCGCGGCGTCCTGAGGGGTGGGGGCTGGGAGCCAGGACGCCTGGGTTCTCTCGTGGGGGCTGGTGGGTTAGAGCAGGGCGGGCTGGGAGCCAGGACTCCTGGGTTCTTTCTTGGAGGGGAGTGGGGTCTGGTGATTAGAGCTGGGAGCCAGGACTCCTGGATTCTCTCCCTGGCTCTGGGAGGGGAGTGGGGTCTCTGCACCTTTCATTGCATGACACTTAAAAATGAAAGTTAAAATCCTTACACTGTTCCATGACTCCAGGAACTGGGGCTTTAAGGCAAAATACCAAACACTATAAGAGTTGGCAACACGGCGATGAGCAGGAAATAGGTGCCCCAGGAGATTGTGGGTTAAGTCAGAGATGCCAAGGCCAGCAGGGACCATTTGATCATTAGCTCAAGGTGACTCATATTCCCCAGGGTTTATCTCACACGCTCCATATGCATTTATACCATAAACCGCCTCCTGCCCCTGAGTGACAAAGGTCCGGGCCGAGCTGCCGCGAGGGGAGATGAGAAGTTCGGTCTATCCAGCCTGCCAGAAGCCAGATTTTACTTCCCTCTCACTTCTAAAAGCCACAAACAGCTCCTTAGTAGGCCGCTCGCACTGGAGATTGCGCAGATATAATCCGTTCTCTCTTCTCGCCTTGGCCCGGCACACTGAAAAAACACCCAGAACGATCTCCCATTAATTCCTGACTTGTTTTTCCGCCCCCAACCCCCGGTGCATGCCGAGAACCTGCCCTCTGAGGGGCAAAGGTCCTGGATCCTCGCTGCCCTGCTCAGTGTCAGTGAGCCAGCGGTTGAGGGCAGGCTCCCCCGGGGCGCCCCTTGGCTGGGCTGAATCAGAGACTTGCCTAGGGATGGAAGAAGAAACTCCAGGTCAATCCACCATGCCCCCACCTCCCCCAGGCAGCCTCCCCCACCCCTCTGCACTGTCTCAGGCCGGGCAGCCCCAGCCGCTCTCTGGGGGCCGGAAGACGTGAACGCAACAGGGCAGTTTGGGTTGGAGATCAGGAAAAACTTCCCAACTGTCCGGGTGCTTAATCACTGGAGCAAGTTGCCCAGGGAGGCTGTGGTATCTCTGGCATGGGAGGTTCTTAGAGCAGGTTAGACAGACGCTTGTCAGGGGTGGGCTAGTTATTACGTGGTCCCACCTCAGTGGGGCTCTTTGCCCCTCCTAGCGACTGGCCTGATGGATGGGGGGTGGGAAGCGGCAGACTTGCTAGATCTTGGGCCTTGCACCCCCCATTCCTGCCATCCCCCGGGACTCTCGGCCAGCCAGTAACACAGAAGGTTTATTAGACGACAGGAACATGGTCTGACACAGAGCGCGTAGGTACAACCAGGACCCCTCAGTCAGGTCTGTCTTGGGGGGTGGGGAGCCCAGGCCCCAGTTCTGGGCCTCCCTCTATTGCCCCAGCCAGCTCCAACCTGAAACTCTCTCCAGCCCCTCCTCCTCTGGGCTTTGTCCCTTTCCCTGGCCGGAGGTCACCGGATCCCTTTGTTCTCCAACCCTTTAGCTCTCACCTGGCAGGGGTGGAAGGGCCCAGGCCATCAGTGGCCAGGAAACAGGGTGTCGGCCATTCTCTGTGTCCAGACCCCTGCACACACCTGGCCTCTAGGGCTCTGCAAGGATCATACACCCTTATCCCATCACCTGGAGACTTAAGAACTGCCTAGGGGAAACTGAGGCACCCCTACAGTATTCAGAGGAAACATGAAGAACAGTCCCACTTCGTCACAGTCTGGCGTTTGACGCCGCGCTGCAGGATGGTCTCAGAGGGAGCTGGGGTCGAGGTGAACACCCGCCGTAAGGCGGGAGCATGACCGGGGTTGACGGGCCGTTCTCCCAGAGCAGCTCTCGGTGGGCGGGCAGGTGCAATGGGGTCCCACGGAGGTTGGGGGCTCAGTCCTGGCTCTGGGGCCAGTCACAGCTATCGCTAGAGAGCTGGGTGGCGGGGTGGAGGATGCACATAAAACGAGTGCAGAGACCACCCAGCTGGCAGGGTTGTAGGTGGTTTGGAGGCGGGGGCTGGGGCAGGCTGGTGGAGGGGTTGGGGGGCTCCGCCATGAGGCGGAGAGATCTCATGGGTCCTCCCCCCCCTTCCCCCCCCCCAGTGATACAGCTCTGAGAAATGGGTTCGTGCTTCAGCGGCGGTGACGGGGATGATGTCAGGAAGAGCTCTTGGCGCAGGACGGCTCCCGGCGGCGGTGACCACGGCGGATGCTGGGACAGTCCCCACGGCGGTGACCACGGCGGAGGCTGGGACAGTCCCCACGGCGGTGACCACGGCGGAGGCTGGGACAGTCCCCATGGCGGTGACCACGGCGACGACTGCGGAGGGGGCGATTGCTAAACTCCCCCAGAGCCGGCCCGGGGACGTGGTGGCGTGTGGGAGCAGCTTCCAAGCAGCCAGGACTCAGCCCTTCACCACGGCACTGGGGCTGGCTCCTCACGGACCCACTGCTCTCCCTGGCTCTGGGAGGGGAGTGGGGGCTGGTGGGTGAGAGCAGGGGGGGCTGGCAGCCAGGACTCCTGGGTTCTCTCCCTGGCTCTGGGAGGGGAGGGGGGGCTGGTGGGTGAGAGCAGGGGTCCTGGGAGCCAGGACTCCAGGGTTCTCTCCCTGGTTCTGGGAGGGGAGTGGGGGCTGGTGGGTGAGAGCAGGGGTCCTGGGAGCCAGGACTCCTGGGTTCTCTCCCTGGCTCTGGCAGGGGAGTGGGGGCTGGTGGGTGAGAGAAGGGGGCTGGGAGCCAGGACTCCTGGGTTCTCTCCCCGGCTCTGGGAGGGGAGTGGGGGCTGGTGGGTGAGAGCAGGGGGGTTGGGAGCCCAGGATACCTGGGTTCTCTCCCTGGCTCTGGGGGAGGAATCCAGCTGTTTTAGGAACACACACACACACCCTCAGGTGGGCCATGGAGTGAGAGGCAATCCAGCCTCGCTGGGCCGGGGGGCTGCTGAACTGGGGCACTTTGCTGGTTAACAGGGCGGGACAAAACTGGTCCGATTTTACATCTGTACGTATAGAATTTCGATGGAGAATATTGGTTCTTTGAAGCATCTTTAAGATTTTTGTATTGATTGAAATGTTCATGGGTGTGGGAAATGCGGAGAGGCGAAGGGGTGTTACTGTTTAATATCCGTCAAGATTGAGTTAAATCTGTGGAATTGTTCACACGCAATTTGTCACCATCCCCTGTCGAAACACACAAAGCAAACGGCCCCGAATCGCCAAATCACCCGTGTTTTTATTGTTCATTTCTGGCTGGTCCCCGTGGAACAAGCCTCAGTCCCTGCGGTCTGACTCCAACACATCCTGTACACTTGGATTGCGATGGCTGGATCTGTGTCAGCTCCCGGGTGCGGAGAGGAATGGGGGGAGAGGTGATTTTCTCTCTGTGTTTGGCACTGGGGACTAATTCAGATTGGAAATCGGGTGCAAGTTTTAACAATGGGGTAATGAGCCATGGGAATAACTTTTGCAGGGTTGCGGCAGATTCTCCATCAGTGACAATTTTTCCATGAAGACGGGATGTTTTGCTGCCAGATCAGGGGCAGTTTAGGGTTGCCAACTTTCTAATTGCACAAATCCGAACACCCTTGCCCCGCCCCTTATCCCAGGCCCCGCCCCTACTCCTGCCTCCATCCCTCCCTCTGTCGCTCACTCACTCTCCACCCTCACTCACTTTCACTGGGCAGGGGCAGGGGGTTGGGGTGCCAGAGGGGTGAGGACTTTGGCTGGGGGGTGTGGGCTCTGTTGTTTGGCTGGGGATCAGGGGTTTGGGGTTTAGGAGAAGGGTCTGGGGTTGGGTGCAGGAGGGTTGCGGAGTGCAGGCTCTGAAGGGGGCTCAGGCCTGGGATAAGGGCATGGGAGGGGGCTCTGGAGGGGACTCAGGGATGGGGTAGGGGGTAGGGGTGAGGAGTGCAGGCTGTGGAGGGGGCTCAGGGCTGGAGTAAGGAGTTGGGGTGTGGGAGGAGGTTTGGGGTGTGGGCTCTGGAGGGGGCTCAGGGCAAGGGTGTGGGAGGGAGTTTGGGGTGGGCTCTGGAGGGGGCTCAGGGCTGGGGTAGGGGATTGGGGCATGGGATGGGGTTTGGGGTGCAGGTTCTGGAGGGAGCTCAGGGCTGGGGTAAGGGGTTGGGGTGCAGGAGGGGTGTGGAGTGTAGGCTCCAGAGGGGGCCGGGGGTAGGGGTTGAGGTGTGGGGGGAGGTTTGGGGTGCGGGCTCTGGAGGGGGCTCAGGGCTGGGGGTAGAGGGTTGGGGTATGGGCTCTGGAGGGAGCTCAGGGCAGGGGGTGGGGGATCTGGGAGGGAGTTTTCCCTGACACAAGGGTGTGGGTTACAGCGCGACACCCAATCCTCGGGGGTTATCTCGCTGTAAAATCCCAATCCAAGTGGCCATAAAGGGATAAAGCTGCTGCTTTTCTCGTCAACGCCCCCCCGGGGCAAGGTCGGCTGGGAGGCCAGGGGACAGCGATGGTGCGGCTCATGGTGAGGAAGCTGGGTTTGGTAGCAAGGAAGTTACGCTGCACTGGGAATCCTGGGGCCGGGGGGGAATTCACACCTTTTCAGGGTGCACTTCTGTGACATTCTATACCTCGGGGGAGCGTGCTGTAACCCCCATATTCCTCATTTTCGTATCCTCGTGATCTCACATATAAAGCAGGCCTTGTAAGGTATCAGGGGAAAGGTTATGATCTGCTGAGAGTCATTTCTCTGTCCATAGATGTGGATCATTGATGCATGTAAAGTTATGAGAATTATGCTGTAAGTTGGCGGGGAATCAGCCAGATCTTAGCTCCCCAGCGGCACCAGCAAGGAAAGTGACCAGTGCCCGGGCGGGGTGTCAAACAGCCCATCAACAGCCATTGTCCAGCCAGGGAGCTACGATGCAATGACTCGCCTGCATGAGGCCCCACCAGGGGAATTGCTCAACCTGGCCTGGAGACTCAGCAATGCCCCCCAGACATGCCTGGAATTGTGCTCCCCAATCACACGGACTGAGGGTATAACACGGACAGAGGGGACGCATACTGGGCCCTTTTCCTGCCCCCACCTTCGCAGCAAGCCACCAAGAGACTGAGAAGAAGACAAGACTCCGACACGGGAGTTAATATACAGGTTTGTTCCTTAAACCTGGGCCAAAGGACTGCAATAGACAGTGAGGTGAGAAAAACGGCTTTGTCTAGATGTTGCCCCGTCTAATAGGGTTGAGAGTTTAGACGGCGTGCTGATATTTTATTTTGCTAACCACGTAATATCACTTAAAATCTATCTTTGTAGCTAATAAATGTGTGTGTGTGTTCTCCCCGAAGCCGTGCGGTTGGTTTGCAGTGTGTCCGAGGCTCCCCTTGGGAGAACAAGCCGGGTACCTAGCCATGTCTTTGGTCCATTGACGGACTCCTACACGCTGGCAGCGTCCAGCGGGCAGAACGGGACGCTGCAAGGCGGGGGTTCCCAGGGTTGTGTCTGGGACCGGAGATATTGGCTGGTGTCATTCGGTTGCACAATCCAAGGAGCAGCTCACATGCCAGAGGCTGTGTGTGACCAACCCAGGAGTGGGGGTCCTCACAGCAGAGCAGGGACAGGCTGGCTCCTGGAGTCAAGGATTGGGGTGGCCTAGCAGATCACCAGTCCAGATAACACCAGCAGGGAACGTCACCACCCCCCTGCCCCGTCGCTCGCTCTCCCCCACCCTCACTCACTTTCGCTGGGCTGTGGCAGGGGGTTGGGGTGCGGGAGGGGCGAGGGCTCTAATGGGGGTGTGGGCTCTGGGGTGGGGCCAGAAATGAGGGGGCTCAGGGTTTGGGAGGGGGCTCCAGGCTGGGGTGTGGGAGGGATGAGGGCTCTGGGCTGGGGCCTGGGATGAGGGGTTTGGGGTGCAGGAGGGGGCTCTGGGTTGGAGCAGGGGACTGGAGTGCAGGAGGGGGTGTGGGGTGCAAGCTCTGGGAGGGAGTTTGGGTGCAGGAGGGGGCCCAGGGCTGGGACTCGGGGGGGGGGGAATTCACACCTTGTTAGGGTGCACTTCACAGCCAAGGTTTTATGGCACCCCATTTCATCGCGCCTTGGCCCTGCACCCCGAAACGCACGGAACGATCTCTCGTTAATTCTTGACTCGTTTTTCCACCCCGCCCCCGGTGCATTCCGAGGGGCAAAGGTCGCTGCCCCGCTCAGTGTCGTTGAGCCGGCGGCTGGGTGCAGTCGCGCCCTGCACCGTCGCGGAGGTGCCTCTGGGACACCCCCCCCCTTTGGCTGGGCTGAACGGGAGACTTGCCTGCTGAAGGATGAAGAAACTCCTGGCCCCTCTGGTGCTCTTCTTATGCTGTGCGTCGGGAGGCTCCCCCCGTGTTAGCTGGCTGGTGAGTTAATACCCAGGCTCCCTTCCTATTTCGGGGTGCCCCGGTCTCTTGAGATCCTCCCAGGGTGTTTACTGGTGCCCCCTCCAGGCGGCTGCCTCCCCCCACCCATCTGCCCTCTGCGTCGCCCCTGCCCCCCTCGCAGGCCAGGCAGCCCCCACCATTCTCCGGGCGGGGCACGGGGAGGAGTGAACGAGGTGGGGGTGGGGCAATCTTTGCCTCCCCAAGCACGTGGCTGAAGGCACCAGGGAAAATGACTCTTCCCCCCCCCCCCGCCCTTCCCTTATCCTGGCATTAGCCCCCCCAGCCTGAGGAGAAGCCGACGGGCCAGGACTGAGGCAGTTCTCATGTCCCGAGCGAAGGAGAACCTTGGAGCAGATTAATCAGGGAGTGGGGGCTGGTGGGTTAGAACGGGGGGGCTGGGAGCCAGGACTCCTGGGTTCTCTCCCCGGTTCTGGGAGGGGAGTGGGGGCTGGTGGGTTAGAACGGGGGGTGCTGGGAGCCAGGACTCCTGGGTTCTCTCCCCGGTTCTGGGAGGGGAGTGGGGGCTGGTGGGTTAGAACGGGGGGGTGCTGGGAGCCAGGACTCCTGGGTTCTCTCCCCGGTTCTGGGAGGGGAGTGGGGGCTGGTGGGTTAGAACGGGGGGGTGCTGGGAGCCAGGACTCCTGGGTTCTCTCCCCGGTTCTGGGAGGGGAGTGGGGGCTGGTGGGTTAGAACGGGGGGGTGCTGGGAGCCAGGACTCCTGGGTTCTCTCCCCGGCTCTGGGAGGGAATAGTGACACTTGCAGGGTCTGGTGCATTTTCTCTTTCGGCCCCTTGCCAGAACGGGGGCACGCCCAATGGTACCAACTGCATATGCCCACCTCGTTCCTACGGTGTCTATCTGCAGAATGGGGGCGTCTGGTCGGGGGGCATGTGCCGATGGCCCTCCTCTTTCCCAGGTCCCCGGTGCGAGGCTGTGGTACAAAGTATTCCCGTCCAAGCCGGTACATGGTCCTGCGCCCACTCTCCCTCAGCGCTGGGGGCTGGGACAGGAGAAGCGCCCTGCCCTGTCAATGCCGGCTGTGCCACGTGGCATCGCAGCCGGTGAATGGAGAGCTCACAATAGTAACCATGAATGGGGAATTGTTACCCCAGGGGGATTTGTCCAGGGGGGTCCCGCCGGGACCTGTTCTTGGCCCAATGCTCTTCCAAGCCAATGGCTGGAAGACAGTGTAATATTATTCCTAGTAACATTTTCAGGTGAGACGGAAATTAGTGGAGCAGGACATAACGATGGGGACAGGTCTGCTAGAGCAGGGGTTCTCAAGAAGGGGTAGGTGTGCCCCTGGGGTACACTGAGGTCTTCCAGGGGGTACAGCAACGGAGCGAGATACTTGCCTAGTTTTGCAACAGGCTACCTGAAGAGCACTAACGAAGTCCGTACAAACTATCATTTCGTACGGGCAGTGACTGGGTTATACCGTTTGGCCGACTGCACGGAGGTGTCAGTGCTGTGTTTATATTCCAGGTGGTTTATTTTATAATGACATGGTAAAAAGGAGAACGTCAGCCATTTGTGGAAGAAAACGCAGCCTTCGCTCTTGGGTTGGTTGCAGCAAGTCAGAGACGGTCTTTATTCTCAAGCAATTTCAAGGAGGAGAGCGTGCGCACGGACAGGGATTCCCCCTCTCTGGGCAGGTCTCTCTCAAAAGATAAACGATTAGGGCAAGAGCATTTAGGAGGAGTGGTAGATACGCTGGAGGGGAGGGATAGGATACAGAAGGACCTAGACAAATTGGAGGATTGGGCCAAAAGGAATCTGATGAGGTTCAATAAGGATAAGTGCAGGGTCCTGCACTTAGGACGGAAGAATCCCATGCACAGCTACAGACTAGGGACCGAATGGCTCGGCAGCAGTTCTGCGGAAAAGGACCTGGGGTGACAGTGGACGAGAAGCTGGATATGAGTCAGCAGTGTGCCCTTGTTGCCAAGAAGGCCAATGGCATTTTGGGATGTATAAGTGGGGGCATAGCGAGCAGATCGAGGGACGTGATCGTCCTCCTCTATTCGACATTGGTGAGGCCTCATCTGGAGTACTGTGTCCAGTTTTGGGCCCCACACTACAAGAAGGATGTGGATAAATTGGAGAGAGTCCAGCGAAGGGCAACAAAAATGATTAGGGGTCTAGAACACATGAGTTATGAGGAGAGGCTGAGGGAGCTGGGATTGTTTAGTCTGCAGAAGAGAAGAATGAGGGGGGATTTGATAGCTGCTTTCAACTACCTGAAAGGGGGTTCCAAAGAGGATGGCTCTAGACTGTTCTCAATGGTAGCAGATGACAGAACGAGGAGTAATGGTCTCAAGTTGCAGTGGGGGAGGTTTAGATTGGATATTAGGAAAAACTTTTTCACTAGAAGGGTGGTGAAACACTGGAATGCGTTGCCTAGGGAGGTGGTGGAATCTCCTTCTTTAGAAGTTTTTATGGCCCAGCTTGACAAAGCCCTGGCTGGGATGATTTAATTGGGGATTGGTCCTGCTCTGAGCAGGGGGTTGGACTAGATGACCTCCTGAGGTCCCTTCCAACCCTGATATTCTATGATTCTATGATTTACACCTTTTGTTACATACAGGAATGATCAGCACCTGCGTTTTGTGAACACATATTCCTTCTGTCCTGATATCTTATTTTTCTCCGCAATTTCTGCTGTAGTCTGCGTTCCATTCTTGTCTTACACAAGGTCAAACAACATCTCTTACACTTCTTTCCCACTCGCCCAGGCCCTGCTTTAAGTCTCGCGTGGGGACGGTTAGAGTTAGCCTGACTCCTGCTCGTTGCAGAGAGAGCTAAGAGGCATGCATCCAAATTCCCTTTATCCCTTTTCCCCCACTTCCACGGTCCCCCCTTTTGTGCTTTAGCACACAACTGTCCGTCTTAAGCCTCTATATTCATCAAACCTTGTCTGCCAGGTTCCAAATCCCATGTTGCAAACCTCAGGGGCTTTGATTGGACACAACGACAACGCATGGTTAGTAGGAACATGGAAGGTGTTGTTAGTATTACGTCCTTTACAACAACAATAACATAACCCTAAACTAAACAACAACCATAAAAGCATTGACATTCCCCTGGTAATAATATAATGGGGTTGTCACCCAGCCTTAGTCACAAAACACAATGCGTCATACTTAGTACATACAATAGGCACTTTATAGGCCGTATCAATGGCATACTTTTCAGCTGGATATGTATTTTGGAGCCTATGAATTTGCCCTTGTAATTCAGAGATTTTCTGAACCTCTGGTAGGAGCGAAAGCAGATTGTGGAAGTGGTCGGGTACTAAGGCAGTCCAATTAAAGGGTATGGGAAACCTAAGGGCTGATGGTAAAATAGCTGCCTGCAGCAGTGGTGAAATTAAAATGTATGTCTTGTAAAGTGGTGGCCTTAACACGCACACAGCTGTCATTCGCTTGGAAGAGCTGGTGTCCTGTCAGGGTAGTTCACATCTACCTCGCTATAGAATCCATTAATTTCAATTTCTGATTCCTGGGGCTCATCTGTAGTGATATCCTCTCTTACTATTTCCACCGACCCATTTGTTCTCCACTCAATTGTTCGCTCATATGAACTATTCTGAACCTTAAAAAAGGATCTTTCTGAACAAAATTTCAGTAAATCGCTAAGAGGTGAAGGCCGTGGCCATTGGGTTTCATTAGAATATACAGTATTGTCTGTATTTGGGTAAATTAGAGGGGTGGTGGCAAAGGTGGAGGGGATGGTGGGGGTAATGTTCGTGGCAGCAAGGCGTCTTTGGTGTTCGTCATCGGGAAGCCAATTAGGGAGGGCAGTGCATGCTGATGGTACGTGTCCGTAAGCACAAAGCTCAGACCCTGGAATAAACCCAAACCGCCACTCAATACCACAGTCCCAAGCACGGTTCCCACAAGTTTCTCCCTGCCAGGACATCTTGTACTCCATCTCTTCCACCAGGGCCAGTTTTTAATGTCTTTTGTAGTCAAGAGTCCCTGGACTTTGGCAGTTTCAGTGGACCTTCTTCTTCTTTCTTTCCTGGAACAGTCATGGTTCAGCATCATACGGGGAGAGGTTACCAGCACGTCACCCTGTAATAACTGGGTTTCTCCAGCGGATGGTGAGTGTATGGTGGTTCGGTTCGTGGACAAGGGAGAGGTTATCAGCACTTCACCTTCTCCTTTTCTCCTGCTATCCAGAAGGAGGGAAAGAAGTACCAGAAGGAGGGACAGGCTGATCAGCAGTCGGAGGGTCACCTCGAGGTGGAGGGTCCTTCTTGCAGTGAGAAGCATGGGTCCAGGCAGTCAGTCCTTGGCACTTCACAGCAGTGTTGGTAGTTAATCAGGACTTGGTAAGCGCCTTTCCAGTGCCGGTCGGGGCAGTCTTTCGCTGATGGACCTTTATGTAGACCCAGTCTCCGGGTTCCAGCGAGTGGCAGGGTTGAAAAGGAAAACACAACCTATTGTGGCTCCCCTTTGGCAAAGTGACCGTTTGATTACATGGAGCCACCTGAAGGCTCAGTGTGGGGCACGGTCTTTCTCTCTTTCACTACAACTCTGATCCGCTATTTTGTTACCAAAAAAAGATTTAAAATCTTTTCTCATTCTCCTGGCTTTGACTGCCCTGCTGCAGCCACAACTTTGGTCTTTATTAAAAAACATTTTAAATCTTGTAAAGCATTAAGTTACCTTAAGGATTAAATGCTAAATACCAAAATTAAACAACACTAGCTTCCTGTGTCTGGCAAAAGTATTTGTAAGCAGTGTCAGGATGAGCTCCACCCTGACATCTGGTGGTGAGGTGTGGCAAGTTGTGGAAAAGAACTTCAGGGGCCGATCTCATTTGCATAGGCACACCCACCACGCCTAGAATGAGACCATAGCTGCCCAAATGGTCACTTTGGCTGCTGTGGGATCCCCAGTGTCTCTGTTATTGGGGCAGGAAGAATAAATTGCTATTACCCTGATTATGGGAACTGTGCTTGGAACTGTACGTGGCCTTTTGTTATGATGGAGGGATTCACCATCAACTAAGTAGCACTCGCTAGGCAAGGGTCATGGGTTCCAAAACTGTGTGAATGGAGAGAGGCTGGGGACAAGTATTAATACTTGGTGGCATGGGCCCCTTGGTGAGGGCCTTACATGCTGATTGCACTTCCTCCTCTCTCCACTGTGGAATATCAGAGCTAATTTTGATTTCATTAGAAGTCTAGTTATAGGCTGCTGAGCTCACTTTGGGCTGACAGTGCACCAGCACTGGGGCTCCCCTACTATAAGCTGAATTCACCTAAGAGCTGAAATCACTGAGTGTTGTGTTAAGTAGTGGGGGAGCCTGAAGATATATTGTGGAGCAATTTGCGGGACGGCTGGTGAAGCAGTTCGACGCGGAGCAGTGTGTGGATGGCAGGAGCTGCTTGTGGGCCGTGGAGCTGAGTGAAGGAGTTCGTGGGGCGGCTGGCGGAGCGGAGCGCAGCTGAGCGAAGGAGTTCGTGGGGCGGCTGGCGGAGCGGAGCGCAGCTGAGCGAAGGAGTTCGTGGGGCGGCTGGCGGAGCGGAGCGCCGCTATGGAGCTATGGGGCGGTCAGCTTCAGATCACGTAAGGTGCCTCTTACCCCTGTCCCATTTCCACCCAGGTTGGGAGGTAAAGCTCCGCCGATAAACTTTCGAACTCTGGGGCTGCCCTGACCAGGGACAGAGACTTTTGGGGCATTGGACTTTTGGGACTTTGGGTGATTTGGGGTTGCTGGACTCAAGAACCAAAGGGAAAAGGGCATGCCCCAATTTGCCTGGGGTGGGGTTGTTTTTGCTCATGGGTTGTGTTATGAATCCTGTTGGTGGTGTTTCCCCAACATAATGCCACATTGTTTCTCTCTGTTATTAAAAGACTTTTGATACACTCAGACTATGTGCTTGCGAGAGGGGAAGTATTGCCTCTTGGAGGCGCCCAGCGGGGGTGGTATATATTGGTCCCAGGTCACTGGGTGGGGGCTCGAGCCGGTTTGCATTGTGTTATTGGAATGGAACCCCTAGATATTGAACCCGGCCCTTGTTGCTGCCAACTCTGACGGGCAGAAGGGTTACATATTTTTTGGTTTTGCAGCTTTAAAACAACACCAATTCATCTTAAACTTATAAAACAAAGATAGTGCACACCAGGAGTGTTCTTTTAGCAAATTCGACTAACTTGTTCATAGTCAGATGATTCCACTTAAATAACCTCTTTGCCTGTATTATTTACAGACATTCCTTTGGAAAGGGGCCAATTTCCCCTTCAGAATGGCTGCAAAGAAACCAGGAATTTTCTTTTCACAACACCTCTTCTCTTTTCACATTTCTACAGAGTTTCACTGCTTAATTCCCTCCTGTCTATTTCTTTCTTAGTCAAATGCCCTTGCTGACTGCAGGTAAAACAGAGGAATTGCCCCCATATTTTCCTGTGTTTGTTTTATAGGCAGGTCATCTTTCAATGGCTTCTATCTTTATCATTTAGGTGATTTGCATTAACACAGAAACTTTCCATTTGCTTTTGGATTCAAAATTCCCCCTGTCTAGGCAGGTCTCTCTCAAAGATAAACAATTAGGGCAAGAGAATTTATATCTTTCGTTACATACAGGAATGATCAACAGCTGCGTTTTGTCTATACGTATTCCTTCCGTCCTGATAGCTTATTTTTCTCAACAATTTCTGCTGTAGTCTGCGTTCCATTCTTGTCTTACACAAGGTCAAACAACATCTCTTACACTTCTTTCCCACTCGCCCAGGCCCTGCTTTAAGTCTCGCGTGGGGACAGTTAGAGTTAGCCTGACTCCTGCTCGTTGCAGAGAGAACTAAGAGGCCTGCATCCAAATTCCCTTTATCCCTTTTCCCCCCACTTCCACACACTGTTCAGTAATACTGGGACACTGTTGTATTTTGATGCCTGAGTTTGTAAGCAAGTCGTTTTTCAGTGAGTTGATACTTGGAGGTACGTAGGACAAGTCAGACTCCTGAATGGGGTACAGTCGTCTGGGAAGGTTGAGAGCTGCTGAGCTATGCAGAGGATTCGGCTGATGACGTAAGCTGGGGTCACGTGGACACGGCCCTGTGCTCTGGGTTTAGCACAGCCAAATTAAGGCCCCAAGCATGCAGGTCAGCAAAGCGAGAGGAGGGGAGACAGAGTCATGGGACGCATTGATTATGAAAAGGACTGAGGCTCTTTAACGATGCTGCCTTTGGTGGGACGCTTCTGAGAGTATCAATTCAGGACAAATTGCTTGGAGCAGGGCAGTCACAGCCCAAGGCTGGGGGTCCATTATTACTAAGGCACATCAAACCAGCCAAACAGAGAGGACTTTGGTTTCACCCCGCTGGCCAACCAGAAGTCACATAAGCAATTCCCTCAGACATTCCAGTTTCCCAGTATCATAACCAGGGCCACTCGTTATGGGGATGAATGGTTATGAAAACCAATATCCCAGTAAAAGAAAAAAGAGGTTCTCACGATCCCAAAGGACCAAGCCCCAGACCCAGGTCAATATACAAGTCAGATCTTACCCACAAACCACGCTGTTGCCAACCCTTTAGAATCTAAAATCTAAAGGTTTATTCATAAAAAAAAAAAAGAAATATAGATGAGAGCTAGAACTGGTTAACTGGAGTCAGTGACATACAGTAACAGCAAAGTTCTCGGTTCAGGCTTGCAGCAGTGATGGAATAAACTGCAGGCTCAAATCAAGTCTCTGGAGATCATCCCCAGCTGGGATGGGTCCTTCAGTCCTTTGTTCAGAGCTTCAGTTTGTAGCAAAGTTCCTCCAGAGGTCAGAAGCAGGATTGAAGACAACGTGGAGGGGTTTCCAGGGCCTTTTATATCCTCTGCCCTGTGGAGGGACACCCCTTTGTTCTTACTGTGGAAAATCACAGCAGCAAGGTGGAGTTTGGAGTCACATGGGCAAGCCATATGTTCATGCATGATTCTGTTCTTTACAGGTAGAGCAGCCATTGCTCACATGCTATCTTGAACATCCCCAGGAAGACTTCCTCATATGTGGATTGGAGTCTCCCAACGTCCATTGTCAGTTAAGTGTTTCTTGATTGGGCAATTAATCTGAAGAGTTCCTTCTCAATAAGCTGGCCAAATGCTTCACTGATGCTTCTTAGAATCAGACACATTGAGATACAAGTACATAGCCAATATTCAAAACTTCAACTACAAAAATGATACACACCTACAGATGGCATAATTATAACCAGTAAATTATAACCTTTTGATAGACACCTTACTTGACCAACTTTGTACAAGATTTGATGCCACTATAGGGGGGAGGGATAGCTCAGTGGTTTGAGCATTGGCCTGCTAAACCCAGGGTTGTGAGTTCAATCCTTGAGGGGGCCATTTAGGGATCTGGGGCAAAAATTGGGGATTGGTCCTGCTTTGAGCAGGGGGTTGGACTAGATGACCTCCTGAGGTCCTTTCCAACCCTGATAGTCTATGAGTCTATGATTCTATAGGACCCTGGTTGCAACAATGACCTATATGGTCACAGTTCATGTCAATAACGTCACAGGCTGGTAGGGGAATCCAAATGGACATGAATTCCCAGTGGGATGCTGGGTTGATGCAAATCACCTGGCTGCAAATCACCTGGCTGCCCAGGGAGGGGCAGATTTGCCCAGCCGCTATAGGTGAGCCAGAGAGAGGCGGTAGGCAGGTTAACCCTTCAAAGGCAGAATCCCCTTCCAGCCTTGAGTTGTGTGCAAAGACCCCCGCAGGGTGTTGGGTGACTGACAGCCCTGCGTGTGAACACACCCCTGGGATGGGGTCAGCGTTCGTACGGACCAGTGCCCTTTACGCCTGGCCTGCCCCCCCATGCCCCCAACGTGCACACATCATGCGTACAGCTGCGGAGCCAGCGGAGGCGTCGATCCGTCCTGGGCCCGCTGGCTTACACCGGAGTCACGCCAGAATCCTTGCACCAATCCATAGTGACTCTTCCCCGGGGTAAATCAGACGCGACGTCCGCTAGCGCGGTTGAGTGAAAGTGGCTGGAATACGGGGGCGAAGGGCCAACGCTCAGCCAGGACCGGGGCTTGGTATCCAGAGCGCTCGGCCCGCTCATGGCAAAGCCCCCCGCACTAAACACCCTCGTCATCTTTCCATTAGCGCTGCAGCCCGGCAGGAAGATCACTGGGCGCTTCCGAAACGTGGGGAATTCAGCCTGGCTTCCATCAGAGCAACGTCCCCTCGCTCCCTGCGGGTCTCTGGAGAAAAGCCCTGCGCTCGGCAGGCTCCAGAGCCAATCGAGGACAGTGAGGGACGGAGGAGAAGTTAGCCGAGATGCCTCGCTCCTGCGGCTCCTGTTAACCTCCGACCCTGGCTTGTCCCAGGTGGGGCTGGGAGCCAGCGGGAGCCGGGAAGGTGGTATCAGTGTAATCTGGGTCCCGCTCTCCGGCCCAGTCTGGTCAGGACATCTCTTGGGATCCAGAGTGGAGAGGGGGTCTAGCGGTTAGAGCAGGGGGGGCTGGGAGCCAGGACTCCTGGGTTCTCTCCTGGCTCTGGAAGGGGAGTGGGGGCTGGTGGGTTAGAGCAGGGGGGGCTGGGAGCCAGGACTCCTGGGTTCTCTCCTGGCTCTGGAAGGGCAGGGGGGGCTGGTGGGTTAGAGCAGGGGGGGCTGGGAGTCAGGACTCCTGGGTTCTATCCCCAGCTCTGGGAGGGGAGTGGGGGCTGGTGGGTTAGAGCGGGGGAGGGCTGGAGCTGGGGAAGGCGTCATTTGGGTCCCACTCTCCAGCCCGGTCTGGTCAGGGCATCTCTCGGGATCGGGGTGATGAAGCCCCGGTGCCCCAGGAGACGGTGGAGGTGGCGGACATGACAGTGCCATTCACAGCAGTAGCCAGTTTTTCTCCCCAAAGTCCCTTTCTTCAAGGCCCCACGAAGTGGTGTGCTGAGCAGCCCATCCCCTCGTTACTTCATCCTTCAGTTCGGCCCAGATTGCGATACTTCTTCCCGCGCTTTAGGTCAGCGCATTTCGGCTTCCCACTCCCCTCATTTGCCAGGCCTGGGCTTCGCCAGGCCTGGGCTTCACCCGGCCCCTGAGCGGCACCTTTCAGCAGGGCTGAGTCTGTCTGTCTCCCTTTCGGGCCATCGGCCCTGGCAGTTTCCAGGTTCCTGTGGCCTCCGACGCCCGATCCCGTCCCCTTTCGCAGTTGAGCTCCCAAGGAAGGGACTGTCACGGCATCGTCCCTCTCGTTTGGTCCACCAAAGGTTGACTCGCGGCGGTGAGATGTTTGAGAACAAACCACCTCGGGCGACTTCCTTGGCTGCAGGCCCAGGATGGGGAAAGGGGGGGGGAGGGAATCCCCCCCCCCATGCTGCTTATCCAGTTTAACCTGTCTGTTTACACGGGAACATGTCACGCCCAAGAGGCTGGAGGGGGAAATGTTCGCTTTCGCCGCGTTTCTCCCTCCTTCTTTGGATCCCCTTGGGCATTCAGGAGCCGTTCGCAAGGCCCAAAGAGGGGCAGAATTCACAGGTGTTTTTAGACTAGGATGGCCTTTGCCCACCTGTTTTACTAGCCGCAGCTGGGAGGCCAATGGGGCCGCTGAGCCCATCGCGGAGAACCAACCTGCAAGGCTGGCCCTGGGCTGTCTGACACACGCAGAACAACCACAACAAACCCCACTGATATCGGAAACAGAACAGGAAACAGCATTGCAAAGACACTGCAAACACACTCAGAGACAACAACGTGGCAAACACGCACACGGTAACAACAACACCAAAAACAACCAGGGGGAAAAACAACATTTGAAAAACCGAAACAGTGACAAGAAGTTTCTGCTGCATCCTCTGCTTCTTTAGACAGTATAAAATGACCGGGGCCCCCCATGAACTGGATTCAAACCTGGCTCACTGAGGGATCTCAAAACAGAATTATGAGTGGGGACTCGTGGCTGAGCAGGGGTGTGTAAAGTGGCATCCCACAGGGCTCGGCTCTGGGCCCTGCGCTCTTGAAGGATGAGCCAGAAGGAAACATAAAATCACCCCAATAAAGTTTGCCTATGACCCAGAAAGGGGGGGAGTGGGAAATAAGGAAGGGGGGCAGGGCACGCATCTGGATCGCTGGGTAAACTGGGAGCAAGCCACCAATAGGCGTGTTCATACGGCTCAATGTAAATGTACAGATCCAGGAACCGCGCGCGCCGGCCGGCCCGGGGGAGCAGCGACTCTGAAACAGATTTGGGGGGCGTGGTGGGTAATCAGCTGAACACGAGCTCCCAGTGCGACTCTGTGACCAAAAAGACAGATATATAAACAGGGGAATCTCAAGTAGGGGCAGAGAGGTGATTTTTCCCTCTGTATCTGGCCCGGCTGCCACCGCTGCTGGGATCCAGCGCCCAATCCTGGTGCCCACAATTCAAGAAGGATGTGGATAAATTGGAGAGGGGTCCGAGAAGGATTCAAGGATTGGAAAATAGGCCCGATCGTGCTCGACACAAGGAGCTTCACAAAGAAGGGGTGACTTGATCACAGTCAATATTAGCAGCTACATGGGGGACAAATATTTAATAACCAGCCCTTCAGCCTAGCAGAGGCAGGTCTAACCCGGTCCGAGGGCTGGAAGTTGAAGCTAGAAAAATTCAGACTGGAAATACGGCACCAAGCTTTAGCAGTGACCGTCACTAACCATTGGACCAGTTTCCCAGGGCTCAGGGCGGATTCTCCACCCGTGACAATTTTTAAATCCAGGGGTGGTTGTTTCTGTAAAGCTCTGCTCTGGGAATTACTTGTGGGGGCAGGTCTCTGGGCTGTGTTGTCCAGGGGGTTCGGACGAGATGGTCACCTGGCCCCGTCCCTCTGGCCGTGCAATCTGGGAACGTAGGTTCTGGTGGTTTGAGCTTTAATTCACAGTTCTTGCAGCAGGAGCCCTGCATGAAGCTGGCGTTTCATTAACAAGCGGGGCTGGTGGCTCCATCAAAGTCTGCTTTAGCAATGTGATCGACCTCTGTTAGAAAACATTTGGTTTTTACCACATCCGTTCTCTCTTACAAATACTTTTTCATGCCTTGGAAAGCAAGGAAAACGAAACAAGAACAAAGCCTGTGTGAAAAGATTTTTTTTAAGACTATTAATAGCTTTAAAACAATTGTGAGCCCCTCTCCTTTCAAACACAAACCAAGCTGAACCCTTCGCAGGCCTAGCTCGAACAAGACTTTGAAATCACACGTTTGTTGTAAACTAACTTTGAAAAGAGCTCCGTGTTTGCCCAGGTCTGAGCTGCTGCATGTGAGGGTTTTAACCCGTTACGCCCCACGCTGGGACCCCAGAAAGGCTGTATTCATGCTGATGTATGATCTGGGCCCAAGGGGTTAGCGGAACCCAGTCACTGTCCAGTGTCAAACACGGGTTGGTTACAGAAGAGCCGCGCGCCGGCCGTTGTCAGCAGACCGGATACTGGGCTAGCTGGGCCATTGGGCTGACCCAGTGTGGCCGTTCTTATGGCTAACGCCCCACTAAAAACCCTGTACACCTTGTATTAAAGATACAGACAAGAGGGAAAAGCCGGCAGAGCCTTTCATAGAATCATAGAAGATCAGGGCTGGAAGGGACCTCAGGAGGTCACCTAGTCCAATCCCCTGCTCAAAGCGGGACCAATCCCCAACTAAATCATCCCAGCCAGGGCTTTGTCAAGCCTTTGAAACATCAAATCCTGAGTAAAGCGTTGGGTACGACGCCGGCCCTTGTCCCCGGTCCCTGTGCCTGGACAGAGCCTTCGGAGGAAAAGCCCCTGTAACCGGCAGCCTCTGAAGACGTACGAACCGTCCTTTTGGAGACACAAGGAGCTGGGACAGGATGCAGTGGCCCCTGCTGCTCCGATTGTTAAAGTCCGACCCGGGCTCGTCCCAGGTGGGGCTGGGAGCCAGCTGGAGTCGGGGAAGGCGGCCGTGCCATCGGGGTCCCGCTCTCCAGCCCGGTCTGGTCAGGGCATCTCTCGGGATCGGGAAGACAAAGGCCGCAGGAGACCGTGACAGTGAATTTCACTGGTAGGTTTAGTCATTCCAGGGCTTACTCCGGATTGAGACCAGATTGAGACGGGGAGGGGTTCCCCTTGGGGGAATTGCAAAACTACTCCGGATACACCCCACGGTTACTGTCTAAATCCAGAGTCGCTCTTCACTGCTGTCCACCCGGCGTGCTCCGGCTTTACCGCAGGGGTGCTGAGTAAATCTGCTCACACCATTCTACCTGCAGATTGGGGCCTGCAGCAGGGTTTCACGCCGGACCCATTCACTGGGGTAAATCACATCTAGGGCAAACCACACGTGTTTACAGCCTGGAACAAAATCTGGCAGAGTCTCTGAACCGGCCTGGGCAAAAATGTTAACTAATATAGACAGAGAGAGAGAGAAAATGCTTTCCCCCCCCGCCCCCCCATAATTAGGCTCGGCCGAACTCAATTTTGTTTATAATTTCGATTGTAACAATGTTTATTGTGAAGCACTTTTAAAAAATTTTAATCTGTTTTCAAAGTGGTGCAAAATTATGGGGTTCACACTTTTCCCAATGTTTATGGATCAAAGTTTTTACAGTGGGGGCAAACGGGGGGGGGGCGGGGCTCAGACAATATCGGATGACGGGAGATGACGGGTGAAACCAATGCAGGCTGATAATCTAACCCTTCCCCGGCCCGGTCTCCACTAGGACGTGGGGTCGGTAGAACGCCCCTCACTCAGAGGGGTGAAAACCCTGAGTGGCGCCGTTAAAACCGATCTGACCCTAGTGTAGACAGCGCTCAGGGGACGGGACAGGGGAGTTCTCCTGCCTCTCGGGGAGGTGGCGCAGCTGGGCGACGGGAGAACCGAGCATCCCGGCCCATCGCGCTGTAACCGACCGTGGGTGAGACCGGCGCTGGGGTGCGCGCGGCACACGGGGGGCTGGACAGCTGGGAACGGCTCCCAGAGTGGTGGTGTCTGGAGCGGTCCCGGGATGGGGGGGGCGAACCCAGGCCAGCTGAGAGGGGGAGCGGCTGCGGGGGTGGACTCTGGGGGAGGGGCTCAGGTGGGTCCCAGCCAGGGGAGATGTGGGGCAGGGATCTTCGGGGCACTGTAGGGAGCCAGGGGAGGATGGGTGGTTGCTGCAGATCTCTGCTCCCGCTGCTAACCAGCTCTGTTCTGCGCCGTGTTCCCGGCGGCTAATGACCCGTCTGCGTCACTCGCTGACCGGGAGACCCGGCTGGCTGCGGAGTTGGGGGGCAGGGCCCCTCTGGCTTCCCCAGGGGTCCCATCCAGGTGCCTGAATGCTCCGAGGTCAGACCCAGGATGGCCATAGCCGGTGCTCTGGCCAGCGAGCCCCGAGGGGAGTCACGGCAGCCCAGAGTCCTGTCTGGCTTCATACCGAGCAGCCCCGGAGCTTCGGCCCTGGGACTCTGTGACACCAGGGTCGCCCCACCGGCTGAGACGTCCGTGGGAGACGTAGCGTGGCCTGGGGGGAGCCTGGCCAGCAGAGGAGAATGGGACCCAAACGGCGCCTGCCCCGGGGCTCCAGCAGAGACATGTTCCGGTTTGCAGGGGTGCCTCCGACGGGACGCTGCTGGTTTCGGTGGAGAAGGACGCGCGTGGCCGTGGATTTGCTGCGGCCGCAAACCCTGTTTCCCAGCAGCTCCGGCTGGGACTGAACCCTCAAAGGGCTCTTGAAACTTTGCCAAGTTCAGCCACTCTGTTGGCCTTGGGGAGTGATGTACATTTGCCAGCACGGGTGACATCCACCGCCCTCTCCAGATAGCTGGTGTGCAGCTGATTGGCGCAGGCAGCCGGTGCCCGGAGCAATAAACCGCTATCTGCATTGGCCGGCTTGATGGGGAAGTCAGGTAACAAAGGAGCCCTTGTCGGCTGTACAGATAAGCCGCCGAAGCCTTCACCGGGGGACGAGGGATGAGCTGCGTCGCTCCTTGCGGGAAGAAGGCTGCGAAGGAATGAGACCGCGGGTCAGAGACACACCCCGTTTTTGCCTCGGGAGGCTCGGCTGGCTCTGGGCAGAGCCAGGGCACGTCTATCAAGGCCAGAGAGTGAGATGAGGAGGGTTTTAGCAGGGACCACGGCGTACCCGTCTAATCCGACGGGGCGGGCGGAGTGCCTGGCTCCGGCACTGTGATCTCTAGCCCCATGTGCGGCGGGGAGCCGTCCTGCATCCAGGAGGCTGGTTTATTGCCCTTCCGTCGCCCTTCGGCCCGTGAAAGCGAAAGGCGGCAGGGCTCAATTTCCCCTTAATTGCTTGCCAAGGCGCAAGGCAAAGGTTCCCGGCACAGGCAGGTGAGGATTGGCGCGGGGACGGGAGAGGGCAGCGCCGCTGGGCATCGCTCCCCTGGCTCTCGTGGTAAAGGATGAAGAAACTTCTGGCCCTCGTCCTCCTCCTTTTCCTCGGCCGCTCGGCTTCTTCGCACTGGCCAGGAGGTGAGTGGAGCAGGTAGTGAGAAACCAGCCGGCCCCCGCTTCTGTCTCAGGGGCACCTGGTGTTTACTGCGTTCGTTGAGTTTCAGAGCCGCAGCCGTGTTAGTCTGTATCTGCAAAAAGAACAGAAGGACTTGTGGCGCCTTAGAGACGAACAAATTTATTTGAGCAGAAGCTTTCGTGGGCTACGGCCCGCTCCATCGGATGCAGTTCGTTAAGTTATCCGGAAGTTCCCACACCGGGGATGCAGCTGTGGGGTCTCTGCGGGACCTCTGGGTCCCCTCGTCGTTTACCATCCCAGATCCAGATACCCCTCTGCCCCCTCTAGGGTCCCCGTGAGATGGGGTCCAGGGAACAGAGGCCAGGAGAGCTGCCGGGGGCGGGGGGGAGGGTGGAAAGTTTTCATACAAACGAGGGAGTAATTTTTCGCCCAGCACGTAACTCGTCTGTGGCACTCCCTGCCACCGGATATTGTGATGGCCAAAAGCATAACTGGGGTCGGAAGAGAAATAGATAAGTTCACGGAGGATCAGACCATCGATGGCAGATGGCCAAGAGGGTCAGGGACGCAACCCCATGCTCAAGGCGACCCGAAACCTCTGACTACTAGAAGCTGGGAGTTTGCCGTGTGGTCGGTGCCGTGTCAGTCCCAGGATATGAGAGAGACAAGATGGGGGAGGTAATCGCTTTTATTGGACCAACTTCTGTTGGGGAGAGAGACGAGCTTTCGAGCTCACACAGAGCTCTGCTCCAGGCCTGGGAAAGGGACTCCCAGCACCACAGCGAAATGCAAGGTGGGACCGATTGTTTAGCATGTTTTGTAAGGGACCATTCAAGGAGAAGTGGCCTGTTAATGCTGCAGCCGTCATAGGACAATACAGAGGGGTTAGTGCTGTAATAAGCCACACATCCATCTTGTCTCTCGAGTCCCTGGTCTCTGGTGTCTGGCAAAGTGATGAATTTCAGCTCCCTGCTTTGTGAGAAGGGTTCGCCCACCGGTGATGGGGCAGTTTTGTCTTTTATGGTTTTCCTGCGTGTGTTCAATCCTGGGGGCGATTGCCTGGTTCCCCCCCATGTCATTGCAGGTGGGGTATTTAGCACCCTGGAGGGGGTTCCCCAGGTGGGTGTAGGACCCCTAGATCTGGAAATGAAAGGGGGGTTGATCATCGCCTGCTGCAGGTTTTGTGCCCCTTGTTCTGGCAGGGGCTGGTGTCGCTTGGAGTTAGTGGGTCCTGGTCTGCGGGGAGCTTGCTCCTGATGATGAGCCTGGAGAGGCTCGGGGTTGTTCGAAGGCCAGAAGAGGGGGTTCAGGACAGATTTCTTCCAGGGCGGGGTCTGGGTTGTAATTGTTTGACACCCCGTCTGGGCGGTGGGTGACACTAGGGGTGTGCAGTCGGAGGTGGGGGGTTATTTCTCTTGGGGTATGTGGATGGCCCGTTCTGTGCTGCGATCTACTTCTCCGGGTGAGTGGCCCTGTTTGGTGAAGGTGGGATTGAGTGTGTGACGGTGCGTACCCCGGACTGTCTCCTCGCAGCTGATTCTGCGCCCTCGGGGAGCCGGGCTGCAGGTCACCGGTGTCTTGGCGCGTTCGGGGCAGTGACGGGGTCTGGGAAGGTAGGCGGGGCGATCTGGGGGTCTCTTGGCGATGGTCATCTGTCAGATGCCACTATTAAAGCCCATCATCGTGTCCAGGAAGCGGACGCTGGGGCGGGCGCGCTCCAGAGAGAGTTTGATGGAGGGGGTGGGTGGCGGTTGAAGCTGTGAAATGGGGGAAAGTTTTGGTCGTGTGTCGTGGGCGGGCGGGGAAGACGGAGGGCGGGGGGATCTCTCTGTCCCTGCCCTGTTCTGCACGCTCCCCCTGGGCGAGGGGGCCGGTGAATCCTCTGCTGCCAGGATCCAGGACTGGGGGACATTTTGCCTGTCTGGCCCAGGTCAGACGATTGCACCCGCTTCCCCCTGCGTGAGCCCAGTAACTTGCCAACAGTTACAAGTTGCCACAGAGCTGCGGTAGGTCTTTGACCTGGAGTTCCCGGGAGCAGGTCCTTAGCAGGAAACGGGGCTCCCATGGCACAGCTTGGAAAGGACAGGCTCGGAGATGGGTCGTTTGCTCCCGTCACTCGCGTTGTCCCCCGGAAATCCTTTGATCTATTCTCCCTGACCCTCCTAGCGCCAACAATTCCCCAGCAAAACGCAGTGGTGACCACACCGGCCCCCCAAAGGCATCACGCACATCATTCGATGTGGTTTAACGAGGCTCCTCTTCCCCCCCCCCCCCCGCAGCCCACCCCATTTGTGCGGGATTTTGTCGTAGCTCTCGCAGGGATCGCGTCTCCGCTCGTCCTCTGCATTGAGCTGGACAGACCGAGCTCCGGGTCGCACATGGGCTGAGAATTTCCCCCCGCCCCCGGGTCGTTCTGATGGCTCTCCTTCGGCTCCAATTATTCAGCGCCCCGGAAATAAGAAAATCACAGAATCACAGAATATCAGGGTTGGAAGGGACCTCAGGAGGTATCTAGTCCAACCCCCTGCTCAAAGCAGGACCAACCCCAACTAAATCTCCATGCCCCGGGTCCGCATCACCTGTTTCTCCTCCGAGGGGAAAGTGACCTGCCAGGCTGCAAAACTGGCTACCGCTCAGCTAGGGGGCTAAGAGGCCAGCCTGGAGCCCCAGGCCGGCCCCACCTCCCGGGTCTTGGCCTAGGAGAGCCCCAAACCCACCCGTACAATGTTCTTCCTGCAGGACGCCCATGGCGACCGGAGAGGGAAACGCTGCAGGAAGGAGGAGACGCACCGGCCAGGGGCTGGGGTGCCGGGGCGCCCACGGGTGCCAGAGCAGGCATTTGGGGTGATCTCACACCCGACGTGAGAGTAGGGGCCGGGAACCCCCGGCACCCAGCGAAGCATGAGGAGACTGAGGGCAGGACTCTGGCGCCGGGACAGAGACGCAACACCAGCGACTTCACGGGATCCGCCAGCAGCCCCGCTGCGGCCAGGCCGCCTCCCGTCCCCCGGGCCACACCCATCCCGGCTGCCGGCCCCAGGGCCTCGGCCACCGCCCCTTCCGTAATCACGGCTACGCCCACCACCACTGCCGTGACCGTGACACCCATCACCACCACCTCCACGGCTACACCCGCCACAGCTGTAACCACCGTGACACCCGTCACTGCCACGAGCCCTACCGCTACCTCAAGTACAACCGCTGCTACCCGCATCCTCACAGCTACACCCAGTATTACACCCATCACCACTTCAGCTACCCCCAAAACTACACCAACAACAACACCTGACGCTCCACCCCTGACTGACATCACCACCACCCCCACAGCTACACCTGACGCTACACCCGCCACCAACACCACCGCTACACCATCGACAACTACACCCGCCACAGCTACAACTGACCCTGTGCCCACCACCGCCACCTTGGCTACCCCCACCGCTACACCTGAGACTTCACCCCTTACTGACACCATCACCGCTACACCTAACAGTACACTCGCCGCCTCCATCCCAACTACACCAACCACAGCTACACCTGACACTACACCCGCCACCAACACCTCAGCTATCTCCACAACTACACCAACAACAACACCTGACGCTTCACCCCTGACTGACATCACCACCACCCCCACAGCTACACCTGCCGCTACACCCCTTACTGATACCATCACCACTACACCTAACAGTACACTTGCCACCAACACAACTACACCATTGACAACTCCACCTGCCACCTTCACAGCTACACCTGATACTACACCCACCAACAACACTACACCATCGACAACTACACCTGACACTCCATCCCTTACTGATACCATCACCACTACACCTAGCAGTACACTCGCCGCCTCCATCCCAGCTACACCAACCACAGTTACACCTAACGCTACACTCGCCACCAACACAACTACACCATCGACAACTCCACCCGCCACAGCTACAACTGACCCTGTGCCCACCACCGCCACCTTGGCTACCCCCACCGCTACACCTGAGACTTCAGCCCTGACTGACACCCCCACCGCTACACCTAACAGTACACTTGCCGCTTCCATCCCAACTTCACCTACCACAGCTACACCTGACACTACACCCGCCACCAACACCTCAGCTATCTCCACAACGACACCAATGGCTGCACCTGACACTCCACCCCTGACTGACATCACCACCACCCCCACAGCTACACCTGACGCTACACTCGCCACCAACACCTCAGCTATCTCCACAACGACACCAACAACAACACCTGACGCTTCACCCCTGACTGACATCACCACCACCCCCACAGCTACACCTGACGCTACACTCGCCACCAACACCTCAGCTATCTCCACAACGACACCAACAACAACACCTGACGCTTCACCCCTGACTGACATCACCACCACCCCCACAGCCACACCTGACGCTACACCCCCCACCAACACCACCGCTACACCATCGACAACTCCACCCGCCACCTCCACAGCTACACCTGAGACTCCACCCCTTACTGATACCACCCCCACTCCCACTACGAGCACAAGCACTGTTGTGTCCTCGCCCACCCTATCCTGGAGCACCACGACAGCAGGTGGGTGACTGTCTCATACGGTGAAGGTTGTGATGAGCCGTATAGCCATATATGGACCCTTTGCTCTTACACGTTTATACCATGTATTTTTATGTTGTGCATTAAGAACAAATGCCCCAGGGCAGATTCAGATTGGAGTGACATCAGAGTGACTCCTCTGTGGTGTAAATCCTAACTCCTGTCAGAATTCCTGGGTTCTCTCCCTGGCTCTGGGAGGAGGTGGGGGCTGGTGGGTGAGAGCAGGGGGACTGGGAGCCAGGACTCCTGGGTTCTCTCCCCAGCTCTGGGAGGGCAGTGGGGGCTGGTGGGTTAGAGCGGGGGGGGACTGGGAGCCAGGACTCCTGGGTTCTCTCCCCAGCTCTGGGAGGGCAGTGGGGGCTGGTGGGTTAGAGCCGGGGGGGGCTCGGAGCCAGGACTCCTGGGTTCTCTCCCCGGCTCTGGGAGGGCAGTGGGGGCTGGTGGGTTAGAGCCGGGGGGGGCTCGGAGCCAGGACTCCTGGGTTCTCTCCCCGGCTCTGGGAGGGCAGTGGGGGCTGGTGGTTAGAGCAGGGGGCTGGGAGCCAGGACTTCTGGGTTCTCTCCCCGGCTCTGGGAGGGCAGTGGGGGCTGGTGGGTTAGAGCAGGGGGGGGCTGGGAGCCAGGACTCCTACTTCTCTCCCCAGCTTTAGCATGGTCTCTTGGTGGAAGGCCTCTTCCTTTCTCTGTTCTCTCCCCCGTGTACCAGTGCTAATGACGGTGACCAGCCTCCGTACGGTGCTTTGCTATCTGTGGCTGGGGGTGCTGGGAGGGGGCGCTGGGGTGGTCAGGTGCAGCCCCTGTCCCACCTGGCGCTGAGCTGCTGGATGATGGCTTGTCTCTTTCAGCGCCCTGCCAGAATGGTGGCACGCCAAATGGCACCGAGTGCCTTTGCCCGGCTGGCTACTTCGGCCCCCGCTGTGAGTTACCGGACACCAGGTTCTGCCAGAACGGGGGGGTCTGGACCGGGGCAGAATGCAAATGCCCCCGCTTCTTCCACGGGCTGGAATGCGAATTCGCCGTGGGCACCATCACACTCGAAGTCGGTAGGAAGGTCTGCCTCTGTATCCAGATTAAACTGGCCCGGCTCCGCACCCTCTGAGCGCCCAGTGAAGTCCAGACTGGAGCATCCCAGCCAGGCCACGAGCCAGGCCCGTCCTCCCCCACCTGCGAAAATAAAGGTTTGGTCCCTGGATCCTAGGGTGACCAGACGTCCTGATATTACCGGGACCATCCCATTATTAGAAGCTTTGTCTTATACACACAACTAATCCCCTTTTTCCCCCGATTTCGCACACTTGTGCTCTGGTCACCCCAGGCCTGTCTGTGTTGGATAAACCAGTTTAATTCCTGGTCTGCTAAGGATGGGGACAGCATGGAGGGTGAGTAGGTAGACAGGTAACTGCTTATAATAGCTGGGACCCCCCCCTCCCAATTCAGGGCCCCCATTGGCTCCTTCATAAAACCAATGTTTTCCTTGGCCCCAAAAAGGGCTTTTTTTCTGGAAACAAAAATAATTCACAGGAACGTTTTGATTCCCCCTCCTCCCCAAATTCCCCATTTTCCACGAAGTTGCCACGTACGTTTCATTTGTGTTTCATATTCAGGCCTCCCCGCTCCCCCCGCAATCCCCAGTGCCGGGGTCGATGGTTGGTTTGTTTGGTTTTTTTTGTTTGTTTTTAACCACGCAGCGGGAAAACGTTTTCCAATAGGGCCAGTTTTGGTTTTCCAAACTCAAAACACTTGTCTCCAGAAGTTCCAATTTTTGAACCAAAAAAATCAAAACGAAAACCCACAAAACAAAGAGAAAAAACATCCCCACCCCCTCACCCAAGAAGGTCAGACAAGAAAGACTTCAGGTGGCTGTGAAATGTCAGTGATATTTCAAGTCACCCCAGGGCCCTTCTGCTCCGTCCAGTTCAGGGTGGAGCCCCCCAGTCACCGACTTCCCGCTGCAGGCAGGACCCCGGATGCTCCAGTTACGCCCGGGGCTGGTTTCCCTAGACCCCAAGGCCGGAGGGAGCAGCTGTGAGCCCCATAGTGCCCAGCCCCTGAGTAATTCCCAGAGCCTAGAGGTCAGAAAAGCCTCCCACCGTGACTTAACCATCGCCCGTGATGGAGACGCCAGCCCGACCAGCCTATGGGATTATAGACTCATAGAAGATGAGGGTTGGAAGGGACCTCAGGAGGTATCTAGTATCAGGTATCCTGCTCAAAGCAGGACCAATCCCAACTAAATCATCCCAGCCAGGGCTTTGTCAAACCTGACCTTAAAAACTTCTAAGGAAGGAGATTCCACCACCTCCCTAGGTGACCCATTCCAGTGCTTCATCACCCTCCTAGTGAAATAGTGTTTCCTAATATCCAGCCTAGACCTTCCCCACTGCAACGTGAGACCATTGCTCCTTGTTCTGTCATCTGCCACCACTGAGAACAGTCTAGATCCATCCCCTTTGGAACCCCCTTTCAGGTAGTTGAAAGCAGCTATCAAATCCCCCCCTCATTCTTCTCTTCCACAGACCAAACAATCCCAGTTCCCTCAGCCTCTCCTCATAACTCATGCGTTCCAGCCCCCTCATCATTTTTGTTGCCCTCCGCTGGACCCTCTCCCATTTGTCCACATCCCTTCTGTAGTGGGGGGTCCCGGTCCCACAGGGTGCAAAGTGGGCGCCTGGCTCCTGGGGGTTCTCACTGGGGTCTCTGGTCTCTCCCCTGCCAAGAGGTGAACGTGACAATGGCCGTGACGCTGCAGGTGACTAACCGCAAGTTCACCGCTGCCCTGGCGAACGCCTCCTCTCCGGCCTGGCGAGGGTTCAACAGCTTGTTCACACAGCAGGTGAGCCCCGGGGGAGAAACCGGGATGAGAGGGAAACCCCCACGGGGGGGGTGGGGGGGCTGTCAGGGTGAGAGGCCTCCGGCTGGGGCCAGAGCCATGCTCTGCCTCTGTTTTCTCAGCTGTATAATGGGGACGAATGGACCTGAGTCGGGGACGGGGGGATTCCCAGCGCTGGTTTGCTGGTGAGGGCCGAGCTGCGGGCACTGGGCTCCCCCCACCCCAGCTCGGTGAGCGTGGGCCAGGGCAGTCCTGGCCGGTGACACATGTCCCTTTTCCCTTCCTTCCAGATCAAGCCGGTTTATAGCCAGATCCCGGGCTTTCAGGACCTGGAGATCCTGGAGCTCACGTGAGTGTCAGAAACCTGGGACCCCCGGCACCACTCGCGGGCCGCGATCGCTGGCGCCCCTAGGTGGGTGGCAGATGTTCCTGCTGAGGTCCCGTCCCCCTCACCCCCCGCCAGCACCAACATGTCGAAAAAAACCTCAGAGGGAGGGGGTAGCGGGCTGCTGGCTCAGAGAGGGAGGGATGTGTGTGTGTCCTTGCACACGTGTGTGCTGCTCCCTTGCTATCCCGGCTGCACCACATGCAGGGTGGTGGCAGAGGCTGACCCGGGCCGGGGATGGGGGGACCCCCCCGCCGCGGGAGCAGCCCCCGGGTCCCCCGAGACTCTCTCCTGGCAGGTCCCCACAGGCGGGGCAGGGGAGGTGGGCACAGGCTGACGGGGCCCCGGGCGTTTGCTCCCCCAGGCCGGGCAGTGTCGTGGTGGCCCATAGGGTGGCCCTGGCCGTCCCAGTCACCGCCCGGCTCAACGCCACGCTGGAGGACCTGCCCTGGCGGCTGGCGGAAGAGATCAGGCTGGCAGCCCGCAACCAGGTCGTCTGCACCAGCAACTCGCGTGAGTCCCCAGCGGTGGGGTGGGGGGAGCCTGGGCAGGGGACCCCCTCCTGTCCTGGGTGGGGCAACGCTTCGGACCGCACCAGCGTGGCACTGATTGGGGAGGGAGGATGGCGGGGGCGGATGGACGGCCAGAGGGATGTATCGGAGGAGGGGGGATGGAAGGGGGTGGCTAGGCGGATGGACGGACAGAGGGACATATCTGGGGAGGGAGCGAGGGAGGGAGGGAGGATATTTGGGGAGGGAGGATGGTGGGGGCGGATGGACGGCCAGAGGAACGTATCTGGGGAGGGGGTGGCTGGGCGGCTGGGCAGCTGGACGGACAGCGGGGCGTATCGGGGCAGGACGGGCAGACGGACGCTCTGGCAAAGCCGGGAGGGGGGCAGTTTGCCCCCTCGCTGCCCGGGACGTCCCCAGCGGCCGGGCACCCAGGGCATCTCTCTCCGGCCGCAGGCGCTCTGTGTTTCAATCCTTCCTCCACCGAGGTGACCAGCCGGACGACAGCAGAGTTCAACGGTGCAGGTGAGCCCCCCCACCCCGCTCCCTTGTGGGGTGTCGCACCCCCAGAACTGGGGTGGGGCCGGCGGGTCTCTCACCAGCGGGTCTCTCACCGGCCCCCCTCTCCCCTCCCCAGAGATCTGCAGGCAGACGCTGCCCCCCGAATTCAGCGCCCACTTCTTCCCCCACCCGACGCCCGACGGCTTCACTTGCACCTCCCTGTGCACCGGGGGGGCGCCGGGCGCCCTCGGCTGCAACGCAGGGCAGTGCCGGGTGTCCCGTGCCGGCGCCCACTGCCGGTAAGTGTCACCCACCCACCCCCACGTACAGCGGGGAAATGACACACACAGCCTGGGTCCCGCCCTGGCTGGAGAACTCCCCCTTCACGGCCCTGTGCCCTATCCATGACCCCAACCTGTATCCTTCCTTGGGAGGTGACTTCCCCACCCTGGCCCTGTGCCCTAACCCCCATTCCCCTCTCAGAGGGGACCCTCCCCGACCCTTGCTCCATACCTAGGCCTGGCCAAACGTACAAGGTTGACAGCGGCAAGCCATGTCTCTTTGTAAGCGTTTTCTCTTTCTGTTTGGATCCGTTCACGGGCTCTCGGTCGCTAGCAAACAGAGGTCTATAGCCCGGTCCCTCCCTACCGCTGGAGGCTGAAGCTTGACAAATTCAGGCTAGAAATAAGACACCAAATTTCCAACCGGGAGGGTTATTAACCACGGGAACAATTTCTCCCCGGGGACAGGCTGGAGTCTCCAAGACCGGCTGTTTCTAACAGATCTGCTGCAGGGATTATTTGGGGGGCAGGTCTCTGGCCCGTGTGATACGGGGGTGGGGGGGTGACTAAATTAGGGTGACCAGACAGCAAGTGTGAAAATTCGGGACATGTTTTTTCAGGGGAGCAGGGATGGTTGCCCATATAAGACAAAGCCCCTAATATCGGGATGTCCGGCCATCCTAGGCCAGAGGATCATAATGGTCCCGTCCGGCCTTGGAATTGAATCCCTGAAATTTCGGGGATCAGACCACGGCAGGGTGACAAAGCCACTGTTTTAATGAGAATAGACGCTGAGGTGCAGAGCCGTCAAAAACCACCCACTGTCAGGGTCACAGCTGGTCAAAAGCCACACGGCCCCCGGCCTTATCGCCTCGACCCTCGGCCGGCGTCCTGCGGGCTTGGCCCGTCTGCACCGTGTCTAGGGGAACGTCGCAGGGGGCCCGTGAAACGGGCCTTGACCGATTGAAAACTCGCATCCTTCCAAGCCTGCCTATGTCCTGATCCCTGCCCCTAACCCCCGACCCCTTACCCCTGACCCTAACCCTGACTCCGACCCTGGCCTCCAACCCTAACCCCTGACCTCCAACCCTAACCCCCGGCCTCTAATCCTAACCCCTGACCCCTTACCCTGACTCTGACCTCGAACCCTAACCCCTGACCTCCAACCCTAACCCCTGACCCTGACCTCTAACTCTAACCCCAACCCTGACCTTAACCCCGACTCTGACCCTGGCCTCGAACCCTAACCCCCGACCCTGGCCTTGAACCCTAACCCCTGACCCCTAACTCTAACCCCAACCCTGACCTTAACCCCAACTCTGACCCTGGCCTCGAACCCTAACCCCCGACCCTGGCCTTGAACCCTAACCCCTGACCTTGAACCCTGACTCTGGCCTCAACCCCGACTCTGCTCCTAACCCCGACTCTGACCCTGGCCTCGAACCCTAACCCCTGACCCTGGCCTCGAACCCTAACCCCCGACCCTGGCCTTGAACCCTAACCCCTGACCTTGAACCCTGACTCTGGCCTCAACCCCGACTCTGCTCCTAACCCCGACTCTGACCCTGGCCTCGAACCCTAACCCCTGACCTTGAACCCTGACTCTGGCCTCAACCCCGACTCTGCTCCTAACCCCGACTCTGACCCTGGCCTCGAACCCTAACCCCCGACCCTGGCCTCGAACCCTAACCCCCGACCCTGGCCTTGAACCCTAACCCCTGACCCCTAACTCTAACCCCAACCCTGACCTTAACCCCAACTCTGACCCTGACTTTGAACCCTAACCCCCAACCCCTGACTCTAACCCCAACTCCGACCCTGGCCTCGAACCCTAACCCCTGACCTCGAACCCTAACCCCTGACCCCTAACTCTAACCCCAACCCTGACCTTAACCCCGACTCTGACCCTGACCTCGAACCCTAACCCCCAACCCCTTACCCCTGATCCTAACCCCGACTCCGACCCTGGCCTCGAACCCTAACCCCTGACCTCCAACCCTAACCCCCAGCCTCTAATCCTAACCCCTGACCCCTTACCCTGACTCTGACCTCGAACCCTAACCCCTGACCTCCAATCCTAACCCCTAACCCTGACCTCTAACTCTAACCCCAACCCTGACCTTAACCCCGACTCTGACCCTGACCTCGAACCCTAACCCCTTACCCCTGACCCTAACCCCAACTCCGACCCTGGCCTCCAACCCTAACCCCTGACCTCGAACCCTAACCCCCGGCCTCTAATCCTAACCCCTGACCCCTTACCCTAACCCCCGGCCTCTAATCCTAACCCCTGACCCCTTACCCTGACTCTGACCTCGAACCCTAACCCCTGACCTCCAATCCTAACCCCTAACCCTGACCTCTAACTCTAACCCCAACCCTGACCTTAACCCCGACTCTGACCCTGACCTCGAACCCTAACCCCTTACCCCTGACCCTAACCCCAACTCCGACCCTGGCCTCCAACCCTAACCCCTGACCTCGAACCCTAACCCCCGGCCTCTAATCCTAACCCCTGACCCCTTACCCTGACTCTGACCTCAAACCCTAACCCCTGACCTTGAACCCTGACTCTGGCCTCAACCCCGACTCTGCTCCTAACCCCGACTCTGACCCTGGCCTCGAACCCTAACCCCCGACCCTGGCCTTGAACCCTAACCCCTGACCCCTAACTCTAACCCCAACCCTGACCTTAACCCCAACTCTGACCCTGACTTTGAACCCTAACCCCCAACCCCTGACTCTAACCCCAACTCCGACCCTGGCCTCGAACCCTAACCCCTGACCTCGAACCCTAACCCCTGACCCCTAACTCTAACCCCAACCCTGACCTTAACCCCGACGCTGACCCTGACCTCGAACCCTAACCCCCAACCCCTTACCCCTGATCCTAACCCCGACTCCGACCCTGGCCTCGAACCCTAACTCCTGACCTCGAACCCTAACCCCCGACCCTGGCCTCGAACTCCGAGTCTGCTCCTAACCCCGACCCCGACCCTGGTCTCGAACCCTAAGCCCCGACCCTGACCTCAGATCCTAACCCCGACCCTGGCCTTGAACTCTAACTCCTGACCCCTGAATTGTAACCCTTAGCCCTCACCCTGCTTCTCCCTTGGCCGGGGAAGTCTCGCCCAGGCCCCAAGCCCTGCCTCGAGCCCCTCCCAGGGGCGGGGGGGACGCCCGAGGAAGGGGCTCGGGGCCGTTCTCACCCGCGGCATCTGCCCCCCGTAGCTGCCCGGAGAGCGGCCGGTTCTGGTACCTGGGCGCCAGCTGCGAGGTGCAAATCGACCGGGTCGGCGGCACCCTCAGCATCGTCGCCCTCACAGCCTTTGTGCTGCTCAGCGGCGCCCTCCTGCTGGTGAGAGAATCCGCCCGGCGCTGGGCAGGGGCCTGCGGCTGGACCCCCGGGGCGGTGCGGGGGGGGGACCTGCAGCTGCCCCCCCAGGGCGATGTGTGGGGGGACCCTGAGGCTCGATCTCCAGGGAGGTGTGGGGGGGACCCTGCAGCTGCCCCCCCGGGGCGATGTGTGGGGGGACTCTGAGGCTGGATCTCCAGGGAGGTGTGGGGGGGACCCTGCAGCTGCCCCCCCGGGCGATGTGTGGGGGGACCCTGAGGCTGGACCCCCGGGGAGGTGTGGGGGGGACCCTGCAGCTGCCCCCCCCGGGGCGATGTGTGGGGGGACCCTGAGGCTGGACCCCTGGGGAGGTGTGGGGGGGACCCTGCAGCTGCCCCCCCCGGGGCGATGTGTGGGGGGACCCTGAGGCTGGACCCCCGGGGAGGTGTGTGTGTGGGAGGTGGGGATCCTGCGGCTGCCCCCCGCCGAGGAGGCGGGGGGGGACGACTTTTCTGTTAATGCACCTTCCTTGCAAGGTCTCACAACTCTTCTCTCTCCCCCCCCCACACTTTTGGCTGCAGACCGACAGGTCAAAGGTCACGGAGTGCCTACGCTGCTGGTGGGGGCGCTGACCTCACCTCCCCCCGCCTGGCCCCCAGGGGCCAACGGGCCCAGCAGGGGGAGGGGAGCACTGTGCAGCCGACCGATGCTGACTTGAACCCTGGGCCGGGCCACCCAGGACCGCGGTGAGCGTGGGGGGAACCCACATCGTATTTGGGGTCTGTGCAGCGCCTGGCGCGACGGGGGCCCCCCGGGTCCCAGCCGGTGCCGCTAGGATCTGCCGAGAGCCCAGGAAGCCGCAGCCCACGGTCTAGGCCGACAGCAGGGGCTTCTGGGCAGGGGGGTTTTGGTGGGTGCTCGACGCGTCTCAGCCGGACCCCGCGCCCTGGGACCGTCGCCCCCGGGACGCAGACGGAGCATAACCCTGGCCGTGCAGGGACCCCCGCCCCCGGCCCCAGCTCCCGCCTGACAGCCCCCGGTGCTTCGCGGGGAGCGGACAGACCAGGGCGATTCGCCGAGGGATCCAGCCCTCACGGTCCTGCCCCATCTCGGGGCTGGCGGAGGCTTCAGGGCACCCCAAGCAGGGGGCTGCACCACCGCCCCTCTCGGAGAAAAGCTAGGCACGGCCCCGTCCATCAGTAGGGGAGGAAGGGGTGAGACCAGGGGACAGGCTCAGGTTAGTGACAGGAGATGGGGGAGGTTGGGGGCTAACGGCGGGGCCTGGGGTGGGTTTGGGATTACGACAGGGGCTGCGGGTGGATTTGGGGTTACGGGGGGGAGCTGGGGTAGGTTTGGGGTTACGGGGGGGAGCTGGGGTAGGTTTGGGGTTACGGGGGGAGCTGGGGTAGGTTTGGGGTCAATGGAACAGGAGCAAGTTCATGGGCAGGGCAGCCAGAGGCATGATGCGGGTGGAGGGAACCAGTATTAAATGGGGCATTAGGACCCACGGGGGGGGCTCATATGGGACCCCAAGGAAAAGGGGGCAGAGAGACCGGCACGGTGAGCCAGCGGATCGTGCCGGCAGAACCCTGGCTCTGGCCCCTCTGAATCCTGCCGTCACCTTTGTGACCCACTGCTCTGACCCCCACCCCCCTGGTAGCGCCCAGGGCCGCAGACCTGCCCCCTAAGTCCTCCCCAGCACCGAGCGGGTAGAAACACAGCCCAGATGTGGCTGACGGAGGGGGGCCGTCCCGGGGTGAGTTACGGTCGCTGAGAGCCGTCTCATTGCCTGGCCAAACGTGTCCCGCACCCCTGGCCGGGCTTACGCTGTCTGTGCCGGACGCCAGCACCCGCGATTAAATATTGGCTCCCCCACCACGGCGATGTTCGCCCCGGCCTTGCATCGCCCCTGGACTGGCTCTGGGTTAAGCTCCGGGAGGCTCCCCCGCGCTCCGGCCGGCTTTCAGACCCTTCTCGTGGCTCTTCTTCAAGCCGGATCCGCACGCCAAGCCCCCGAGGGCACTGCCCGTGGGCCAGGCCAGCTGCGCTCAACTCCCCAGCAGGAGCAGGTGGGCGGGACCCTGGAGGTCCCGCCCCGAGGGTTTGGAGGCCGCGGAGGACGGAAGAGCGGGACCCCTTGAGGGTCACAGCACAGACCCGGTGGGTCGACAGCGCTGCCCTGAGAGACAGATGTTGCGGCCCACCTGGGTGTGCAAACTCGCACACTCTGCACTGGACACGTGCAACGCGGCACGACAGCGTCCCGGAGAGAAACCCCCGCCCCGAGCCCTGCGCGCACGGAGGGACGCAGAGAAGCCACGGCGCGGGCCCCACCCCTGTGGCCCCGAGGAGCCAGCCACCCACCCCCAAGCAACGCAAGCACGGAGCCGGGGAATCTGGCTCACACGGCGACCCAGTGCGAACGTGGAGACACACAGCCGCACCCAGAGACCTCGCACGGCCGCACGCACAGAGCTGCATGGACGCAGGCCAACACCTCCACGCCCACACTGATAGTAACTGTGACGAAGCGGGACTGTTCTTAATGTGTTCTCTGAATACTGTTGGGGTGCCTCAGTTTCCCCCAGGCAGTTCTTAAGTCTCTAGGTGGGGGGATAAGGGGGTGGGATTGTGGCAGAGCCCTAGGGAGCCAGTGTGATGGTGTAGAGAATGGCCGACACCCTGGCTCCTGATGGCCTGGGCCTTCCCCCCTGCAAGGTGCCAGCTGAAGGGTTGGAGAACAAAGAGATCAGGGGCCGGGAAAGAGACAAAGGCCAGAGGACGGGGCCTGGAGAGTTTCAGTTTGGAGCTGGCTGGGGAAATGGAGGGGGGCCCAGATGGGGCGCTGGCCTCCCTGCCCCCCAAAATGGACCCGGCTGAGGGGTCCCGGTCTCTGCACCTACAAGCTCTGTGTTAGACCATGTTCCTGTCGTCTAATAAACCTTCTGTGTTACTGGCTGGCTGAGAGTCCCGTCTGACTGCGGAGTTGGGGGGCAGGACCCTCTGGCTGCCCCAGGACCCCGCCTGGGTGGACTCGCTGGGGGAAGCGCACGGAGGGGCAGAGGAGGCTGGAGGCTCCGAGGTCAGACCCAGGAAGGGGGAAGCCGGGGGAGCTGTGTGTCCTGCAGACAGGCTGCTCCCAGAGAGGAGACTCCCCCAGAGTCCTGCCTGGCTTCGCGGGGAGCAGGTCCCGAGCATCGCCCAGGGACTCCGGGACACTCACACACCCACGTCTGCAGACACACGGACACTAACCCACATATCTGTGCACACGCAGACACAGGGACACATTGGCACGAACGCACACACCCGCACGGACACACACCCGCACGGACACACACCCGCACGGACACACACACCCGCATGCACACACCCGCACGCACGGACACACACCCGCACACACACACAGACACACACCCGCACGCACACACACACGCACACACACCCACGCGCACACCCGCACACACACCCGCACGCACACACGGACACACTAGCCGCACCCACACATGAAACTGTTGCACACCCACGCACATTACAGGAAACCTAGAGCCACGTGCTCACAAGTGCGCGTGGCAACATCACGCAGTGAGGCGTACGGAGGTGCAGACAGGCTAACAACCACCCGCAGACACGCAACCCCTGCACACAGAAGTTAGCCACCCGCCTGCACCCCCACGGAGCCCGTGACACACACCACAGAGCCCCGTGTGCAGAAACATCCGCGCAGAGCAACGCACAATGCACCTGGCCACGGACACACGCCCGCACATGCGTGCACAAGAAGACACGAATGCGGCCGTGCAAACGCGTCCCCCCCCCCCCCAGACACGGCCCTGCGCACTGCACTCTCCCCTCCAGCACCAGCGGGGGGTGCAGAGGCGGGGCAGAGGGTTGCGGTTTTGGGGCGCGGGGAGGACAGCCGGGCTCACCCCCTTCAGCCAGAGGCCGGGTGCCCAGAGCTGCAGCCACCCCCCCCCCCACGTTAATCTCAAAGCCCTTCCAGCACAGAGACCACCAGCTGGGACCAGCAGGGCCACCCCCATTGCCCAAATGGGGAAACTGAGGCCCGGGGATGGGGGCAAAATGATAGGTGCACGCAGCCCTGTGGGGCTAGGGGCTGTGGATTTGTGTGGGGGCCTGGGGGCGGAGCTTGCCACGGTGGCGCGAGGGCTTTGGGCTGTGCGGGGGGGCTGGGAGGTGGGCAGGGCCCTGTGGGGCTGCGGGCTGGTGTTTGGCAGCCTGGGGGTCACTCTCCCATCTGGGTTTGGGGGACCGAAGGCTCGGAAACACCCGGCCCCTGGGCCCCACTTTCACTTTCGTTTCTCCACCCTTACGCTGGAGCCTGCACTGCGGGGAGTCGAGAGGCCTGAACCGCCCCCCCCGGGGCTGAGGTAACTCCCCCCCCCGCCCCCCACAGGCCCAGCTGCGTCTCCCCTAGGGCTCCCCCCGGCACCCCGCACCCCACTGCAAACAGAGCTGGAGCCCCCGCTCCCCTCCCCTCCCAGCGCTGGGGAGAGAACCCAGGCGTCCTGGCTCCCAGCCCCCCCTGCTCTAACCCACCAGCCCCCGCTCCCCTCCCAGAGCCGGGGAGAGAACCCAGGAGTTCTGGCTCCCAGGCCCCGCAGCTGTAACCACCAGCCCCCAGCTGCCGTCCCAGAGCCGGGGAGAGAACCCAGGCGTCCTGGCTCCCAGCCTTCCCTGCTCTCACCCACCAGCCCTCCCTCCCCTCCCAGTGCTCGGGAGAGAACCCAGGCGTCCTGGCTCCGGGTCCTGTAACCTCTCCATACCCGTCCTAGGTGCTTCCAGCAGACTCCCTGCCGCTGTGTCTCTGCCGGTGCCCGGGCCCCGTGGGTACGACCCCCGCCCCCCCCCCCCCGCCCTTTGCCGTGGCGTCATGGTCGCGGACGCCCCATCCTTCTAGGACGTGTTAGCCACCGACTTCCTGACCTGCCCCATCTGCCTGGAGCGGCTGCGCGGGCCCAAGATCCTGCCCTGCCTGTATACCTACTGCCAAGGCCAACTGTCAAGTTGCAGTGGGGGAGGTTTAGGTTGGATATTAGGAAAAACTTTTTCACTAGGAGGGTGGTGAAACACTGGAATGCGTTACCTAGGGAGGTGGTGGAATCTCCTTCCTTAGAGGTTTTTAAGGTCAGGCTTGACAAAGCCCTGGCTGGGATGATTTAACTGGGAATTGGTCCTGCTTTGAGCGGGGGGTTGGACTAGATGACCTTCTGGGGTCCCTTCCAACCCTGATATTCTATGATTCTATGATTCTATGAAGGCTGCCTGGAGGGGCTGCTGGGCGAGGGGCCGGGGCTGCGGTGCCCCGAGTGCCGGGAGGACGTGCCCCTGGCGCAGGGGGTGGCCGGCCTCAAGACCAACTTCTTCGTCAACGGGCTGCTGGAGCTGCTGCGGCCGGTGGGCGAGGCGGGGCTGACCTGCGCCCTGTGCCCGCTGATCGGGCAGGAGGACGGCCGCCCGGCCGTCTCCCGCTGCCTGGGCTGCACCGACAGCCTGTGCCAGACCTGCGCCGCCGGCCACCGCTGCTCCCGGCTCACCCAGGCCCACCGGCTGGCGAGCCTGCAGGGCTACCTCTCCGGGGAGCACGACGAGGAGATCCGGCAGCGCCAGGCCGTGCGGTGCCCCGAGCACCCGGCCCAGGAGCCCTGCGCCGGCCCCATCTGCCGGGAGTGCCGGCTGGGCCCGCACCTGGAGCACCCCTGCCAGACGTGCGAGGAGGCGGCCCCGGGTGGCCGAGCTGCTGGCCGGCGTGGAGGAGACGGCGGGGCGGGTGGCCCGGGGGCGGGCGGCGCTGGAGGAGGTGCTGGCCGCCCTGCGGCGCCACGTGGAAGGGCGCGAGAAGGCGGCCGGCCTGCTCCGGACCAAACTGGAGCTGCAGGACCAGCTGGCCCGCGGCACGGCCGACGTCACCCGCAAGGTGCTGGCCCTGGGCCGGCCGGTGGAGATCGTCTCGCTGGAGGCCTTGATCAGCCAGCGGCTCGGCCGGCTCCGGGGCTTCCGCTGGGAGCCCCTTGGGGGGCCGCGCCCCCGGCTGGTCATCCGCGCCGAACTCCAGAGCCTGAGTGGCCTCTTCCAGCTGGACCTGGGCGAGGCCAAGCCGGACGGCCAAGGGGAGGAGAGTGGCCAACATGACGCCCCTGCCCCGCGGCCGCCGGCCCCCTGCCCCGCAGCCTCCGCTGTGCCGGCCGCTCCCCACCGCCCGATTCTCCTGCAGCTTCTCGGGGCGGGTCCCCGATGACCAGCTGTGACGAAGTGGGACTGTTCTTGATGTTTCCTCTGGGTGGTGTGGGGGTGCCTCGGTTTCCCCTGGGCAGTTCTTGGGTGTCTGGGTGGTGGGATGGGGGTGTGTGGTCGTTGCGGAGCCCTAGAGGGCAGGTGTGTGCAGGAGTCTGGACACAGAGAAGGGCCGACACCCTGTTTCCTGGCCACGGATGGCCTGGGCCCTTCCCCCCTGCGAGGTGAGAGCTGAAGGGTTGGAGAACAAAGGAATCAGGTGACCACCTGGCCCGGGAAAGGAACAAAGCCCAGAGGAGGGGGGGCTGGAGGGGGTTTTTCAGTTTGGGGCTGGCTGGGACATGGAGTGAAGTGCAGACGGGGTTGTCTGGCTCACTGCCCCCAAAATGGACCCAGCTGAGGGGTCCCGTTCTCTGCACCTGCAAGCTCTGTGTTAGACCATGTTCCTGTCATCTAATAAACCTTCTGTTTTACTGGCTGGCTGAGAGTCCCGTCTGACTGCGGAGTTGGGGGGCAGGACCCTCTGGCTTCCCCAGGAGCCCCGCCTGAGCGGACTCGCTGGGGGGAAGCACACGGAGGGGCAGAGGAGGCTGAATGCTCCGAGGTCAGACCCAGGAAGGGGGAAGCCGGGGGAGCTGTGTGTCCTGAAGACAGGCTGCTCACCGAAAGGCGACTGCCCCAGAGTCCTGACTGGCTTCATGGGGAGCAGTTCCAGAGCATCGCCCAGACTCCGTGACACCAGCACCGGCCCCGGATCACGGGGATTTGCCCCCTGGGCCCTAGGGAGCTGCTCCTGGCCGACGAGGAGAACCGCAGCCTCAAGTGCTTCTCGCTGCAGGTGGACTTCCGGGATGCCATCCCGGTCCACGGGGGCGCGGCCCCCTGCAGCGTGGCGGCCGTGGGCAGCCGGGTGGCCTACACCGCCGGCTCCCGGCTCTACCTGGTGGAGCAGGACGGCGCCCTGGTCTGGCAGAAGGCCCTGCCCCCCACCCAGGCCAGCCACGCCATCACGGCGGCAGCGGAGGGGGGCGCCGCCGTGGCTGTGAGCGTGGCGGGGCACCTGGAGGTCTGCGACGCCCGGGGGGAGCTGGTGGAGAAGATTTTCCCGGACGGGCACGACCGTCTGGCCATGGTGTTCGTGGCCGGCCGGGGCGGCCGCTACGTGGCCTCGGACTGGCATGGGCGCAGCCTGGTGGCGTTTGACGGCCACGGGCAGCTGCTGGCGGAGCTGGGCGAGGAGCGGCTGGAGGGGTGCCAGCCGGGGGCCGTCTGCGCCGACGACAGGGGCCATTTCTATGTGGCCCTGCGGGAGCCGAACAAGGTGATGGCGTTCGGGCCAGGCGGGGAAGCGCTGGGGCCCTTCCTCACCGCCCGGCACGGCATCGAGAGAGCCCGGGTGGCCACCGTCACCGGGGACGGGCACTTCGCCGTGGCGCTGAGTGACGGCACCGTCCATGTCTTTCACATCCAGTACCTGCGTCACTGAGCCGGAGTGGGACACACAGGCAGGGGAGAGCTGAGAAGACTGTGGGTGTGCGTGTGTGTGTGCATTCCTGTGTGCGTGTGTGTGTGAGTGTCCCGGAGTCCCTGGGCGATGCTCTGGACCTGCTCCCTACGAAGCCAGGCAGGACTCTGGGGGAGTCTCCTCTCTGTGAAAAGAACAGGAGGACTTGTGGCACCTTAGAGACTAACCAATTTATTTGAGCATGAGCTTTCGTGAGCTACAGCTCACTTCATCGGATGCATTCGGTGGAAGATACAGTGGGGAGATTTATATACGCAGAGAACATGAAACAATGGGTGTGACCATACACACTGTAACCAGAGTGATCGGGTAAGGTGAGCTATTACCAGTAGGAGAGCGGCGGGGGTGGGGGGGGACCTTTTGTAGTGCTAATCAAGGTGGGCCATTTCCAGCAGTTGACAAGAACATCTGAGGAACAGTGGGGGGTGCGGGGGGGGGGGAATAAACATGGGGAAATAGTTTTACTTTGTGTAATGACCCATCCTCTCCCAGTCTTTATTCAAGCCTAAGTTAATGGTGTCCAGTTTGCAAATTAATTCCAATTCAGCAGTCTCTTGCTGGAGTCTGTTTTTGAAGGCTTTTTGTTGAAGAATTGCCACTTTTAGGTCTGTAATCGAGTGACCAGAGAGACTGAAGTGTTCTCCGACTGGATTTGAATGTTGTCATTCTTGACATCTGATTTGTGTCCATTTATTCTTTTACATAGAGACCGTCCAGTTTGGCCAGTGTACATGGCAGAGGGGCATTGCTGGCCCATGATGGCATATATCACATTGGTGGATGTGCAGGTGAACGAGCCTCTGATAGTGTGGCTGATGTGATTAGGCCCTATGATGGTGTCCCCTGAATAGATATGTGGACACAGTTGGCAACGGGCTTTGTTGCAAGGATAGGTTCCTGTTGTGTGGTGTGTGGTTGCTGGTGAGTATTTGCTTCAGGTTGCGGGGCTGTCTGTAGGCAAGGACTGGCCTGTCTCCCAAGATTTGTGAGAGTGATGGGTCATCCTTCAGGATAGGTTGTAGATCCTTAATAATGCGTTGGAGGGGTTTTAGTTGGGGGATGAAGGTGATGGCTAGTGGCGTTCTGTTATTTTCTTTGTTAGGCCTGTCCTCTAGTAGGTGGCTTCTGGGTACTCTTCTGGCTCTATCAATCTGTTTCTTCACTTCCGCAGGTGGGTATTGTAGTTGTAAGAAAGCTTGACAGAGATCTTATAGGTGTTTGTCTCTGTCTGAGAGGTTGGAGCAAATGCGGTTGTATCGCAGAGCTTGGCTGTAGACGATGGATCGTGTGGTGTGGTCAGGGTGAAAGCTGGAGGCATGCAGGTAGGAATAGCGGTCAGTAGGTTTCCGGTATAGGGTGGTGTTTATGTGACCATCGTTTATTAGCACTGTAGTGTCCAGGAAGTGGATCTCTTGTGTGGACTGGACCAGGCTGAGGTTGATGGTGGGATGGAAATTGTTGAAATCATGGTGGAATTCCTCAAGGGCTTCTTCTCCATGGGTCCAGATGATGAAGATGTCATCAATATAGCGGAAGTAGAGTAGGGGCATTAGGGGACGAGAGCTGAGAAAGCCTTGTTCTAAGTCAGCCATAAAAATGTTGGCATACTGTGGGGCCATGCGGGTACCCATAGCAGTGCCGCTGACTTGAAGGTATACATTGTCCCCAAATGTGAAATAGTTATGGGTAAGGACAAAGTCCAGCCACCAGGTTAGCCGTGACATTACTGGGGATAGTGTTCTTGACGGCTTGTAGTCCATCTTTGTGTGGGATGTTGGTGTAGAGGGCTTCTACATCCATAGTGGCCAGGATGGTGTTATCAGGAAGATCACCGATGGATTGTCGTTTCCTCAGGAAGTCAGTGGTGTCTCGAAGGTAGCTGGGAGTGCTGGTAGCGTAGGGCCTGAGGAGGGAGTCTACATAGCCAGACAATCCTGCTGTCAGGGTGCCAATGCCTGAGATGACGGGGCGCCCAGGAGTTCCAGGTTTATGGATCTTGGGTAGTAGATAGAATATCCCAGGTCAGGGTTCCAGGGGTGTGTCTGTGCGGATTTGATCTTGTGTTTTTTCAGGGAGTTTCTTGAGCAAACAGTGTCGTTTCTTTCGGTAATCTCTCGGGGAGCAGCCTGTCTGCAGGACACACAGCTCACCCGTCTACCACCTTCCTGGGTCTGACCTCGGAGCATTCAGCCTCCTCTGCCCCTCCGTGCGCTTCCCCCAGCGAGTCCGCCCAGGCGGGGTCCTGGGGAAGCCAGAGGGTCCTGCCCCCCAACTCCGCAGTCAGACGGGACTCTCAGCCAGCCAGTAACACAGAAGGTTTATTAGACGACAGGAACATGGTCTGACACAGAGCTTGTAGGTGCAGAGAACAGGACCCCTCAGCTGGGTCCATTTTGGGGATCAGTGAGCCAGGCAACCCCGTCTGCCCTTCACTCCATGTCCCCAGCCAGCCCCAAACTGAAAACTCCCCCCAGCCCACCCCCTCCTCTGGGCTTTGTCCCTTTCCCGGGCCAGGAGGTCACCTGATTCCTTTGTTCTCCAACCCTTCAGCTCTCACCGCGCAGGGGGGAAGGGCCCAGGCCATCCGTGGCCAGGAAACAGGGTGTCGGCCATTCTCTGTGTCCAGACCCCTGCACACACCTGCCCTCTAGGGCTCTGCAAGGATCATACACCCTTACCCCACCCCCTAGAGACTTAAGAACTGCCTAGGGGAAACTGAGGCACCCCCACACTATTCAGAGGAAACATTAAGAACAGTCTCTCTTCGTCACAGTGAGTACATGCATTAGCGTGTGTTGGTGCGCACATTTGGGTGTGCATTAGTGTGTCTGTGATCTCTGAGTGGGAGTATTTGAGGCGTGTGTGTGCAATGAGCACGTTAGTGTCACTGTGAGCAATGTGAGCATGCCCGGGTGAATGTGCGCTGAGCATGAGCCTGTGTGCGCAGGGGTTGTGGCTGAGGGTGCAAGGGATTGCCCTATTGTGGGCATGCTGGGCTGGGGGGGGGCACTGGTTTGTGGGACGGTGGGAGAACGGCCCCCGAAGGCACCAGACCCAAACTGCCTCCCCGCACTTTGTGCCAATGGGCGGGCACCCAGCCAAGCGATATGGGGCCCCGGCCTCATGGCCCACTGCACTGGGCTCGCCCAGGAGCCGCCGTGGGCTGAGTGTGGGAGGGGGGCACCGATGGCGTCGGTAGGGGCCCGGTGGGGGGCTGTCTGTCCGACCCGCCCTGCGTCTCAAGGTGTAAAACCAGAACGACCCGCCAATAAACAGAGATGGATTTTATCTAGCGGCTGCTGACTCTGTCCTGGGGGGGGACCAGCAGGGGGCGCTGCACTGGGGGGCGGGTGGGGGAGCCAGGAGGGGGCAGGAGATCAGTTGGGGGGCTGGGATCAGTCCACAAGGGGGCAGGGGCTCATCAGGGGTGATGGGCTACAGGGAGTGGGGTGGGGCTTAGGAGGGGTTGGGGGCAATTGGGGGGCTGCGCTGCAGGGAGTGGAACGGGGGGCTCAGGAGGGGGAACAGGAGGCTCAGGAGGGGCACGGGGCTCGGGGGGCCAGGCGCTTATCGGGGCTCAGGAGGGGGCTCAAGCAGGGAGGAGCAGGAGGGGGACAAGGAGACTCAGGAGGGGGTCTCAGGAGGGGGCAGAGGGCTTGGGGGGGCTCAGGAGGGGAGAGCAGGGGGATTGGAGGGCAGGGGGATTGGGGGGCTCAGGAGGGGAGAGCAGGGGACTCAGGAGGGGGCACGGGGCTTGGGGGGCCTCAGGAGGGGGGAGCAGGGGACTCAGGAGGGGGCGCAGGTTTAGGAGGGGTTATAGGGGGAGCGGGGGGCAGGACACTTAGGGGGGCTCAGGAGCGGAGACCATGGGACTTATGAGGGGGAAGCAGGGGGTTCAGGAGGGGGCAGGGGGCTCAGGAGGGGCGGGGGCTTGGGGGAGCTCAGGAGGAGGAGCAGGGGGCTCAGGAGGGGTGGGGGGCTCAGGAGGGGGGAAAGGGCTTGGGGGGGCTCAGGAGGGGAGCTCAGGGGGGCAGGAGGGGGCTCGGGAAGGGGCATGGGGCTTACGGGGCCTCAGGAGGGGGGAGCAGGGGCCACAGGGAAGGGGCTGGGGAGATGGGGCTGGAGGAGGGATGTGGGGCAGGGGAAGGGTGGGGAGATGGGGGTGGAGGAGGGATGTGGGGCAGGGGAAGATGGGGGTGGAGGAGGGATGTGGGGCAGGGGAAGGGTGGGGAGATGGGGGTGGAGGAGGGATGTGGGGCAGGGGAAGATGGGGTGGAGGAGGGATGTGGGGCAGGGGAAGGGTGGGGAGATGGGGGTGGAGGAGGGATGTGGGGCAGGGGAAGGGTGGGGAGATGGGGGTGGAGGAGGGATGTGGGGCAGGGGAAGATGGGGGTGGAGGAGGGATGTGGGGCAGGGGAAGGGTGGGGAGATGGGGGTGGAGGAGGGATGTGGGGAAGGGTGGGGAGATGGGGGTGGAGGAGGGATGTGGGGCAGGGGAAGAAGGGTGGGAAGATGGGGGTGGAGGAGGGATGTGGGGCAGGGGAAGAAGGGTGGGAAGATGGGGGTGGAGGAGGGATGTGGGGCAGGGGAAGGGTGGGGAGATGGGGGGTGGAGGAGGGATGTGGGGCAGGGGAAGGGTGGGGAGATGGGGAGGAGGGATGTGGGGCAGGGGAAGAAAGATGGGAAGATGGGGGGTGGAGGAGGGATGTGGAGCAGGGGAAGAAGGGTGTGAAGATGAGGGGTGGAGGAGGGATGTGGGGAAGGGTGGGGAGATGGGGGTGGAGGAGGGATGTGGGGCAGGGGAAGAAGGGTGGGAAGATGGGGGGTGGAGGAGGGATGTGGGGCAGGGGAAGAAGGGTGGGGAGATGGGGAGTGGAGGAGAGATGTGGGGCAGGGGAAGAAGGGTGGGGAGATGGGGGGTGGAGGAGGGATGTGGGGCAGGGGAAGGGTGGGGAGATGGGGGGTGGAGGAGGGATGTGGGGCAGGGGAAGGGTGGGGACATGGGGGGTGGAGGAGGGATGTGGGGCAGGGGAAGGGTGGGGAGATGGGGGGTGGAGGAGAGATGTGGGGCAGGGGAAGAAGGGTGGGGAGATGGGGGGTGGAGGAGGGATGTGGGGCAGGGGAAGGGTGGGGAGATGGGGGGTGGAGGAGGGATGGGGCAGGGGAAGAAGGGTGGGAACATAGGGGGTGGAGGAGGGATGGGGCAGGGGAAGAAGTGTGGGGAGATGGGGGGTGGAGGCGTGTGGGGCTCTGTGCCGGGGGCCATCTTGGTGTCCATCCATCTGCGACTGGCCAATGCCCCCACAGCCCCAGGGCTCCCGGACAGGCCCCTCCCCACACCACGCCTGCCCCCCAGCCCCATGCCAGGCCCCACCAGATGCCCCCAAGCCCCAGGGATGCGGCTGCGTCAGACGCCGGCCCCGGGCCCCCTGCACCGTGACTCCAGGGGGGCCTGGCCCCTACTCAAGGGGCGGGGAGCGAGGGCAGAATTGGGGGGCGCTGAGCTTTCCTCGTGGCCAAACCCCAAAGATCAGGGATTGGGGGACGGGACCCCAGCAATTTTAAGGGCAATTTCTTACCCCAACGCCCGCCCCTGCTGAAGGATTTGGGAGGTGACCCCCTGCCCCGGCCCCCGTTTTCAGAGCCACGTCCCCCAGCTTTTCCCCGCGCTGTCTGTCTGACCGCGGGGCCGAGGCCGGGCTCCCGTGACTCCGGGAGCTGGAGATTTTGGGCAAGTGCCCAGGACCAGGAGGGGCGGAGACGCCGCAGCAGGAGCCTGCACGTGCGAACCCCAGGGGGGCTGCGGTGCCCCCCGGACACCTGGGTTCTGGGAAAGGCGGCTGGCAGCTCCCAGCCCCTGGCTCGGCAGACATTGGACCAGTGCCAGGAAGGAAGCGTCTGCACCGGGAGAGGAAACCAGGGTCACCGTCTGGGCTGGGAGAGCTGCTCCCGGGGGCCAGGGGGGCGCTGTGACGGGACCCATGCCTGTGCCGGGAATTCCCAGCCTGCCCCATGGGGGAGGCCCAGGGAGCTGCCCCAATACAGCCCCAATGGGGCGCGGGGCCTATGCCCTCGAGGGGGCGCCGGCTCCCACCCGGCCCTAGGGCTCGGGGCCCCATTGGGCAGGCGCGGCCCAGACCCAGCCGAGACCTGAGCCCCGTCGGGCGGGCGCTGCCCAGACCCAGCCGAGATCGGGGCCCCGTTGGGCGGGCGCGGCCCAGACCCCGCCGAGACCTGAGCCCCGTCGGGCGGGCGCTGCCCAGACCCAGCCGGGACCGGGGCCCCATCGGGCGGGCGCTGCCCAGACCCAGCCGGGATCGGGGCCCCATCGGGCGGGCGCGGCCCAGACCCAGCCGAGATCGGGGCCCCGTCGGGCGGGCGCGGCCCAGACACAGCCGGGACCGGGGCCCCGTCGGGCAGGCGCGGCCCAGACCCAGCCAGGATCGGGGCCCCGTCGGGCGGGCGCTGCCCAGACCCAGCCGAGACCGGGGCCCTGTCGGGCGGGCGCGGCCCAGACCCAGCCGAGACCGGGGCCCCGTCGGGCGGGCGCGGCTCAGACCCAGCCGAGATCGGGGCCCCGTCGGGCGGGCGCTGCCCAGACCCAGCCGAGATCGGGGCCCCGTCGGGCGGGCGCTGCCCAGACCCAGCCGAGATCGGGGCCCCGTCAGGCGGGCGCGGCCCAGACCCAGCCGAGATCGGGGCCCCGTCGGGCGGGCGCGGCCCAGACCCAGCCGAGACTGGGGCCCCGTCGGGCGGCCACTGGCCAGACCCAGCCGAGATTGGGGTGCCGTCGGGCAGGCGCAGCCCAGACCCGGGGGGAGGAATGGGGGTGCAGACACCCACCCCCCCGGCCTGTGGCGCCCCCAGGCTCGGTCTGGCAGCCAGGGTGATGTGGCCGTGAGTCAAGTCGAGAACACGGGCCGGTAGCCGCAGGCGCCCGGAGCAGCTGTGATGAAGCCATGGCTCATCCGGCTGAGAGCACTCAGGGAAAGTGCCGGGCTGAGTCCTGGCCCCCCCCTCCCTGCCAAAGGAGCCCCCACATTGCTCCCCCCCCCCGGCTCCAAGTGTGGGTGTCTGGGGCCCTGCCCCAAGCCCCGCTGGGGCGCCAGGCTCTCCCTCTGGGTCAATATTGACCCTCCAGCCCTTCCCCCAGAGCCAGCTGGGTAAACAGCCTCAGGGATCTGGCTGCCCCACGCCCTGGTGCGGGGGGGGGGGGGGGGAGGGATCCCCTCTGGGAGCCAGCACCCCAGCTGGGAGTTGTGGGGACACGGGGTGTCTGGGAATGGGGGGGTGTCAGGGCAGTGGGGAGCCACGTCTTTGCAGAGCCTCCTGGCCCCCCAGGAGTGTCCCGGTTGGCCCTAGCACCCCCCCAGCTCCCCAGCAGGTGAGCCCTACGGCAGCAGCCCTCCCAGCTCCACCCTGACCCGGCTCTTCCCCCAGTGACCCCCTTGCCCTCACGCCCGCCCCCGCAAACCGCTCAGTGGTTTCCCAGAAGCTGGCACCAGGCTTTCCCCCGCCCCATGCTTGGAGGGAATGACAGGCTGGGGATCCCCACACTGGGACAGCTGCTGGGGGCTGGGAGCCGCGGGAGCTGTTTTTTCCGGGTCGGCGTCCTCCCCCCAGCGCACGCCCCACACCACCTGTTTCCTCCCTCCCCCCGGGCACTTCCTGGACACTTCCAGGGTGTTTTGCGGCTGCCTCCAAAGGGGAACCCCACAGAGTGGGATTGGGGGCGCCAGCTCTGATCTGCCCCGGGCTGGGGGACTCGGGAAGGCAGGGAATGGGTCACAGGCCAGCCTCCTCCCACCCTGCCCTCTGCCCCTGGCCCTGCAGGGCGTCACTCAGAAGGTGCTGGCCCGGTGGGGGGGGGCGGGGGGGCTCGCTGGCTATTTTTAGCTCCCAAAACGTTCCCCGGGCACATGGAAAGTCCTGGAGTCCGAGGGATTCCACGGCCCCCGCCACCCCCGCAGTGCCGTCAGAGGCGGAAATAGCTCTGGGTTTTGGGGTTTGGATCCAGCCCAGCCCCAGACCTGCTCCTGGCTCTAACCACTGGCCCCCACTGCCCTCCCAGAGCTGGGGAGAGAACCCAGGAGTCCTGGCTCCCAGCCCCCCTGCTCTCACCCACCAGCCCCCACTCCCCTCCCAGAGCCGGAGAGAGAACCCAGGAGTCCCGGCTCCCAGCCCCCCTGCTCTCACCCACCAGCCCCCACTCCCCTCCCAGAGCCGGAGAGAGAACCCAGGAGTCCTGGCTCCCAGCCCCCCTGCTCTCACCCACCAGCCCCCACTCCCCTCCCAGAGCCGGAGAGAGAACCCAGGAGTCCTGGCTCCCAGCCCCCCTGCTCTCACCCACCAGCCCCCACTCCCCTCCCAGAGCCGGAGAGAGAACCCAGGAGTCCCAGCTCCCAGCCCCCCGGCTCTAACCCCAGCCCCCACTCCCCTCCCAGAGCTGGGGAGAGAACCTAGGAGTCCCAGCTCCCAGCCCCCTGGCTCTAACCACTAGACCCCCGTCCAGGCCCAGGCTCTGAGCGAGTGGGTCAGGAATGCCGGCTCAGCCCCTGGTCACTGTGGGGAGACCCTGGCCGTCGGCTCTGGATGATGAGTGGCTGGGATGGAATGTTCTGCCGGTCGCCCCCTCGTCCAGTCACCAGCAGACACAGGGGCCTGGGAACCAGGACTCCTGGGTTCTCTCCTTGGCTCTGGGAGGGGAGTGAGGGTTGGTGGGTTAGAGCAGGTGGGGCTGGGAGCCAGGACTCCTGGGTTCTCCTCCTGGCTCTGGGAGGTGACCGGGGGCTGGGGGTCACTGGCAGCAGCGGGGGGCTGTAGGGGCGGGGCAACGGCAGCCCTGTCCCTGTTTCTCAGCACTCCGGAGTCAGATCCCAGTTTGCGGGGGCTGCTGGAGTCTTGGGGAACCAGCAGGGATTCAAAGCTCCCCTTGGCAGCCGGCCCCGGCCACAGCGAGATGGGGACCAGATGTGAGTGGACCAGGGCCGGCGTGGGCTCGCAGGCCTGAGTCACAGCTGTGGGGCGAGGCTGGGGTCAGAGACCCCCAAACCACAGTCTCTGCCCCCCACCCAATGTCTGTACATGGCCCTGCCCGCTCCGGCTCAGCTCAGGAGACAGAAGGGGGCCCTGTGCCTCCTATTTCTCAGCGGGCCCATGGGGGAGCCAGTCCCCAGGGCTCTGCGGGGGCTAAATGGGGACCTCAGGCTGCTGCCCCAGTGTGGAAGGGAGGGGTCCATCCCTTCTGATTCCAACCCCCTGCAATAAGGCTGGAGCTGGGGACCCCCCCGGAGTCAGAGCCTTGGCAGGGCAGCCAGGAATTTGAGGCTGTGCGGGGCCGGCTCTGACTCAGGAGCTGAGGACACAGGCCCAGGGGCAGCCTGGGGCATGGAGCTAACTGCCCCCAGCTGCCCCTGCCCCGCAGCAAACCTGGTGCTTCCCATTCTCTCAGCCTGCCAGACCCCCACACACACCTGCCCCTTGCTCCTGCCCCCCCCCCAGCCAGGCCTGTGATGGGATCTGGGCGCGGGGAGGGCAAATGATCAGGGCGATTCTAGGTACATGTCCCACCAGAGGGAGAGAACCCAGGAGTCCTGGCTCCCAGCCCCCCCGCTCTAACCCACCAGCCTCCACTCCCCTCCCACAGCTGGGGAGAGAACCCAGGAGTCCTGGATCCCAGCCCCCACCCTCCCACCTCTAACCCCTAGACCCCACTCCCTGCCCAGCTGGGGTGGGGTTGAACCCAGGCGTCCTGGGGGGTGGGGGGCTGGGTTGTGAGTTTCTCATCCAGGGAAGTGAAAGCCAAGGGCTATTTTTGGAAGTGGGCTGTAGCCAAGGGCAAAAATAGAAGCTGGGAGTCACCCCCCCGCCCCCCCAGTTCCCCACCCGGTTCATGACCCCACCAACCGCTGGCCGTCCCCCCCCCCCCCACCCCAGTGTGTTTCCCCCAGTCTTTGCCAACATTCCAGCCCCTTTGTGAAACTTCCCCACAGGCGGCCTTCCTGTTACCCCACAGGAAGGGGGCTGACATCAGCCCCGCTGGGGGGGGAATCCCGGGGCAGTCATCAAGGGGACAGTGGTTTCACCCATGACAGGCCACTCTGGAAAGATGTGGCTCAGCCCGGGGGGGGGGGAGAAACGCTCCCTTGGGGGGAAGCCCCCCGAAGCTCACAGCCCTCCCTCCCCCCAGCAGTTCAGGGTGGGGCAGGGTCCCAAGCTGGAGGGGGAGAGCTGGGAGGCCGTGGTCCAGAAAGGGGGCCCCGGGGAGCTCAGAGTGACTCTGGACTGGGGGCAGGGGGCCATGCAGGATGAGGTTGTGGGGCAGTGGGTCATCAGGGCTGGGGGGGAAGGATGTGGGGATGTTCCCATGAACCCCCCCTTCCTCTGGACCCTGTGTCCCCCTGCCCCTGGGCTGGGACACCCAGAGCCCCCAGAGACACACACACACGCACACGCACACGGAGACACCCGACCACATGCAGCCACACACACGGAGACACCCAGCCACACACACACACGGAGACACCCAGCCACACACGGAGACACCCAGCCACACACACACGGAGACATGCAGCCACACACGGGCACCCCCAGCCAGGCACACACACGGAGACACCCAGACACACACGGAGACACCCAGCCACACACACACACGGAGACATGCAGCCACACACGGGCACCCCCAGCCAGGCACACACACGGAGACACCCAGACACACAGGGAGACACCCAATCGCACACACATAGAGACACCCAGCCACACTCAGCCACACATGCACACACACAAGGAGACACCCAGCCCTCCCCCCCCACACACACACACAAGGAGACAGCCAGCCAAACACATAGAGGCACCCAGCCGCAAACACACACAGAGACAACCAGACACACACACACACACAGGTCTGTCTGACACACACCTCCACACCCAAGTTCACATGCTGAGAACCTCCTCCCTGTAGAAACAGGCGTTCGCCCCTCGCACACTACTTCCCCAGGCAGACACTGCATCTGTCCCAGCACAAACCCCTCACACGCACGGCTGTCTGACACCCCCCCTGCCAAGACAGGCCTGTCTGACACACCCGCACACACACACACCCCCTGCCAAGACAGGCCTGTCTGACACACACCCTGCCAAGACAGGCCTGTCTGACACACACACACACACACACACACCCTGCCAAGACAGGCCTGTCTGACGCACCCGCACACACACACACACCCTGCCAAGACAGGCTTCTTGTTTATTTTGTTCCAGAGCTTTCCCATAGCAACGTCCCCCAGCTCTGCCCCCCAACACAGCCCCACCAGTCTGACCCAGCTCTGCCCCCCTCATCCCCCCAGGGCCAGACCTGGCAGCAAGGGGGAGATGCACTGGCGGGGGGGGGGGGGGGACAGCAGAGGATGCTGTCCCCTGGGGGGGGTCACTGTGCACTGGGGCAGCAAAAGGGACTCAGCCCCCCCTTTATCTTGGGGGTATCGCACCCCCCTGGTGAGGACGGCGGGGGGGGGCTGGGGCCCACAGTGAGCGCATCAGGGCACAGGGCCACGCCTGCCCTCTGGGGTCCCCGATGCCAGCAGCCCTTGGAGAGGGGAGTCGGGACAGGACAGGAACCCCAACCCCCCGCCCTGCTGGCTTCCCCCCACACACACACACACACACCAAGCCAGGCGCTAGGACCTGGGCACTGCAGCCGTGGAGGGGTGTCCCGTCCCCCACGCAGAGGGGGGGAGGAGAAGGGGAGGCGGGGCGGGGCGGGATGAGTTCACCCGGCTTCCTGCGCCCTGGGCGCACGGAGAGCGCATATAAGGCGGAGGGACTGGGGCGCTTGGCACTGCCTCTGGGTCCCGGCACGTCTCCAGGTGAGCACAGCGGCTGGGGTGGGGGCGCGCACACACACCGGGGGTTGGGCTCTCGGCTCCCTGGAGCCGGCCCGGGGCGTGCGCCCTTGGACAGCCCCTGCTTAGGGGATGGCGGGGTGTCCAGGCTGGAATCGGCCTGGGGTTGGGGCTCCCTGGCTGGGGGAGGGAGCTGCCCCATCGCAGCGGGGGGCTTACGGGGAGCCGTGGCTGTTTGTAGAGGGGGCGAGTAGAGGTGCCACTAAGCGCTGATGTTCCACGCGGCTCCGGGAGGGGAGCGGGGGCTGGTGGGTGAGAGCAGGGGGGGCTGGGAGCCAGGACTCCTGGGTTCTCTCCCCGGCTCTGGGAGGGGAGTGTGGGCTGGTGGGTCAGAGCAGGGGGGGCTGGGAGCCAGGACTCCTGGGTTCTCTCCCCGGCTCTGGGAGGGGAGTGTGGGCTGGTGGGTCAGAGCAGGGGGGGCTGGGAACCAGGACTCCTGGGTTCTCTCCCCGGCTCTGGGAGGGGAGTGTGGGCTGGTGGGTCAGAGCAGGGGGGGCTGGGAGCCAGGACTCCTGGGTTCTCTCCCCAGCTCTGGGAAGGGAGTGTGGGCTGGTGGGTTGGAGCAGGGTGGGCTGGGAGCCGGGACGCCTGGGTTCTCTCCCTGGCTCTGGGAGGGGAGTGGGGGCTGGGGGTTACAGCAGGGGGGCTGGGAGCCAGGACTCCTGGGTTCTCTCCCCAGCTCTGGGAAGGGAGTGTGGGCTGGTGGGTTGGAGCAGGGGGGGCTGGGAGCCGGGACGCCTGGGTTCTCTCCCTGGCTCTGGGAGGGGAGTGGGGGCTGGGGGTTACAGCAGGGGGGCTGGGAGCCAGGACTCCTGGGTTCTCTCCCCGGCCCTGGGAGGGGAGTGGAGGCTGGTGGGTTAGAGCACCGTGAGTGGCTGGGAGCCAGGACTCCTGAGTTCTCTTCTAACCCTTCCTGCTTTCTCCCTCTAGGATGCAGCTCCCACTAGTGGTTCTGGCCGGCATGGCCCTCCTGTGCGTGGCCGACCCGCTGCGCCACCCCACCGGCTCCCGTGTGGCCCATCTCTCTGCCGACTTTGGGGTGAAGGTTTTCCGGGAGGTGGCCAAGGCATCCCCGGATCGTAACGTGGCCTTCTCCCCTTTCGGGGTGGCCTCTGTGCTGGCCATGCTGCAGATGGCAGCTGCTGGGGAGAGCCGGAGTCAGATCAAGGCAGCCATGGAGTACGGGGTCAATGGTAAGGGGCTGGGGAAGGGGCGCTCTCCCCACCAGTCAGTGCTGGTCCTAATGCCCCAGCATGGTGCGAGTGGGCCCCTGTGTAACCAGCCGCCCCGCCCCAGAGGTGGCTGCATCTCAGCGCCGGGCAAGGGGTCCCTGGATAACCAGACACCCTGCCCCAGACATGGGCGCATCTCAGCGCCGGGCGAGGGGTCCCCATATAACCAGCTGCCCTGCCCCGTCTCCACACTGTGAGATACCCTTCATAGCGTTAACCCTTCATTGCCCTGACAAGCCATGCCTCCCCTGCAGAGCGGGGCGTCCCCCAGGCCCTGCGGTGGCTCCGCAAGGAGCTGACGGCCCCGAAGAACCAGGACAAGGTGGACGTTGCCGACGCGCTCTTCGTGCAGCGGGACCTGGGGCTGGCCCCCGGGTTCATGAAGACGTTCACCCATGCCTTCCGCCAGACCGTCAAACAGGTCAACTTCACGGAGGGCGAGCGGGCTCGCTTCATCATCAACGCCTGGGTCCAGGACAGCACCCACGGTGAGTGGCTGGGACTCCTGGGTTCCCTCCCGCGCTCTGGGAGGGGAGTGGGGGCTGGTGGGTCAGAGCAGGGGGGCTGGGAGCCAGGACTCCTGGGTTCCATTGCCCTCTGACCCCAACCCCCGCCCGTGGTTGCAGGGATGATCAGTGACTTACTGGGGCCGGGCACTGTGGACGACCTGACCCGCCTGGTGCTGGTGAACGCGGTGTATTTCAAGGGGCTCTGGAAGCTGCCCTTCCCGGAGGCGGCCACACGCTGGCGTGTCTTCCACAAGTCGGACGGGAGCAGTGTGGTGGTGCCCATGATGGAGCAGACGGCCAAGTTCAACTACGGTCAGTGGCGGCCCCTGGCGGGGGTGGGGGGCGGTTGGCGGGTCTGACCCTCCCCAGCCCGGGCAGGGAGTGGGGGGTGGCGGCCCTGCCCTGTTAACCCGTCTCTTCCCGCTCCACCCAGGCGAGTTCTCCACCCCGGACCAAGTGGACTACGATGTGCTGGAGCTGCCGTACCACGGGGAAACGCTCAGCATGCTCATCGCCGCCCCGTACCGCCGAGAGGTGCCCCTGGCCGCCCTGACCCGAGTCCTCGACGCCCGGCTGGTGGGCGAGTGGAAGGCGAACATGACCCGAGTGCCCCGGCTGCTCGTGCTTCCCAAGTGAGAACCCGCCCCACCTTGTCCTCAAGCCAGGATGCCTGGGTTCTCTCCCTGGCTCTGGGAGGGGAGTGGGGGCTGGTGGGTGAGAGCAGGGGGGGCTGGAAGCCAGGACTCCTGGGTTCTATTTCTGCACCAGGGCACTAGGTGAAGCCCTGGTGCCGATGTGGTACTTCATGGGGTTTTCTGTGCCCACACTCCCGGGTCAGACACTGGGGGGGCTGCAGCTGTTTCCACCACCCCACTCCTGGTGCTGAGCCCCTACTTCGCCCCCCTACAGGTTCTCCCTGGAGAGTGAATCCGACCTGCGCCGGCCCCTGCAGCAGCTGGGCGTGAGGGACGTCTTCAACCCCAGCGCCGCGGACTTCACCAGCCTCTCAGGTGAGAGCCTCACCCCTGCATGGGGATGCCCCTTCCGCCCACTCTGTCTCCTACCTGCCTGTGCTTCGTCCCTCGGGTGCTGGGAGGGGGGAGGTGCTGGGGCCGGGACCCCAGCTCACGGCTCTGTCTCTCTCGCAGCTGAGGAGTCTCTGTATGTGGCCCAGGCCCTGCAGAAGGTGAAGATCGAGGTGAATGAGAGCGGCACCAAAGCCTCCTCCGCTACAGGTGAGCGGGTCACTGGCCTGACGGCTCCCAGGGGTGCACTGGGGGCTGGCCTGGGAGCTCCCCATCCCACAGCTTCGCCTCAGCTGGCCGGGCTGGGGGTACAGAGGGGCCCAGCCAGAGAGCTTCTCTAGTCTGCCATGGCCCATCCCACGGGGGCATTGAGCGCTGTGGCCCCAGGTGGGTGGAGCCAACATCTCGCAGCTCTGTTAGCGGGACAGCCCAGCCGACTCCCGGGGGTGACGTCTGGTTCCTTTCTTCCAGCCGCCATCCTCTACGCCCGGATGGCCCCCCTGGAGATCATCATGGACAGGCCCTTCCTCTTCATGGTGCGGCATAACCCCACAGGTGAGGATCAGTCCCGTGTCCTGAACAGCTGGACCCTGTTCCCTCCCAAAGCCAGGGAGAGAACCCAGGAGTCCGGGCTCCCTGCCCCACCCCCGGTCTAACCCACCAGACCCCTCTCTCCTCCCAGAGCCAGGGAGAGAACCCAGGAGTCCGGGCTCCCTGCCCCCCTGCTCTCATCCACCAGCCCCCTCTCCCCTCCCAGAGCCAGGGAGAGAACCCACAGTGCCCAGCCTCTTCCCTAAGGCTTGAGGAATGCCAGGAAGGGCTCAGCCATGGGGCCCACCTACCTTGGCACCCTGCTGCCCGTCCCAGCTGTCAGAGGACGGGGCAGGGGCTCAGCACCATACAGCTTGGTGTGGGCCTGTGCCCTCTGGCCTACGGTGAGGGAAGGAGAGAGTGGTGTGGGGAGGGGGAGCAGTGGAGCGGGCAAGGTTGGGAGGAGGCCAGCTGTGACCATCTTGACTCCCCCACCCACTCACCCCCCTGTTCTCTGCCCCCCAGGTGCCATCCTCTTCATGGGACAGGTGATGGAGCCCTGAGCGCGGGGACCCCCCTGCGCTAGGAGCAGACTGGGAAGCGAGCCCATCTCTGGGGGCAGGGACTCTGCCCCACCCACCCCTCCCAGTGTGAGGAGAAGGTGCCTGTCCTGTTCAGTTTGACTCTCTGGGGGTGTCCCTGCCCCCCCCCCCGCTCCCCACCATGGATTTCAGGGCAGCAGGCCCCTCAAGGGGGCCCATGCCACTCAGTGTTGGCACCATGTCGGACGGCAGTCGCTGGGCTGTCCCTGATGGCTGGAAATCCCAGGTATGCTGTTGCCCTGTGGGGCCCAGCCTGGGGCTTGCATCTACCCCACAGCGACTCAGTTCCCTTGGTCCTACCGTGCCCAGGCCCCAGGATTTGCATGGATTCCAGGGGGTTTGCACTGGAGGCTGCTACCTCACCCTCTCCTCTGGGGGGGTGTCAGGAACCCTCTTCTCGGTCAGGGGGGCTGGAGGGCCCCCCATGGGCTGGGCATGAATGTATGGGAGAGTAATATATTGTAGAGGACCTAATATATTCCTAGCTTTGTTTGCACTTGAGGGGCCTGCATGGGGTGGGTGGGCGAGGGGGGTGCCCCAAAGGGGCTGCCAGAGCGATGCCGCTCTAACCTTTTGTCCACTGTGGAAGCACAAACTCCCCGTTTCTCCCCCAAGAGCTGCTCTTCTGACAGTTCGGCGGGCGCCTTAGGGCGGGCGGGCAGCCCTCCTTTTCTCAGCCTGTGTCGCTCCCCGCCGCACAGGAAGCCGGGTGAAGCAATCGGCACATGCGGCCGGCAGGGCTGCGCGTGCAGATAAGGGCCGGTGGTGAGTCACCCTCACCAGCCGCACGCAGCCCCCCAAAAATATCAGCAGCTGTTTAAAAATAACTGAGGTGGTGTGGGCCTTGGACAGTCATGTTTTCCCACCCCCTCACCGCCCACAGCTTCCTCCTCGGTGTGAAAGGAACAGCACGCAGGGTGGGGATTTAAATACCCCACCACTGACCCCAGGCATCCCAGTTAACAGCAGTGCCTTAAAGGGCTGTGACCTCAGCCGCCCTGAGGCACCATCCATTTTCCTATACCCACCCGGGGCCTTTGGTGCGTGGGGACCCCCTCTCCTTGCCCGGACCCCCCTCTCCCCTTTGCGGCGAGGCAGGATTTCTGTACTTGTATGGGATGTGTTCGCGTGTGGGGGTGTGTATGGATTTTTGAATGAAATGGTTTCTATTACACTTTTGAGATGTAAGAAAAGCAATAAAAAAATCTCTATGGAAACACGGTGTCGGCTTGGTATGGCCCCAGCCTTGCTCGCTGCCCCCATCCCTGGCCCTGGTACCCTGCGTTCTCCGGATCCACGGGCCCACCCCCCCGCACCCATGCTGTGCTCTGAGCCCCGATCCCTGCCCGCTGGCTGTGGGAAGGGGCTGGGGTGGGGGCACAGGCTGTAGCGGGGGCTGATAAATGGGGTGTAGGGTCAGCCCTGCCCCATGGCATTGGGGGGCAGCACTTGCTGCAAGGGGAACCCCCCCACCACTACCCTCCAAGCCCTGCTCCCCGCAGCACACGCCCCCTCGCGCAGCAGTGGGGTCAGCCCTGATTGCAGGGGTGTGCCATCCACCCATTCCTTCCTCTGTGGGGCAGGCCCTCGGCCTTCTTACCTGCTGGCAGGGTGGCGGCCTCCGAGTGGCAGGGGGTGGCTTCCCTCTGGGTGCGGGGCTCAGTTCGGCCTGCGGCACCCCCTTCGCTCGGTCCTGTGCGTGGTCGGCGAGCTCCGCTGCACGGCTGCGTGGTGCGGGGGGGATGAGATGCCCCGGGGGAGAGGGGGCAGAACCCCAGGCCTAGCTGTGCCCCACCCTCCCCTATGGCCCCCCTCCCCTTGGCTGTGCCCCCCTCTACTCAGCCTTGGGCCCCATCCCTCCCCCTCATGTTCCCTCTCGACTTAGCCATGGCCCCCATCCCGCATGGCCCCCCTCAACTCCACCATGCTCCCATCCCGCATGGCCCCGTCCACTCTGCCATGGCCCCCATTCCCCCGTGGCCCCCCTCAACTCCACCATGCTCCCATCCCGCATGGCCCCGTCCACTCTGCCATGGCCCCCATTCCCCCGTGGCCCCCCTCAACTCCACCATGCTCCCATCCCGCATGGCCCCGTCCACTCTGCCATGGCCCCCATTCCCCCGTGGCCCCCCTCAACTCCACCATGCTCCCATCCCGCATGGCCCCCCTCCACTCTGCCATGGCCCCCATTCCCCCATGGCCCCCCTCAACTCCACCATGCTCCCATCCCGCATGGCCCCGTCCACTCTGCCATGGCCCCCATTCCCCCGTGGCCCCCCTCAACTCCACCATGCTCCCATCCCGCATGGCCCCGTCCACTCTGCCATGGCCCCCATTCCCCCGTGGCCCCCCTCAACTCCACCATGCTCCCATCCCGCATGGCCCCCCTCCACTCTGCCATGGCCCCCATTCCCCCGTGGCCCCCCTCAACTCCACCATGCTCCCATCCCGCATGGCCCCGTCCACTCTGCCATGGCCCCCATTCCCCCATGGACCCCCTCAACTCCACCATGCTCCCATCCCGCATGGCCCCGTCCACTCTGCCATGGCCCCCATTCCCCCGTGGCCCCCCTCAACTCCACCATGCTCCCATCCCGCATGGCCCCCCTCCACTCTGCCATGGCCCCCATTCCCCCGTGGCCCCCCTCAACTCCACCATGCTCCCATCCCGCATGGCCCCGTCCACTCTGCCATGGCCCCCATTCCCCCGTGGCCCCCCTCAACTCCACCATGCTCCCATCCCGCATGGCCCCCCTCCACTCTGCCATGGCCCCCATTCCCCCATGGACCCCCTCAACTCCACCATGCTCCCATCCCGCATGGCCCCCCTCCACTCTGCCATGGCCCCCATTCCCCCATGGACCCCCTCAACTCCACCATGCTCCCATCCCGCATGGCCCCCCTCCACTCTGCCATGGCCCCCATTCCCCCATGGACCCCCTCCATTTTTGTCCTGGGCCCCTCCTGCCCCATCCCCCCCTGCCTTCAGGCCCCCCAGGATCCCTGCCCCCTGACACTCCCTTCCTCTGCCCCAGCAACCACCTCCCTGCGTTGCCATGGAGACACACCCAGCCCCTCCCCTGGGCCCCACTTCCCTCCACCTTGCAAAGGAGGCAGGGCCCCCCAACCCGCCCCCCACACACCTATCGTGCCCCCCGTTGCCATGGACACGGCTCCCATTGCCGCGGTTACAGGTCACCTGCCCCCGCTGCCATGGTTGCAGGTTACCCACCCACCCACCTTGCCCTTGTTGCCATGGAAACAGTCCCCTCTTGCCCCCGTTGCCAGGGTTACAGGTCACCCGCCCCCCCCTGCCCCTGCTGCCATGGTTACAGGTTACCCACCCACCCACCTTGCCCTTGTTGCCATGGAAACAGTCCCCTCTTGCCCCCGTTGCCAGGGTTACAGGTCACCCGCCTCCTCCCTCCTGCCCCCGTTGCCATGGAAACAGCTCCCCCCTCCTCTTTCCGGAAGCGGCTCCTGCCCCTGGTTATGGGTCCCTCGCCCCCTCCATTCTACCCCCGTTGCCATAGTTACAGATCCCCCCGCCACCCCTGCCCCCGTTGCCATGGAAACGGCTTCCCCCGCCCTCTTGCCCCCGTTGCCAGGGAGACGGCTCCCCCCTTCCCCCCTCCCGGAAGTGGCTCCTGCCCCGCGTTCCCCGGCGCATGCGCGGCGAGGCCGGGCCCGGGCTCGGTACCTGGCCAGGTTGAGCGAGGCGACCGGACCGGACCGGACGGGCCGGTGGGGGGAGGCGGCGCCATGGTGAGCACGGGGGGGCCGGGCCGGGCCGGGCCGGTGGGGGGGGCAGGAGCACGTGGCAATGTGGGGGGGTTGGGGGGAACCTGGGGGGGGCTGGCCCGTGGGGGGGCCGGAGCACCTGGCGATGCGGGAGGGGGACTGGGGGGGCCGGGGGGAGCCTGGGGGGGCTGGGCCCGTGGGGGGGCCAGAGCACCTGGCGGTGCGGGACGGGGACTGGGGGGGCTGTGGGGGGAACCTGGGGGGGGCTGGCCCGTGGGGGGGCCGGAGCACCTGGCGATGCGGGAGGGGGACTGGGGGGGTCGTGGGGGGAGCCTGGGGGGGGGCTGGGCCCGTGGGGGGGCCAGAGCACCTGGCGATGCGGGAGGGGGACTGGGGGGGCCGGGGGGAGCCGGGGGGGGCTGGGCCCGTGGGGGGGCCAGAGCACCTGGCGGTGCGGGAGGGGAGTTGGGGGGGCCGTGGGGGGAACCTGGGGGGGGCTGGGCCCGTGGGGGGGGCCAGAGCACCTGGCGATGCGGGAGGGGGGCCGTGGGGGGAACCTGGGGGGGGCTGGGCCCGTGGGGGGGGCTGGAGCACCTGGCGATGCGGGAGGGGGGTTGGGGGGGCCGTGGGGGGAACCTGGGGGGGGCTGAGCCCATGGGGGGGCTGGAGCACCTGGCGATGCGGGAGGGGGGCCGTGGGGCACTGTGCCCCTGGGGAGGGGGGCTAGGGGAGAAGGGCGGAGGCTGAGCTGGGGGGCAGCCCACAGGTGGCAGCTCAGGGTGGGGGCTGGGCTGGGGGCGGGGGGGCACCCTCGGCTGGGGCCGCTGGGCGCTCACGGACCCAGGAGTCCGGGCAGCAGGGAGCGGAGGTGGCCAGTGGGGCTGGGTTGGCGTAGAATCCGTTACATTTCGGGGGTCGGGGCCCAGGGCGCATCTGCCCCACGCACTGTCTCGTGAACAGCCACGTGAACGGTGCCCCCCCCCACCCGCCCCCAGCTCTGCGATCTGAACCCGCCTGCCACGTGGCTTGTGTCCCTGCTGGGAAACGGCTTCGAACACTGTTGCCACCCCTAGTGTAGACAGGACCTGGGTGCCGGAGGCAGGGCCGAACCCCTGAGCTGCGGCAACACGCGGGGGCTGCGTGTGACGTTTGCAACCCCGAGGGGCCAGCTTGTTGCCGCCCCTAGTGTAGACAGGACCTGCGCGCCACGTGTCAGGCGCTGTGCGATTTGCGTGGTGGGTGATGGGGCCCCGCTTGGGGTGCTGTGTGGCAGCACAGTTGTCACGGGGTGGTGCGGACGTGCCGAGGAGAGGTGTCACACCCCGGAGCTGTCCCGGGTGGAGCTAGGGCCTGTGTGGCCCGTACGGGGATCGTGTGTGTTGGGGGTGGGGGGGAGAAGCAGTCGAACGGCTGTGATGGGACTACGCTGTTGCAACCCTTAGTGTAGACAGGAGCTGTGCGTCCGGCCGGGCCCGGCGCAGGGTCCGAGCGGCTCCTCCTTGGAGCCCCTTTGAAAGGAGTGGGGCTGCCTGGGGTCGCCGGGCCTGCCCCAGCGAACAGCCCGGGCAGGGCTACGGCAGTGCATCGTGACTAATGGCGGGGCCCGGGACGGGTCCGGGCCCGGCGATGACGTCTCCATCCGGCTCCCTGGCGGGCCCGGAGCGGGTGGCTTCCGGCTCGCCCAGCCACGGGCATCTCGATCCTTGGCCGCCTCGCTAGCCCCTCCGGGGCTGGGGCCTCACGTGGGGCCTGGGGGGGGGGGCAGGGCTGCGGGACCCCCCTCCGCCGGGGGCTGGGGTCTGCAGCAGCTGCTTCTGCGTGACAGCCCGAGGGGATGGGGGTCGCAGCCAGCCTGCTAGGGCCCTCGCTGCCCCAGCCTGCCACCCGCCGCGCGCTGTGTCACAGGGTGGGGAAACTGAGGCGCGGAGCGGGGGGTGGGACCCAGGCGTCCGGTCTGAGCCGGTCTCCCCCCCCACCCCCGGCAGATGCGGTTCATGCTCCTGTTCAGCCGGCAGGGGAAGCTGCGGCTGCAGAAGTGGTACCTGGCCACCTCGGACAAGGAGAAGAAGAAGATGGTGCGGGAGCTGATGCAGGTGGTCCTCGCCCGCAAGCCCAAGATGTGCAGCTTCCTGGAGTGGAGGGACCTCAAGGTGGTCTACAAAAGGTGATTCCCGCCCCCCACCCCACACACACCCCGCCCCCACCCCGCCCTTCCGCTCACCTGGCGGCCCCGCCCCCCTGGCTGGGAGCAGCGGCGGCCCCACCCCGCCGCCAGGTGAGGCTCCCGCCGTGAGTCAGCACCTGCAGCTGCCTCCCCGCCCTGCCCCCTGCCAGGGCGAGGCCCGGGGGTGGCGTGAAGCAGAGGGGGCCAGGGAAGGACCCGTGGGGAGCGGTCGTAGCCCCGTCCGGACAGGCAGCGGCCAGGGGCCCTAATGGGGTGGGGGACTTTGAGGGAGGGCCCTCCCCCGCCCCGTTTTGAAAATCTGGCCACTGAAGGCTGTGTCCAGGTGCCCCCCCTTCCCCCTGCCAGTCACCCCTCGGAGTCCTTGGCTGGTGCGTGCCAGGGCCCTTCAGGGGGCGCCAGGAGCCCATTAACGGCTCGTCTAGCGGTGAGGGTCCCAGCGGCGGGGGGCAGCCCAGCAGAGAGCTCCCCCTCGCACGCACAGACTCCCCATAATCCCTCCCACACACAGCTCCCCCCTCGCACGCACAGATTCCCCATAATCCCTCCCACACACAGCTCCCCCCTCGCACGTACAGACTCCCCATAATCCCTCCCACACACAGCTCCCCCTCTCACGCACAGACTCCCCATAATCCCTCCCACACACAGCTCCCCCTCGCACGCACAGACTCCCCATAATCCCTCCCACACACAGCTCCTTCTCACACACACAGACCCCCCCATAATCCCTCCCACACACAGCTCCTTCTCACACGCACAGACCCCCCATATTCCCGTCCACACACAGCTCCCCCCTCGCACGCACAGACCCCCCCATAATCCCCTCCACACACAGCTCCCCCTCGCACGCACAGACTCCCCATAATCCCTCCCACACACAGCTCCCCCTCGCACGCACAGACTCCCCATAATCCCTCCCACACACAGCTCCCCCTCGCACGCACAGACTCCCCATAATCCCTCCCACACACAGCTCCTTCTCACACACACAGACCCCCCATAGTCCCGTCCACACACAGCTCCCCCCTCGCACGCACAGACCCCCCCATAATCCCTCCCACACACAGCTCCCCCTCACACGCACAGACCCCCCCATAATCCCTCCCACACACAGCTCCTTCTCACACGCACAGACCCCCCCATAATCCCTCCCACACACAGCTCCCCCTCTCACGCACAGACCCCCCCATAATCCCTCCCACACACAGCTCCTTCTCACACACACAGACCCCCCATAGTCCCGTCCACACACAGCTCCCCCCTCGCACGCACAGACCCCCCCATAATCCCTCCCACACACAGCTCCCCCTCACACGCACAGACCCCCCCATAATCCCTCCCACACACAGCTCCTTCTCACACGCACAGACCCCCCCATAATCCCTCCCACACACAGCTCCCCCTCTCACGCACAGACCCCCCCATAATCCCTCCCACACACAGCTCCCCCTCACACGCACAGACCCCCCCATAATCCCTGCACACACAGCTCCCCCTCGCACGCACAGACTCCCCATAATCCCTCCCACACACAGCTCCCCCTCGCACGCACAGACTCCCCATAATCCCTCCCACACACAGCTCCTTCTCACACACACAGACCCCCCCATAATCCCGTCCACACACAGCTCCCCCTCACACGCACAGACCCCCCCATAATCCCCTCCACACACAGCTCCCCCTCACACGCACAGACCCCCCCATAATCCCTCCCACACACAGCTCCCCCTCACACGCACAGACCCCCCCATAATCCCTCCCACACACAGCTCCCCCTCACACGCACAGACCCCCCATAATCCCTCCCACACACAGCTCCCCCTCACACGCACAGACCCCCCCATAATCCCTCCCACACACAGCTCCTTCTCACACGCACTGACCCCCCATAATCCCCTCCACACACAGCTCCCCCTCTCACGCACAGACCCCCCATAATCCCTCCCACACACAGCTCCTTCTCACACGCACAGACCCCCCATAATCCCTCCCACACACAGCTCCCCCCTCGCACGCACAGACCCCCCCATAATCCCCTCCACACACAGTTCCCCCTCTCACGCACAGACCCCGCCATAATCCCTCCCACACACAGCACCCCCTCGCACGCACAGACTCCCCATAATCCCTCCCACACACAGCTCCCCCCTTGCACGCACTGACTCCCCATAATCCCCCCCACACCCAGCTCCTTCTCACATGCACAGACCCCCCATAATCCCTCCCACACACAGCTCCCCCCTCGCACGCACAGATACCCATAATCCCTCCCACACCCAGCTCCCCCCTCGGACACACAGACCCCCCCATAATCCCCTCCACACAAAGCTACCCCCTCGCACGCACAGACCCCCCCATAATCCCCTCCACGCACAGCTCACCCCTCGCACGCACAGACCCCCCATAATCCCTCCCACACACAGCTCCCCCCTCGCACGCACACACCCCCCATAATCCCTGCACACACAGCTCCCCCTCGCACGCACAGACTCCCCATAATCCCTCCGACACACAGCTCCTCCCTCGCACGCACAGACCACCCCATAATCCCCTCCACACACAGCTCCTCCCACACACAGCTCCCCCTCACACGCACAGACCCCCCATATTACCGTCCACACACAGCTCCCCCCTCGCACGCACAGACCCCCCATAATCCCCTCCACACACAGCTCCCCCCTCGCACGCACAGACTCCCCATAATCCCTCCCACACACAGCTCCCCCTCGCACGCCCAGACCCCCCCATAATCCCCTCCACACACAGCTCCCCCCTCGCACGCACAGACCCCCCCATAATCCCCTCCACGCACAGCTCACCCCTCGCACGCACAGACCCCCCATAATCCCTCCCACACACAGCTCCCCCCTCGCACGCACACACCCCCCATAATCCCTGCACACACAGCTCCCCCTCGCACGCACAGACTCCCCATAATCCCTCCGACACACAGCTCCTCCCTCGCACGCACAGACCCCCCCATAATCCCCTCCACACACAGCTCCTCCCACACACAGCTCCCCCTCGCACGCACAGACCCCCTCATAATCCCCTCCACGCACAGCTCACCCCTCGCACGCACAGACCCCCCATAATCCCTCCCACACAAAGCTCCCCCCTCGCACGCACACACCCCCCATAATCCCTGCACACACAGCTCCCCCTCGCACGCACAGACTCCCCATAATCCCTCCCACACACAGCTCCTCCCTCACACGCACAGACCCCCCATAATCCCCTCCACACACAGCTCCCCCTCACACGCACAGACTCCCCATAATCCCTCCCACACACAGCTCCCCCCTCGGACACACAGACTCCCCATAATCCCTCCCACACACAGCTCCTCCTCACATTCACAGACTCCCCATAATCCCTCCCACACACAGCTCCCCCTCGCACGCACAGAAACCCCATAATCCCCTCCACACACAGCTCCCCCTCACACGCACAGACCCCCCCATAATCCCTCCCACACACAGCTCCCCCTCACACGCACAGACCCCCCCATGATCCCTCCCACACACAGCTCCCCCTCACACGCACAGACCCCCCCATAATCCCTCCCACACACAGCTCCCCCTCACACGCACAGACCCCCCCATAATCCCTCCCACACACAGCTCCCCCTCGCACGCACAGACCCCCCCATAATCCCTCACACACTCAGCTCCTTCTCACACGCACAGACCCCCCATAATCCCTCCCACGCACAGCTCCCCCTCGCACGCACAGAAACCCCATAATCCCCTCCACACACAGCTCCCCCTCACACGCACAGACCCCCCATGATCCCTCCCACACACAGCTCCCCCTCACACGCACAGACTCCCCCATAATCCCCTCCACGCACAGCTCACCCCTCGCACGCACAGACCCCCCATAATCCCTCCCACACACAGCTCCCCCCTCGCACGCACAGACTCCCCATAATCCCTCCCGCACACAGCTCCTTCTCACACGCACAGACTCCCCATAATCCCCTCCACACACAGCTCCCCCTCGCACGCACAGACTCCCCATAATCCCTCCGACACACAGCTCCTCCCTCGCACGCACAGACCCCCCATAATCCCCTCCACACACAGCTCCTCCCACACACAGCTCCCCCTCACACGCACAGACCCCCCATATTCCCGTCCACACACAGCTCCCCCCTCGTACGCACAGACCCCCCCATAATCCCCTCCACACACAGCTCCCCCTCGCACGCACAGACTCCCCATAATCCCCTCCACACACAGCTCCCCCCTCGCACGCACAGACCCCCCATAATCCCCTCCACACACAGCTCCCCCCTCGCACGCACAGACCACCCCATAATCCCCTCCACACACAGCTCCCCCTCGCACGCACAGACCCCCCCATAATCCCCACCACACACAGCTCCCCCTCGCACGCACAGACCCCCCATAATCCCCTCCACACACAGCTCCCCCCTCGCACGCACAGACTCCCCATAATCCCTCCCACACACAGCTCCTTCTCACACGCACAGACTCCCCATAATCCCCTCCACACACAGCTCCCCCCTCGCACGCACAGATACCCATAATCCCTCCCACACCCAGCTCCCCCCTCGGACACACAGACCCCCCCATAATCCCCTCCACACAAAGCTCCCCCCTCGCACGCACAGACCCCCCCATAATCCCCTCCACGCACAGCTCACCCCTCGCACGCACAGACCCCCCCATAATCCCTCCCACACACAGCTCACCCCTCGCACGCACAGACCCCCCCATAATCCCTCCCACACACAGCTCCCCCCTCGCACGCACACACCCCCCATAATCCCTGCACACACAGCTCCCCCTCGCACGCACAGACTCCCCATAATCCCTCCCACACACAGCTCCTCCCTCACACGCACAGACCCCCCATAATCCCCTCCACACACAGCTCCCCCTCACACGCACAGACTCCCCATAATCCCTCCCACACACAGCTCCCCCCTCACACGCACAGACTCCCCATAATCCCTCCCACACACAGCTCCCCCTCACACGCACAGACTCCCCATAATCCCTCCCACACACAGCTCCCCCTCACACGCACAGACTCCCCATAATCCCTCCCACACACAGCTCCCCCCTCACACGCACAGACTCCCCATAATCCCTCCCACACACAGCTCCCCCCTCGGACACACAGACTCCCCATAATCCCTCCCACACACAGCTCCCCCTCGCACGCACAGACTCCCCATAATCCCTCCCACACACAGCTCCCCCCTCACACGCACAGACTCCCCATAATCCCTCCCACACACAGCTCCCCCCTCGGACACACAGACTCCCCATAATCCCTCCCACACACAGCTCCCCCTCGCACGCACAGACCCCCCTTAATCCCCTCCACACACAGCTCCCCCCTCACATGCATAGACCCCCCATAATCCCCTCCAGACACAGATCCTTTCCCACCACCACCACCCTAGGGGAGAAAGGAATTTTCCTGGTGCCAGCCCCCCCTAGAGGGGACAGGCCCCATGTCCCGTTCCCCGGCGCCCTGAGCCAGCTAGTCCCCGCCCTGGGGCTGGATGGGGGTCGGTGCCCCCTAGAAGCAAAAGGCCCAATTCCCTGCCCCCCCCCGAGCCAGCCAGTCCCCGCCCTGGGGGCCAGGTGGAAGTCAGTGCCCCAGTCTTACCCCGTCTCCAGGCCACTCGCTGGCCCGTAGCCTGCAGTCTGTCGTCATCCTTGCAGACCCGTTGCCGGGCTGGGAGCCAGGGCCCAGCTGCCCCGCCACACGGCATTGTCAGCACCTGCCACGTGCCACACTGGCGGCCCAAGCAGAAGCACTGGAGGGCTGAACGGGCCATGGGGAACCTGGGGGTGGGGGGCAGTTTCCCCTTGCACTGCCCTGCTCTGGGCCCAGGAGGAGCAGGGGGCATAACGGGAGGGAACAGGGAGAGTCAGGGGTCTCTGACTCTGCACGTACTGTGGGGCCCTGGGATTGGAGCCGGTTATGGGGAACGTGCAGCCTCCCATGTGGCCCCCGCCGCCCCCCCCAGCTGAGCTCTCTGCCGTGCACCCCCAGGTACGCCAGCCTGTACTTCTGCTGTGCCATCGAAGGCCAGGACAACGAGTTGATCACGCTGGAGCTGATCCACCGATACGTGGAGCTGCTGGACAAATACTTCGGCAGCGTGAGTGCGGCCCCCTGGCCCACCCCCCACGTGCACCCTGCAGCCGGGCACGTGGGTCTGGGGTCCCGGGGGCATGGGGCAGGCAGTGACCCTAGGGTGGGTGTGGTGCCCTGGAGACGGGCAGCGGGACTTGCTGATCCTAGGCGAGGGGCCTGGGTGACCCTGGGATCCTTTGATCCGTGCGGAGGGCCCCGTGGGTGGATGGACGCTGGCACGTGGTGTCAAATCCCAGCTAATCCCCTGCGCATTAACTCTGCCTCCTTAATCCCCCCAGGAGCCCTGCCCGCTGAGCCGCGGGGGATAGAAACGCTAATTGGGCTTAGCGGGGCCTGGTCTAATCCAGCTAATTCCCTGTCACGGAGCCGCAGGCTTTCGGAGCGACCCCAGGGCCCCACTCTGCCGCCAGGGCAGGTCCCGTGGCCTCAACACCTCCTAGACTGAGCCTCCGGGCTCCAGCCTCCCGGGACTCCCCAGCCCGGGCGCCGTTCCGGAACAGGGGTGTCTCGGTCACTGGGACGCAGCCCAGCTCACGCCGCCCAGCTGAGGTGACCCCTGTTTCCCGGCTCGCGCTCTCGGATGTCCTTCCCCAGGCAGGCCAGCAGAGAGCGGCTAGCGTCTTCCAAAGCCCACGCTGCGCGTCCCCCGCCTCGCGACTCTCCGTCCTGTGGTCTCCAGCCGGGGTCATGCCCAGCTTCCCTGCGGAGAGCCGGGGAATCTGCCGCCAGGCGTTAATGTCCGGGCCACCGGGTTTGCCGCTGATCTGGGCTGGCCGCGGCCAGTCCTTTCAATGACCCGTTCAGCCCACCCGGTGGGAGCAGAGGCTTCGTCAACGCTGCCACGCGGGCAGGAGTAAGTCGTGTCACTCCGGGGTGGGGATGTTCCACCCCACGCCCCCCGGAGCGGCGTAAGTTACACCGTCCTGCGCGTCGCAGGCAGGCAGGGCTTGGAGCCAGGACTCCTGGGTTCTCCCCCCCACCCCGCTCCGGGCAGCCCTGATTCTCCCCTCTCCTTCCCTTCCGCCCCAGGTATGCGAGCTGGATATCATCTTCAACTTCGAGAAGGCCTATTTCATCCTGGACGAGTTCCTCATGGGCGGGGAGATCCAAGACACCTCCAAGAAGAGCGTGCTGAAGGCCATCGAGCAGGCTGACCTGCTGCAGGAGGTAGGGGGAGCTGGGGGGGGTGGGTTGGGCCTCTCAACGGGGGAGCGGGGGTAACCTGCCAATGCTTCCCCCCCAGCTGGAGCAGAGCCAGGAGTTGCAGCACCAGCCGCGAGCCCCAGAGCGCTGGGTTCATGCCGCGGGGCTGGGCATGGCCTGCTCCCGTCTGCATCCCGAGACAGGAATTAACCCCTGCTGGCACCCCCGGACACAGGGCCGCCCTCCAGCTGGGCATGAACCCCTGTGGTGCCACCGCGCTCCCGGGGATGGGGATCAGAGCCCAGCCGCCCCCTCCCTGAGCAGCCCCCCATGTTGTCCCCTGGGTGCTGCTTCCATGACCACATCCATTCAGACCCCCCAGCCAGGTCATCCCCCCACACATACATACACTAGTGGCTGGGGTGAGGGGGCTGGGAACCTGTGCGCCCCCCCCCCCCCCCGCAGTGTCTCCAGCCCCAGCTGTGTCGCAGTGCGGGGGGTGGGGTGGGGGGGTCCCCAGCTCCTACTGCAGGTGCTGTTTCATTGCCTGGTCTGTGGTGCAGGGGGATGAGTCACCGGCTCTGCAGCTCTCTGCTGTGCTCAGCGTGGGCGACCGGGCTGCCAGCAGCCACTTCTCGCTCGCAAACTCCAGCAACCGCCCCGCCCGGCGCCCGAGGGGTTAACGCCCGGGCTTGGGGCGTGGGGGCGATTGGGTCCCTCGCCCGTCCCCGGAGGGCGCTGTGGGGCCAGCGTGGCGGGGCTAATGCCAGGCCAGGGTGGTAACTCAATCCAGCCCCTCTCCGGCACCCTGGGGGTTAATGCCAGGGTGGTGAGAGACATTCCCAGGGTCCCAGCCATCCTGGGGGCACTAGGCTGGGGGGCGCTAGACAGGCCTAGCTCAGGGGGCAGAGGTGTGGCCCGGGGTCTGGGGACAGGCCGGCGAGGCTGAGACCAGCCCAGTATTGGGGGGAGGGGGAAAGAGAGTTCTCAGCACCCCCCACTCTGCCCACAACGGGGGTCGCTGCCCTCTCTGGGGCTGTCCCTGAATCCCAGCCCCCTGCAGCGTCTCTGCCACGGGGCTCGAACCTGCTCACGATGTGTGGGGAGGACGGAGGGACTCTGTCTCCCGCCCCCTGACGTCCCCTCCCTCCCCCCTTATCTCTGTGCTGCAGGAGGATGAGTCACCCCGCAGCGTGCTGGAGGAGATGGGGCTGGCGTAGCGAGTGGTTCGCTGTGCCTCCCCCCCCGCCCCCCCCCAGTCCGTCCCGGCTTCGTCGGACACTGCAGGGGCTGCATCTCCGTCTCCCTCGCCCCGTGGGGCAGCAGCCAGACGTGGGACCAGTTCTCCCTGGAGCCGACGGGGGGGTGAGCCCCATGAACTGTGTGTAAAGATATATATACCACTCGGGGGGTCCACGAGACCCTGCCAGAGCCCCCCACCCGGGTCCATCTCCTTCCCTGCTCCCAGGCGTTCTCCTTCCTGCTGATGGCCTCTCAGAGTAGGGAGAGGGTGGAGAGGGGAGCGGCTGTTCACTGCCTGGCCAGGGGGGGCCTATGCAGAGCGATCGCCCCGACACACTGATCCTGCTGCCGCCCGGAGCAATTGCGACACCACAGCTGGGTACCGCTGGGCCGGGGGCTGCAGGCCGATCCCGGGGTTCCATTTCCCCCGGCGTCTTCGTGGGCGGGGAGCTCAGGGCGTGGGGGAGTGCGTGTGCCCCCCCCTTCGGGAAACGGGGTCCCCCCCTTTGGAATAAAGTGTGTGTGGAGAACTTGGCCGTGTAGAGTGAGTTTTGTGGGGGGGGGGGTTCTAGCTAACCCCAATGGGTGCGTCTGCACCTGCCTCCCTCCCCCCGTCTGCTGTGTGCAGTAAGTTTTATATGGCTCTGCAGCCGGGGTCGCTCTCGAGGGTCTGTCCCCACCCCACCCCCCGTGCCTAGAACAACCAACCCCCCTGCGGCTGGGGCCGCCTGGACCCGCTCCCTGGAACAGGCTGGGCGGCCTGCAGGATGCCAGGACAGCAGGTGGTGGGCAGCCTGGCGCTGAAGCCTGGGCCTGCCTGGAAGGGGGGACAGTTCTCCCGTTCCTGGGGCTGCTGCGTGGAACTCGGGTCAGGCCCAAATTCTGCCAGTCCGGATAGTTCTCCCGCCCTCAGTCCCCTCCGGGAAATTGTTGCTGTTTAACTCGGCTCCTCTCCCGGCAGCAGGCCCACAGCGCTGCTCGGCCCCTCCTCTCCTGCTGTGAGAACGCAGCCCCTCAGAGCCAGCCCGGCTGGCGTCGAGGTGAAAGATCTGGGCCCGGCTCCCGGTGCTGGAACTCAGGGCTCCTGCTCTGACATAGTCCCTCTGTGTGGCCTCAAGAACGGCCGTACCGGGTCAGCCCGACAGTCCATCCAGCCCAGTGTCCTGTCTGCCGACAGCGGCCAGGGCCAGGGGCCCCAGAGGGAATGAATCATCCAGTGATCCGTCCCCTGTCGCCCATCCCCAGCTCCTGGCAAACAGGGGCTAGGGACACCAGCCCTGCTAATAGCCATTGCTGGACCGTCCTCCAGGAACATCTCTAGTTCTTCTTTGAACGCTGTTATAGTCTTGGCCTTCACCACGTCCTCTGGCAAGGAGTTCCATAGACTGACTGTGCGTTGTGTGAAGAAATACTTCCTTTGGTTTGTTTAAACCCTCTGCCTGTTCGTTTCATTGGGTGGCCCCTAGTTCGTGTGTTATGAGAAGGAGTCAGTAACACTTCCTTCTTTGCTTTCTCCACACCCGTCATGATTTTATAGCCCTCTGTCATACCCCCCCTTAGTTGTCTCTTTTCTAAGCTGAAAAGTCCCAGTATTATTAATCTCTCCTCGTACGGCCACCGTTCTACACCCCTAATCATTTTGGTTGCCCTTTTCTGTATCCTTTCCAATTCCAATGTATCTTTTATGAGATGGGGCGACCACATCTGCACACGGTATTCAAGGTGTGGGTGTCCCACGGATTTATAGAGAGGCAACATGAGATTTTCTGTCTTATTATCTCTCCCTTTCTGAATGATTCCCAACATTCTGTTCACTTTTCCGGCTGCCGCTGCACATTGAGTGGATGTTTTGACCTTGGGTGAGTCACTGCATCTCTCCAGCCTTGGTTTCCCTGTGTGTGAATGGGGAGAATTTGTCTATTTACATAATGACAGGTTTCAGAGTAACAGCCGTGTTAGTCTGTATTCGCAAAAAGAAAAGGAGGACTTGTGGCACCTTAGAGACTAACCAATTTATTTGAGCATGAGCTTTCGTGAGCTACAGCTCACTTCATCGGATGCATACTGTGGAAAGTGTAGAAGATCTTTTTATACACACAGCATGGAAAAATACCTCCCCCCACCCCACTCTCCTGCTGGTAATAGCTTATCTAAAGTGATCACTCTCCTTACAATGTGTATGATAATCAGGTTGGGCCATTTGTGCTGGAAATAGCCCAACTTGATTATCATACACATTGTAAGGAGAGTGGTCACTTTAGATAAGCTATTACCAGCAGGAGAGTGGGGTGGGGGAGGTATTTTTTCATGCTTTGTTTGTATATAAAAAGATCTTCTACACTTTCCACAGTATGCATCCGATGAAGTGAGCTGTAGCTCACGAAAGCTTATGCTCAAATAAATTGGTTAGTCTCTAAGGTGCCACAAGTCCTCCTTTTCTATTTACACTATAAACTCTGTAGGGCAGAGACTGTCATTCACTTTGTCTGTGCAGTGCCCAGCACAAGAGGGGAGAACCCCAATTTTGGTCGGGAGTCTGTGAGGTGCCCAGAACAAGGGGGGACCCTGATCTCAGTCAGGGGGAGTGGTCTGTGCGGCACCTGGCACAAGGGGCATTTCTGGATGATGAGCCAAGTTAATGCCTTAGATGCTACCATGATATGTGTAATAGCTTACTAGGTTTTCGTACCGCCATCTGTCCTGTGGACTCCAGACCAGGGAATCTCAGCCAGACACGCCTGCATCCTGCCTGTAACAGGCAGCTTAGGCCAGTTGCTTTGAGGGCCTGTGGGGTCCCCGCTCTCGGCTGGGGTCTGTGAGCTCTCAGCAGTAACGCCAATCCCAGGCAGTGGAGACAAGGCTAAGAGCAGTGTGGATCAGTTGGTAGGGGGCTTATGCACAGCTGGGTGAAGATCATACCACTCCCTAGGTAGATGGTGAGGTGGCATTCTCTCGAGCCCCGGGTGCTGGCTGCTGCACTGTGGGGGAGACTGGCCTGCAGGGGCAAATGGCTATGCACCAGTAAGATAAAAGGAAGGTGGTTTCACCGGGGATCCAGGTTGCATATATACCCATTGATCTGACCTGAGGTTCTGGGTGGGTGCGGTGGGATCTGGGCTGGATACGCCCATTGATCTGACCTGAGGTTGTGGGTGCGGTGGGATCCGGGCTAGATAGACCCATTGGTCTGACCTGAGGGGTGGGCGGGGGCGCTGGGATCCAGGCTAGATATGCCCTTGGTATGATCTGAAGCGTTGGTGGGTGTGGTGGGATCTGGGCTAGATGCGCCCTTGGTTTGATATGATGGGGGGATGCCAGCCTGGGTGGCCCCATTGGCCTGGGGTGGAGGCGAGGCAGGTTCTGAACCAGACGGGCCCACTGGCATAGGATCTCCGTAATGTCTCCTCGGGGACCCCAGTGCCATCTGTAAATAATGAGAGTAACTCGTAATAAAATAGTTGCTTTTATTTCTTAGCAAAACTAGTAATTCCACATGCTATTTACAACAGGCCAAATGTGTTTTATTAAGTACGACACAGAGGTCAGGACATCGAAACAAACGGCACAGGACCGGGAACCGGACGCCACAAAGCCAAGAATCTCACACACTCGGAAACTGGATGCAGGTGAAAATACACGCGCAAACGCCCTCAGTACAACGCCCATCCCCAAGCCGCGCGCTCCCCCGCCGTCAACGGCAGCCTCTTCGTGGGTTAGAACTGATCAGTTGCTTGGCTGGAAATGCTGGTAGTTTCCTTAGGAAGCTGGTTCTGAGTGTTCGGGTGGTGGTGAATTCGCAGCAAGACACAGCACGCGGCATGCCTGGCAGGGGTTGGGGGGGCATGTTTTTGGGTTGCGTAACACTGGCAGAGTCACAATATTTAACCTCGAGCTTCGGTGTCAGTTGATGGAAGAAACAACCCGGTGGAAAGATAGCTTGATAAGGCAGTTTGGTATGGAATATCTCACTCTGTTCTCCCCTCATTCCTTCTCTGGAGGGCGGCCACCTGCAAAGCTTAATTCTGGGGCAACAGGAAGGATCAGTGTGGGATCGTCCAAGAGAGAAGGTGTGTTGGTGACCTAGATCCGGGCATGTAAACCTGCTACCCTGGAGCTCTTCTGATGACCGCCCCTATTGGACGCCCTTCTCCAGAATTCAGAGTCTTCATCTCGAGAGTCTCTCGCAAAGAGACTCTGGCTCAACCACCAGATATGGGCTGGGGGTCTGTGCTCCACCTGAGTTAGGTAAGAGCTCAGACAGGATGGCATTGAAACCTGTTTGTGGCCCCTGTAAGTGTTAGGATCGGCACCCCTGAAGTCAAGTCACCAGTTCCTTAAAGTCAACGGAGTGGTGCCGATTTTACCCACCCGCGGGGCAGAGTTTCCCCCGAGTCTATAAATCCCCCCGCCGCCTCAGGACTCTCTGGCTTTCTCCTCCCGCGAGGAATGGCCAGAAGTTCATGTTGAAACCAACCCTCTCCGTTTTTTCACTTCCACATATTGCGCGTCCCTTCCCTGCGTTCGTGTTTGAAAATTGTACAGAAGGGAGGAGGGTGGGAAAGTGCTGAGATGAGAGAAGGAAAAACACCCTGAAGCCGAGAGATCGTCCTGGTGGGATGGTAATTTTGGAGCCAATTGGGTCTTTGCTCTGTTTTCAGTGACCTGGTCTAGATTTTTTTGGACTCCCCTCACTGGCTGCTGTCCAGGATCGTAAGAGGGGAAGTGAGCAAGTTGCCTCCGTTTGCCCATCCGACTGGGGTTTGGGGACATTCTTCATGTCCACACTAGAAGGGGCTGGGGCCACTGGCTTTGGAGGATTCTGACGCGCCTGAGAGCTGACGACACACTGGGGTCTTGTCCCTGGGGGCTTGGAGAAGAGAGTCGGGATCGGGTTCTCCCTGGGCTGGCACCTCCTGTCACCTGCACAGAGCGTCTCCTCGGAAGGAGGGGGGAGGCGTGTTCCTTCGATGGCCGGGCAGGCCCACGCCTTCCACAACACCCCCCCCCCCCCGTTCCTTCAAGCGCGGCAGGTTTGGTGGGGCCCTGGGAATCCTAAAGTCCGGGGGGGGGCGGCGCGGGCGCGGGGAGGGAGGGGGTTTGTTCTCCTGACTCATGCACAACCTGAAATGCTTGGGACACTCAGAATGACCACACTTCTCCATGGGGAGATGGGGCTGGGGGGATTGAGATTTCGGGGTGCGGGGGTGGACCCGATTCACTGGAACGCCTGGCCATGGTCCATCAGCACCTGCTCGATGTAGTTCTCCATCTCGTCTTCTCGGGCCCGGCTGGCGGCGGCGGCCTCGTCCCTGGGCGCCAGAGAGCCCGGCAGGTGGCGGCTGCGGTGGAAGGATGGCGGCGGAGGCAGCTGGAACGCCCTGGGCTGGATGTAGTTGGAGAAGTCGTTCTGCTTGGCCAGGTACCTCTTGGGGTAGTCGTCCCCGTGCAGCACCTCGTTCCAGTCCCGCTCGTCCGGCTTGGGGCGGCGCCAGGGGGCAGCAGGATAGTAGGGCCGGGCCGGGGCATAGGGGGCCGGCTTGGCCTGGTGCTTGGCCACCACCGGCAGTGCCGCTGCCGCCTCCTTCTTCTTCTTCTCCACGTCGTTGATGATGTCGATGACGTCCTCGGCTGGCAGGTGCAGCTTGGTGGAGAGCTCGATCAGCTGGTCGATGGTGTTCGGGTCGATGACGTCGTCGTCCTCCTCCTCCTCCTCCTCGTCAGAGCGCTTGTCCTCCGCCACGTTGCCTTCCTCGTCCTCGAAGAGCAAGGGGCTGCCCTTAGCCCGGCCGCCCCGGAACCTGCCCTCTTCTTCCTCCTCCTCCTCCTCCTCGCGGGCGTTGGCCCCTGGCTCGCCCTCGTCCTCCCGGCCCTTCAGCAGGTACTGCAGCAGCAGGTCAGAGGCCATGTCGGCCAGCCGCTCCTCCTCGGCGGCCGCCTTGCGGGCCTCCTCGGCCTGCCGCCGGCTCTCGGCCAGCTCCTCATAGCGCCGCTGCAGGAGCTGGTGCTCCAGCTGCTGCTGCTGCCTCAGTTTCCTGGCGCCGGCCCAGGGCTCGGCCGGCGGGGCCCGGCGCTTGGTGCCAGCCCGCAGCCGCTCGTACTCCTCCAGCTCCTTCAGCACCGCGTTGTGGCTGGCGTCCCCCTGGTCGCCCTCCCGCTTGGCCGCGGGGCTGAGCGGCCGCAGCTCCCGCAGCAGGGCCTGCAGGCTCTCCAGCTCCTGGGAGCTGCTGTCTCTGCCTTCCTCCTCTTCCTCTTCCTCCAGCTGCTGCTCCCGGGCCCGGCCCGACCCCAGGCTGGTGCTCCGGCTCTGGCTCTGCACCCGCTCCTCGTCCGGAGCCCGGCGCTTGTCCGGAGAGTTGTGGCCCCCGTTGCCCAGGGCCTGAAGCAGCGCGGCGGCCAAGACCTTGGGGTCCACGTCTCGGAAGAGCTCGTCCTCATCTTCCTCCTCCTTGGCGTCCCCGCCTTCCCGGCTGGGGGCGGGCAGGGCTCTCGCCCGGACCTCCTTGGCGGGAGGCGCGGGGCTGGGCTGGCGGGGCTCCTCGGGGCGGGCATCCTCCCCCAGGGGCAGGGGGGCAGCATGCAGGCGGCTCTGTGTCAGGAGGCTGATGGAGAGGAGCAGGGCGGCTCCACGGAGAGGGGCGTGTGAGCCCAGCATGGTGCTTCTGCAGGGGAGACAGAGAATGGGGGGTGCAGCCAGGGTCAGTCCCCCGCGGGCTCAGAGCCATGCCCCCTCTCCAGCCCAGCTGGAGGGGGGGTCGGGCCTGCCGACACCCCAAAGGGAGAGCCCCAGGGATTCACCCCAGCCGGAGGCAATCTCCCACGCCAGCCAGGGATCTGCTTTCCCTGCAGAGAAAAGGGCGTGGCCTTTCCCCGGCGTCACGGAGGTGCCGAATCTTCCCTGCTAAGGTAACCAGAGTCGGGAACCCCCCACCCCGGGTTCGTTGGCAGCGGAGATGCGCCCCCCCATCCCCAGCCCCTCGCACGGGGGCACGCCCACAGTCGCATCCTCTCGTTCCTTTTGCACGCTCAACAGCCGTTGCGTGCGCAATCGCCAGGACACGTTAGTGGTACCCTGGCAGTTGCACGCCCAACACCGTCACCGGGAGGGGGGGCATGTGCGCACACACGCAATAGCCCAGGCTCACACGGTGACACGCCCAGCACCTCTCACGGGGGGGCACGAACACACACACGCAATAGCCCAGGCTCACACGGTGACACGCCCAGCACCTCTCACAGGGGGGCACGAACACACACACGCAATAGCCCACGCTCACACGGTGACACGCCCAGCACCTCTCACGGGGGGGCACGAACACACACACGCAATAGCCCAGGCTCACACGGTGACACGCCCAGCACCTCTCACGGGGGGGCACGAGCACACACACGCAATAGCCCACGCTCACACGGTGACACGCCCAGCACCGCTCACGGGGGGGCACGAACACACACACGCAATAGCCCACGCTCACACGGTGACACGCCCAGCACCGCTCACGGGGGGGCACGAACACACACACGCAATAGCCCACGCTCACACGGTGACACGCCCAGCACCTCTCACGGGGGGGCACGAGCACACACACGCAATAGCCCAGGCTCACACGGTGACACGCCCAGCACCGCTCACGGAGGGGCACGAACACACACACGCAATAGCCCACGCTCACACAATTACACGCCCAGCACCGCTCACGGGGGGCACGAACACACACACGCAATAGCCCAGGCTCACACGGTGACACGCCCAGCACCGCTCACGGGGGTGGGGGCACGAACACACACACGCAATAGCCCAGGCTCACACAATTACACGCCCAGCACCGCTCACGGGGGGGGCACGAGCACACACACGCAATAGCCCACGCTCACACAATTACACGCCCAGCACCGCTCACGGTGGGGGGCCACGAGCACACACACGCAATAGCCCAGGCTCACACAATTACACGCCCAGCACCGCTCACGGGGGGGGCACGAGCACACACACGCAATAGCCCACGCTCACACAATTACACGCCCAGCACCGCTCACGGGGGGGCACGAACACACACATGCAATAGCCCAGGCTCACACGGTGACACGCCCAGCACCGCTCACGGGGGGGCACGAACACACACACGCAATAGCCCACGCTCACACGGTGACACGCCCAGCACCGCTCACGGGGGGGCACGAGCACACACACGCAATAGCCCACGCACACACAATTACACACCCAGCACCGCTCACGGGGGGGGGCACGAGCACACACACGCAATAGCCCACGCTCACACAATTACATGCCCAGCACCGCTCACGGGGGGGCACGAGCACACACACGCAATAGCCCATGCTCACACAATTACACGCCCAGCACCGCTCACGGGGGGGGCACGAACACACACACGCAATAGCCCAGGCTCACACGGTGACACACCCAGCACCGCTCACGGGGGGGCACGAACACACACACGCAATAGCCCAGGCTCACACGGTGACACGCCCAGCACCGCTCACAGGGGGGCACGAACACACACATGCAATAGCCCAGGCTCACACAATTACACGCCCAGCACCGCTCACGGGGGGGGAACATGCAATAGCCCAGGCTCACACAATTACATGCCCAGCACCGCTCACGGGGGGGGGGCACGAACACACACACGCAATAGCCCACGCTCACACAATTACACGCCCAGCACCGCTCACGGGGGGGGAACATGCAATAGCCCACGCTCACACGGTGACACGCCCAGCACCGCTCACGGGGGGGGCACAAGCACACACACGCAATAGCCCACGCTCACACGGTGACACGCCCAGCACCGCTCACGGGGGGGGCACGAACACACACACGCAATAGCCCACGCTCACACGATGACACGCCCAGCACCTCTCACGGGGGGGGGCACGAGCACACACACGCAATAGCCCACGCTCACACAATTACACGCCCAGCACCGCTCACGGGGGGGGAACATGCAATAGCCCACGCTCACACAGTTACACGCCCAGCACCGCTCACGGGGGGGGCACAAGCACACACACGCAATAGCCCATGCTCACACGGTGACACGCCCAGCACCGCTCACGGGGGGGGCACGAACACACACACGCAATAGCCCACGCTCACACGATGACACGCCCAGCACCTCTCACGGGGGGGGGCACGAACACACACACGCAATAGCCCACGCTCACACAATTACACGCCCAGCACCGCTCACGGGGGGGAACATGCAATAGCCCACGCTCACACAATTACACGCCCAGCACTGCTCACGGGGGGGGCACAAGCACACACACGCAATAGCCCATGCTCACACGATGACACGCCCAGCACCTCTCACGGGGGGGCACAAACACACACACGCAATAGCCCAGGCTCACACAATGACACGCCCAGCACCGCTCACGGGGGGGCACGAACACACACACGCAATAGCCCACGCTCACACAATTGCACGTCTATCTTTTCACCCCCATCCCTCCACTCAGCCTGCAGGATTTCCCGTCCCTGCCGCCTGGGGCTCGCCCCGCCCTAGCAGGGATGGGGAAGATCTTGGGGGGGGGGAGGGACTGCGGAGGGGAAATAGGGAAGGGGGGCTGGGGGGGCTGCAGACAGGAGGTGGGGAGGGAGGTATGGCGGTGCGGAGCGGAGGGGGAGTGCGATGGGGAGGGGATTAGAGGCAGGGGTGCAGAGGGGAGGAGTGCAGGGGAAAGGGGGTGGCGGAAGACTTGAGGGGGAGCGGCTGCCCCTCCTCTCTCCCCACGGGAAGGGAGAAACCCCCCCCCCTCCTCCCGGTCTTTCTCTCCGCCCTGCCTCCAGCCCGCTTCCCTTTCCCCCACCCTCCCGCCCCCGCATGCGGGTCTGCTGGGAGAGCCGCTTCCCGGCATGAGGGAATCCCCACCCTGGCTACCTGCAACCACATCTCCTCCACCGCATTCCCCCTTCCCAGCGCCCCTCTATATCAGGGACCCCCCCAATTTCTCCCGACCGGGTACCCGTTCCCAGCGCCTCTGTATCAGGGACTCCCAATTCCCCCAGCGGGGTCCCCCTTTCCTAGCGTCCCTATATGTCAGGGACCCCCAATTCCTCCAGCGGAGTCTCCCTTTCCTAGCATCCCTATATGTCAGGGACCCCCAATTCCTCCAGCGGGGTCCCCCTTTCCTAGCGCCCTTGTATTAGGGACCCCCCATTCCCGCAGAGGGGTCCCCCTTTTCTAGCGTCCCTATATGTCAGGGATCCCCAATTCCTCCAGCGGAGTCCCCCTTTCCTAGCGCCGCTGTATTAGGGACCCCCCCCATTCCCCCAGCGGGGTACCGATTCCCAGCGCTCCTTTCCCGGGGATCCACCCCACACATGCAGCAAAGGGAGGGGGATCCCCACTGACACCCCCCCCCACGCCCGGGTATGGGGGGGCTGTTTACCGGCCGTGCGGCAGGGCTGTGTCCGTCCCCCTCCCCAGAGCTGGGCGCGATCTGCCTTCAGCACCCTGGACAGGGGCCGCCTTTATAGACAGGCGCGAGCCCACGTGGGGTAGGGAGGGGGCCCCATTGACGTCAATGGCCCATTCATAAAATCCGACCGGGATTGGAGGAAAGGGGAGGGGGGAGCCTCACACATGCGCGGAGCCGCGAGGGGACGCTGCTTCGGAATGAATGAATGAACGAGAGGAAGCCGGGAGGGGCTCAATGGGGGAGCGATGAATGAAAGGATGAATGGGGCGGAGGGGGGGGGGAGCTTTTACTAGCGGGAGGGAGGCCTCGCCCCCCGGGGGGGGGGATCAATGAGCCGTGGAGATAATGTATCCTCCCATCCCGGGGGAGAGCGGGGAGGGGCTGGTTAGTGGGACCCCCCCCCATGAATTTTAGGGCCGGCTTCGTGCCATGGGTGCGGCGCAGCTGCTGCAGTGTGTGTGTGTCTGTGCTGGGGGGGTTGTGTGTGTGTAGAAATGTGTTTGTGCTGGGGGGGTTGTGTGTGTAGAAATGTGTCTGTGCTGGGGGGGATTGTGTGTGTGTAGAAATGTGTCTGTGCTGGGGGGGATTGTGTGTGTGTAGAAATGTGTTTGTGCTGGGGGGGTTGTGTGTGTGTAGAAATGTGTTTGTGCTGGGGGGGTTGTGTGTGTGTAGAAATGTGTTTGTGCTGGGGGGGTTGTGTGTGTGTAGAAATGTGTCTGTGCTGGGGGGGTTGTGTGTGTGTAGAAATGTGTCTGTGCTGGGGGGATTGTGTGTGTGTAGAAATGTGTCTGTGCTGGGGGGGTTGTGTGTGTGTAGAAATGTGTCTGTGCTGGGGGGGATTGTGTGTGTGTAGAAATGTGTCTGTGCTGGGTGGGGTTGTGTGTGCGTAGAAATGTGTCTGTGCTGGGGGGGTTGTGTGTGTGTAGAAATGCGTTTGTGCTGGGGGGATTGTGTGTGTGTAGAAATGTGTCTGTGCTGGGGGGATTGTGTGTGTGTAGAAATGTGTCTGTGCTGGGGGGGTTGTGTGTGTGTAGAAATGTGTCTGTGCTGGGGGGATTGTGTGTGTGTAGAAATGTGTTTGTGCTGGGGGGGTTGTGTGTGTAGAAATGCGTTTGTGCTGGGTGGGGTTGTGTGTGTAGAAATGTGTCTGTGCTGGGGGGATTGTGTGTGTGTAGAAATGTGTTTGTGCTGGGGGGGTTGTGTGTGTGTAGAAATGCGTTTGTGCTGGGTGGGGTTGTGTGTGTAGAAATGTGTCTGTGCTGGGGGGGATTGTGTGTGTGTAGAAATGCGTTTGTGCTGGGGGGGTTGTGTGTGTAGAAATGTGTCTGTGCTGGGGGGGTTGTGTGTGTAGAAATGTGTTTGTGCTGGGTGGGATTGTGTGTGTGTAGAAATGCGTTTGTGCTGGGGGGGATTGTGTGTGTGTAGAAATGTGTCTGTGCTGGGGGGGATTGTGTGTGTGTAGAAATGTGTTTGTGCTGGGGGGGTTGTGTGTGTAGAAATGTGTCTGTGCTGGGGGGGTTGTGTGTGTGTAGAAATGTGTTTGTGCTGGGGGGGTTGTGTGTGTGTAGAAATGTGTCTGTGCTGGGGGGATTGTGTGTGTGTAGAAATGTGTCTGTGCTGGGGGGATTGTGTGTGTGTAGAAATGTGTCTGTGCTGGGGGGGATTGTGTGTGTGTAGAAATGTGTCTGTGCTGGGGGGATTGTGTGTGTGTAGAAATGTGTTTGCGTTGGGGGGATTGTGTGTGTGTAGAAATGCGTCTGTGCTGGGGGGGTTGTGTGTGTGTAGAAATGCGTCTGTGCTGGGGGGGTTGTGTGTGTGTAGAAATGCGTCTGTGCTGGGGGGATTGTGTGTGTGTAGAAATGCGTCTGTGCTGGGTGGGGTTGTGTGTGTGTAGAAATGCGTCTGTGCTGGGGGGGTTGTGTGTGTGTAGAAATGCGTTTGTGCTGGGGGGATTGTGTGTGTGTAGAAATGTGTCTGTGCTGGGGGGATTGTGTGTGTGTAGAAATGTGTCTGTGCTGGGGGGGTTGTGTGTGTGTAGAAATGTGTCTGTGCTGGGGGGGATTGTGTGTGTGTAGAAATGTGTCTGTGCTGGGGGGGATTGTGTGTGTGTAGAAATGTGTCTGTGCTGGGGGGGTTGTGTGTGTGTAGAAATGTGTCTGTGCTGGGGGGGTTGTGTGTGTGTAGAAATGTGTCTGTGCTGGGGGGGTTGTGTGTGTAGAAATGTGTCTGTGCTGGGGGGGTTGTGTGTGTGTAGAAATGTGTCTGTGCTGGGGGGGTTGTGTGTGTGTAGAAATGTGTCTGTGCTGGGGGGGATTGTGTGTGTGTAGAAATGTGTCTGTGCTGGGGGGGATTGTGTGTGTGTAGAAATGTGTCTGTGCTGGGGGGGATTGTGTGTGTGTAGAAATGTGTTTGTGCTGGGGGGGTTGTGTGTGTAGAAATGTGTTTGTGCTGGGTGGGGTTGTGTGTGTGTAGAAATGTGTCTGTGCTGTGGGGGATTGTGTGTGTGTAGAAATGTGTTTGTGCTGGGGGGGTTGTGTGTGTAGAAATGCGTTTGTGCTGGGTGGGGTTGTGTGTGTAGAAATGTGTCTGTGCTGGGGGGATTGTGTGTGTGTAGAAATGTGTTTGTGCTGGGGGGGTTGTGTGTGTGTAGAAATGCGTTTGTGCTGGGTGGGGTTGTGTGTGTAGAAATGTTTCTGTGCTGGGGGGGATTGTGTGTGTGTAGAAATGCGTTTGTGCTGGGGGGGTTGTGTGTGTAGAAATGTGTCTGTGCTGGGGGGGTTGTGTGTGTAGAAATGTGTTTGTGCTGGGTGGGATTGTGTGTGTGTAGAAATGCGTTTGTGCTGGGGGGGATTGTGTGTGTGTAGAAATGTGTCTGTGCTGGGGGGGTTGTGTGTGTAGAAATGTGTCTGTGCTGGGGGGGTTGTGTGTGTGTAGAAATGTGTTTGTGCTGGGGGGGTTGTGTGTGTAGAAATGCGTTTGTGCTGGGGGGGTTCTGTGTGTGTAGAAATGTGTTTGTGCTGGGGGGGATTGTGTGTGTGTAGAAATGTGTCTGTGCTGGGGGGGATTGTGTGTGTGTAGAAATGTGTCTGTGCTGGGGGGTTGTGTGTGTGTAGAAATGTGTTTGTGCTGGGGGGGTTGTGTGTGTGTAGAAATGCGTTTGTGCTGGGGGGGTTGTGTGTGTCTAGAAATGTGTCTGTGCTGGTGGGGATTGTGTGTGTGTAGAAATGTGTCTGTGCTGGGGGGGTTGTGTGTGTAGAAATGCGTTTGTGCTGGGGGGTTGTGTGTGTGTAGAAATGTGTCTGTGCTGGGTGGGATTGTGTGTGTGTAGAAATGTGTCTGTGCTGGGGGGGTTGTGTGTGTAGAAATGTGTTTGTGCTGGGTGGGATTGTGTGTGTGTAGAAATGCGTTTGTGCTGGGGGGGTTGTGTGTGTGTAGAAATGTGTTTGTGCTGGGGGGGTTGTGTGTGTGTAGAAATGCGTTTGTGCTGGGGGGGTTGTGTGTGTGTAGAAATGCGTTTGTGCTGGGTGTGATTTTGTGTGTGTAGAAATGCGTTTGTGCTGGGTGGGATTGTGTGTGTGTAGAAATGTGTTTGTGCTGGGTGGGATTGTGTGTGTGTAGAAATGCGTTTGTGCTGGGTGGGATTGTGTGTGTGTAGAAATGTGTTTGCGTTGGGGGGATTGTGTGTGTGTAGAAATGTGTCTGTGCTGGGGGGGATTGTGTGTGTGTAGAAATGTGTCTGTGCTGGGGGGGATTGTGTGTGTGTAGAAATGCGTTTGTGCTGGGGGGGTTGTGTGTGTGTAGAAATGTGTCTGTGCTGGGGGGGATTGTGTGTGTGTAGAAATGTGTTTGTGCTGGGGGGGATTGTGTGTGTGTAGAAATGTGTTTGTGCTGGGGGGGTTGTGTGTGTGTAGAAATGCGTTTGTGCTGGGTGGGATTGTGTGTGTGTAGAAATGCGTTTGTGCTGGGGGGGTTGTGTGTGTAGAAATGTGTTTGCTTTGGGGGGATTGTGTGTGTGTAGAAATGTGTCTGTGCTGGGGGGATTGTGTGTGTGTAGAAATGCGTTTGTGCTGGGTGGGATTGTGTGTGTGTAGAAATGCGTTTGTGCTGGGGGGGTTGTGTGTGTGTAGAAATGTGTTTGTGCTGGGGGGGTTGTGTGTGTAGAAATGTGTCTGTGCTGGGGGGGTTGTGTGTGTGTAGAAATGTGTTTGTGCTGGGGGGGTTGTGTGTGTGTAGAAATGCGTTTGTGCTGGGGGGGTTGTGTGTGTAGAAATGTGTTTGCATTGGGGGGATTGTGTGTGTGTAGAAATGTGTTTGTGCTGGGGGGGATTGTGTGTGTGTAGAAATGCGTTTGTGCTGGGGGGGATTGTGTGTGTGTAGAAATGCGTTTGTGCTGGGTGGGATTGTGTGTTTGTGTCTGTGTGCGTAGGAATCTGTGTTTGTCCTGGGTGGGATTGTGGGGGGGGGTGCTGACTGCAATTGTGTGTACGATTGTTGTGTGTGTGTGTGTGTGTGTGTGCTGAGTGAGACTCTGCCTGGGGGGGGTGTATCTGCTCTGTGTGCTGGGTGGGGTTGTATGTGCGGGTGGGCGTGCTGTGTGTGGCTGTGTGCTGGGGTGTGTGGCTGTGTGCTGGGTGGGGTTGCGTGGCTGCTGATGTCTGAGTGTGTGTGTGTGTGATGGGGTGTGTGTCCCTGCACTGGGTCTGGCTGGCTAGGTGGGGGTGGGGGGGACATTACAGTTGTCTCCCTGCATGTTTTGTGAGAGCAGCACAGATGTGTCTTTGTCTTTGGGCCTGTGCCTTGTGCGGCTGCCTTTGCCCGCCGGTGTCTGTGCGGGGTGGGGGGCTGCAGGGCCCCAGCCAGGAGATCGTGTGGTGGGTATAGATCTCGGTGTGTGTGATTGTGGTCCCCCCCGTCCCAACCATCGGTCCCCACCACACACACCTGTCTGTCTGTCCCCATGCACACAATTATCTCTCTATCCCCACCCACCCCTTCTAACTATCTATCTATCCCCACCCACCCCATCTATCTATCTATCCCCATCCACCCCCTGTATCTATCCATCCCCATCCACCCCTCTATCTATCTATCTCTCTATCCCCATCCATCCCCTCTATCTATCTATCTATCTATCTATCTATCTATCTATCTATCTATCCCCACCCACCCCATCTATCTATCTATCTATCTATCTATCTATCCCCACCCACCCCATCTATCTCTCTATCCCCATCCATCCCCTCTATCTATCTATCTATCTGTCTATCTATCTATCCCCACCCACCCCATCTATCTCTCTATCCCCATCCATCTCCTCTATCTATCTATCTATCTATCTATCCCCACCCACCCCATCTATCTCTCTATCCCCATCCATCCCCTCTATCTATCTATCTATCTATCTATCTATCCCCACCCACCCCATCTATCTCTCTATCCCCATCCATCCCCTCTATCTATCTATCTATCTATCTATCTATCTATCTATCTATCTATCTATCTATCCCCACCCACCCCATCTATCTATCTATCTCTCTATCCCCATCCACCCCCTCTATCTATCCCCACCCACCCCCTCTATCTATCTATCTATCTATCTATCTATCTATCTATCCCCATCCACCCCCTCTATCTATCTATCTATCTATCCCCACCCACCCCATCTATCTATCTATCCCCACCCACCCCCTCTATCTATCTATCTCTCTATCCCCATCCACCCCCTCTATCTATCTATCTATCTATCCCCACCCACCCCATCTATCTATCTATCCCCACCCACCCCCTCTATCTATCTATCTCTCTATCCCCATCCACCCCCTCTATCTATCTATCTCTCTATCCCCACCCACCCCCTCTATCTATCCATCCCCATCCACCCCCTCTATCTATCTATCTATCCCCACCCAGCCCATCTATCTATCTACCTACCTATCTATCCCCACACACCCCATCCACCCCATCTATCTATCTATCCCCACCCACCCCCTCTATCTATCTATCTATCTATCTATCCCCACCCAGCCCATCTATCTATCTATCCCCACCCACCCCCTCTATCTATCCATCCCCATCCACCCCCTCTATCTATCTATCTATCCCCACCCAGCCCATCTATCTATCTACCTACCTATCTATCCCCACCCACCCCATCCACCCCTCTATCTATCTATCTATCTATCTATCTATCTATCTATCCCCACACACCCCATCCACCCCATCTATCTATCTATCCCCATCCACCCCATCCACCCCTCTGTCTATCTATCTATCTATCCCCACACACCCCATCCACCCCATCTATCTATCTATCCCCACCCACCCCCTCTATCTACCCCCACCCACCCCCTCTATCTAATCTATCTATCCCCACCCACCCCCTCTATCTATCTATCTATCCCCATCCACCCATCTATCTATCTATCTCACGCCATCCATCATGAGATGACAGCTCCCCGTTTTGTGGCTATAAAACCCCCCACGCCCCGCATCCCGGGGGGGGGGAAGGGATCTTTCTAGGGCATTTTCAGGCGGGGAGGGGGGCAGGCAAGATGAGTCACTAATTGCAGCAGCCCCCCCCCCGCCCAGCCCAGCTCTCCTACTGAGCGTCTCTCGCCCCGCCAGGTTTATTGCTATTAAAAGGCAAAGAGACGTGGAAACAGGCTCAGAGCTCCTGGGAGGGGGCCCTGCACACACAGCTAATCCGGGGGGCAGGGGCTGGGGGGAGCAGGGGCTGGGGGGAGCAGGGGCTGGGGGGCAGAGGCAGCTGATGGCTGGGGGCAAGGGCTGGGGGGAGCTCTGCAGAGGCAGCTAATCCAGGAGCTGAGGGGCTGGATACAGCCAGCATCCCCTCCCCCTTCCCCAGCTCTCCCCCCCCCCACCCCCCACGGCTCCACCAGGTCCCTGGATGATTCACCCTGCAGTAGAAGGATCCCACGGAGCGGGGGGGGGCGGGAGGGAGCCGGCATGGGGAGGGAGCTGACGACAGCAGTGTCGCACGTGGGTCCAGCTGGGGCGAGGGGAGGGTCTCCCACTGCAGGGGAAGGATCCCCCCCCGCCCCTGTCCTTGGTGCTGGACTCACCTCCCCCCCCCCCCCCCAGCACATTCCTCCCACTGGAGGGGGGGAGATAAATCGCTTTAAGGCAAAAATTCCTCCACAGCCCGTGGGTGCTGCTGCGGGGGGGGTCTGAGAAGGGGGGGGCAGTAAGTGAGGGGTGGGGCTTGAAAGCAGAGACGGGAGAATTTTAATAGTTTCTTTCTCTCCTGTGGGTTTTTTTTCTACCTTCCCCCATGTCCGCCCCCCCGGCTCTGCATCCAGCCCCCCACCCGCTCCAAGGCACCCACCACTGACTGCCCCTCCCCACCACCACCTTCCCCGCCCATCCCTCCATGGGCCGGGCTGGGGATCTCCCTGCAGCGCCTGCCAAGAGCGGGCACCCGCCCAAACCCAGCGCAGGAAAAAATCCATCGTCTAGAGCCAAGGGCTCCCCGTCCCTGTGCCCGGGCTTCAGCGTCCCCCTGCCCGCTGGCCGGGCGCTGCCCAGACCCAGTCAAGACCTGGGCCCCGTCAGGCGGGCGCGGCCCAGACCCAGCCGAGACCAGGGCCCCGTTGGGCCAGGCACTGCCCAGACCCAGCCGAGACCGGGGCCCTGTCGGGCGGGCGCGGCCCAGACCCAGCCGAGATCGGGGCCCCGTCGGGTGGGCACTGCCCAGACCCAGCCGAGATCGGGGCCCGTTGGTAGGGCGCGGCCCAGACCCAGCCGAGATCGGGGCCCGTTGGTAGGGCACGGCCCAGACCCAGCCGAGATCGGGGCCCCATCGCGCCGGGCACTGCCCAGACCCAACCAAGACCAGGGCCCCGTTGGGCCGGGCACTGCCCAGACCCAGCCAAGACCAGGGCCCCGTTGGGCCGGGTGCTGCCCAGACCCAGCCGAGATCGGGGCCCCGTTGGGCCAGGCGTGGCCCAGACCCAGCCGAGATTGGGGCCCCGTCGCGCCGGGCGCTGCCCAGAGCCAGCCAAGATCGGGGCGCCTTTCTATCTGTCCCCATACAACCCCTCTATCTATCTATCTCTCTCCAACGCTGCAGTGTCCGACACTCTCCCCCCGACACACCCATACCTCTGCCCCCCTCCCCCAGCTCCTTTCACACTCCCCCCACCCCACCCCTGAGCTCGCCTCTCAGCCGCCTCTGCCCCCTTCCCTGGCCCGCTGCCAGCCCGGCCCAGCGCGAATGGCGAGTTCTGGGCTCTGGAGCAGCCAATGACGCGTCGCGTGTGAGTCACCCAAGCGGCGGCGGCCGCCGAGGGGCCAGAGCGTGTGTGTGACTCAGTGGGGCCCGATCCCAACTGGGGTAAACCAGCATCGCGCCATCCGCATCAATGAGGCCCGATGCCGGGCTGTCGCTCTGTGGGGTCCATGGGGCTGGATCCCAGCATCAGAGTCAATGGAGACCAATTCCCGCCCCCCAGCTGGGGGTCAATGGGCCTTCGCTCCGTGGGGTCGATGGGGCCGGATCCCAGCTGGGGGGTCAATGGGCCGTCGTTCCATGGGGTCGATGGGGCCGGATCCCAGCTGGGGTCAATGGGCCGTCGCTCCATGGGGGTCAATGGGGCCGGATCCCAGCTGGGGGTCAATGGGCCGTCACTCCATGGGGGGTCAGTGGGGCCGGATCCCAGCTGGGATCAATGGGCCATCACTCCATGGGGGTCAATGGGGCCGGATCCCAGCTGGGGGTCAATGGGCCGTCGTTCCATGGGGTCGATGAGGCCGGATCCCAGCTGGGGTCAATGGGCCGTCGCTCCATGGGGGTCAAGGGGGCCGGATCCCAGCTGGGGGTCAGTAAATCCCAGCTGGCGTAGCTGGGCCAGGCTCCTGTCCCGGTGGGGTCAGTCCCTGCTCGCTCTGCGTCTCCCAGGAAGGAGGCTCAGCTGCTGCTCCAGGTGGGCGGCTGGATTTAATTTCATGCTTGGACAGCCCTGGCAGAGAGGACGTGGGCAGCTGATGGCGCCGGGCGGGGGGTGGGGGCGTGTGCTGGGCACTGACAGTCAGCAACGTCCTTTCTTTGCTTTGATTTTCTTTGCTTTTCTCCGTGCTGCTGGGCTCTCTCCCACCCTCTGGGGGTGCAAGGCCGTAATTCTGTCTCTGTCTGTCTGTCTATCTATCCCCATCCACCCCTTCTATCATCTATCTATCTATCCCCACCCACCCCCTCTATCTATCTATCTATCTATCTACCTATCCCCATCCACCCCCTCTATCTATCTATCTATCCCCACCCACCCCCTCTATCTATCTATCTATCTATCTATCTATCTGCCGGCCCCGTACACGCTCTCACTCTCTCTCTGATCCGCGGTGGCAGGTTCCATGCATGGCCCCTGAGGTTTCTGGACCCCAAGGAGCCCGGCTGTCACCTGCCAGCCCAGTGGCACACCTGGCTGGGTGTGATTCACGGTGAGTGCTGAGCGGGGGAGGTGGATGCGACACCCCCATACCCCCTGCACCATGTGCCCTCGGTCTGCATATGCCAGGGTGTCGGGTGTCGGCTCCCCGAATAGAAGGGGGCAGCTGGGGAGCGCTGGGGCAGCGTCTCTCCCCGACTGCAACCAAGTTTCCCCCTGAATGGAGGCTTTGCACCCCGAGAAGATAAATGGTGCAGGTGAGAGACTGCGAGAGGGATTCACCCCCTGGCGTCAGCTCAGCGGCTCGCAGCCCGCGGTGTCCGTACAAGCACTATGGGCTTGTGTGTATTTACGTGCATGGTCCTGTCATACCGGGCACTGCCCAGACCCAGCCAAGATCGGGGCCCCATCGGGCCGGGCACTGCCCAGACCCAGCCGAGATCGGGGCTCTGCTGCTTCCTACCCAGACAGAGTGAGTCTTCCCATTTTACTGCTGGGGAAACTGAGACCCAGGGAAGGGAAGGGACTTTGCCACAGTGGTTCTGCAGCACCCAGGATCCCTGAGCCTTGGAACCACGAATAGAACCCAAGTGATCTAGAACCAGGCATTGAACCCAGGAGTCCTGAGCCCTCGAACCAGGCGTAAAACCCAGGAGTCCTGAGCCCTCGAACCAGGCGTAGAACCCAGGAGTCCTGAGCCCTCGAACCAGGCATAAAACCCAGGAGTCCTGAGCCCTCGAATCAGGTGTAGAACCCAGGAGTCCTGAGCCCTAGAACCAGGCGTAGAACCCAGGAGTCCTGAGCCCGAGAACCAGGCGTAGAACCCAGGAGTCCTGAGCCCTCGAACCAGGCGTAGAACCCAGGAGCCGTGAGCCCTCGAATCAGGCGTAGAACCCAGGAGTCCTGAGCCCTCGAACCAGGCGTAAAACCCAGGAGTCCTGAGCCCTCGAACCAGGCGTAGAACCCAGGAGTCCTGAGCCCTCAAACCAGGCGTAAAACCCAGGAGTCCTGAGCCCTCGAATCAGGCGTAGAACCCGGGAGTCCTGAGCCCTAGAACCAGGCGTAGAACCTAGGAGTTCTGAGCCCTCGAACCAGGCGTAGAACCCAGGAGTCCTGAGCCCTAGAACCAGGCGTAGAACCCAGGAGTCCTGAGCCCTCGAAGCAGGAGTAAAACCCAGGAGTCCTGAGCCCTCGAACCAGGCGTAAAACCCAGGAGTCCTGAGCCCGAGAACCAGGCGTAGAACCCAGGAGCCCTGAGCCCTCGAACCAGGCGTAGAACCCAGGAGCCCTGAGCCCTCGAATCAGGCGTAGAACCCAGGAGTCCTGAGCCCTCGAACCAGGCGTAGAACCCAGGAGTCCTGAGCCCTCGAACCAGGCGTAGAACCCAGGAGTCCTGAGCCCTCGAACCAGGCGTAGAACCCAGGAGCCCTGAGCCCTCGAACCAGGCGTAAAACCCAGGAGTCCTGAGCCCGAGAACCAGGCGTAGAACCCAGGAGTCCTGAGCCCGAGAACCAGGCGTAGAACCCAGGAGTCCTGAGCCCGAGAACCAGGCGTAGAACCCAGGAGTCCTGAGCCCGAGAACCAGGCGTAGAACCCAGGAGCCCTGAGCCCTAGAACCAGGCGTAGAACCCAGGAGTCCTGAGCCCTTGAACCAGGCGTAGAACCCAGGAGTCCTGAGCCCTTGAACCAGGCGTAGAACCCAGGAGTCCTGAGCCCGAGAACCAGGCGTAGAACCCAGGAGCCCTGAGCCCTCGAACCAGGCGTAAAACCCAGGAGCCCTCGAACCAGGCGTAAAACCCAGGAGTCCTGAGCCCGAGAACCAGGCGTAGAACCCAGGAGTCCTGAGCCCTCGAACCAGGCGTAGAACCCAGGAGCCCTGAGCCCTCGAACCAGGCGTAAAACCCAGGAGTCCTGAGCCCTCGAACCAGGCATAGAACCCAGGAGTCCTGAGCCCTCGAACCAGGCGTAGAACCCAGGAGTCCTGAGCCCTCGAACCAGGCGTAGAACCCAGGAGTCCTGAGCCCTAGAACCAGGCGTAAAACCCAGGAGTCCTGAGCCCTCGAACCAGGCGTAGAACCCAGGAGTCCTGAGCCCTCGAACCAGGCGTAAAACCCAGGAGCCCTGAGCCCTCGAACCAGGCGTAAAACCCAGGAGTCCTGAGCCCTCGAACCAGGCGTAGAACCCAGGAGTCCTGAGCCCTCGAACCAGGCGTAGAACCCAGGAGTCCTGAGCCCTCGAACCAGGCGTAGAACCCAGGAGCCCTGAGCCCTAGAACCAGGCGTAGAACCCAGGAGTCCTGAGCCCTCGAACCAGGCGTAGAACCTAGGGGTCCTGAGCCCTAGAGCCAGGCGTAGAACCCAGGAGTCCTGAGCCCTAGAACCAGGAAGAGAACCCAGGGGTCCTGACCCCCATTCTGTTGACAAGCTGCGGGAATCCGAGGGAGCTGCGGGGGGGGTCTCCTCCCTATGCCCCACGTCCTCCCGCAAAGCCAGGGGATGGTGGCGGGGGGGCCCCCCTGCTGGAATAGCCGACCCCTCCCTGTAGCGCCCCAATGGCTTTTGCATGGGGAAGCCCAGGACTCGCACCCACACGGAGTCATGCTCCCAATGCCGGGGCGAGCACCAGGACCTTACCCGGCCAGTGAAGGGGGGTCAGGCCTCGCCCCTTCACCCTACACGCGAGTGTGTGTGTCCCCCCCCGCACCAGTGCAGCAACACGGCCAGCAGCGCCTGACGGCAGGGGAGGGGCAGGGGGTGCAGCACCTTGACACCCAGGAGACAGATGGGGGCAATGGGGGGCAATGGGGCAATAGACACAGAACAGTTCCCCAAGTCTGACAAGATACGTCCGCCTGTCTGTGTGTGTGTGTCTCTGCCCATGTGTGTCTCTCCGTGTCTCTGTCTGTGTCCGTGTTTCCGTGTCTCTGTGTCTGTGTGTTTATGTGTGTTTCCGTGTCTCTGTCTCTGTGTCTCTCTGTCTCTGTGCGCACGTCACACCGGAGCTAATCCCTGCTTATGGCTTTTAGAGGATGAATCACGAAGGACAATTTCATGGCCACTCAAAGCTGCAATGACCGGCAGATGCAGCCCTGCTGGGCAGTGGGGGGCGGGCGGGAAGCAGCCATATGGCGAGGGGCAGAGGGGGCCGCGGACTCGGGAAGGGGGGCACAGGCCTGACTTGGTTCAAGTGGAAGCTGTGTTCTCTGCAGCGGAGCGGGGCTGCCCCACGGGGGTGGGGGGGACACGCTGCATGGGGATGAGTCACTGCTCAGAAAGTCTAGTGAGCAACGCACTATCATACACGCACACCCCCAGCACTGTGGGGCGCGGGCAGGCCGAGAGCAGGGTGGATGGATCGATGCTGAAATTAGCCACATTACAGGCACAGCTAAGAACCCCAGTAAGGAATCAGCGCCCCGCGTCGGGCCAGCCACTGCCCAGACCCAGCCGGGATCGGGGCCCCGTCGGGCGGGCGCGGCCCAGACCCAGCTGGGATCGGGGCCCCATCGGGCAGACGCGGCCCAGACCCAGCTGAGATCGGGGCCCCGTCGGGCGGGCGCGGCCCAGACCCAGCTGAGATCGGGGCCCCGTTGGGCGGGCGCTGGCCAGACCCAGCCGGGATCGGGGCCCCGTCGGGCGGGCGCGGCCCAGACCCAGCTGAGATCGGGGCCCCGTCGGGCGGGCGCGGCCCAGACCAAGCCGAGATCGGGGCCCTGTCACGCCGGGCGCTGGCCAGACCCAGCCGAGATCGGGGCCCCGTCGGGCGGACGCGGCCCAGACCCAGCCGAGATCGGGGCCCCGTCGGGCGGGCGCGGCTCAGACCCAGCCGAGATCGGGGCCCCGTCGGGCGGGCGCGGCTCAGACCCAGCCGAGATCGGGGCCCCGTCGGGCGGGCGCGGCTCAGACCCAGCCGAGATCGGGGCCCTGTCACGCCAGGTGCGGCCCAGACCCAGCCGAGATCGGGGCCCCGTTGGACGGGCGCGGCTCAGACCCAGCCGGGACCGGGGGTGGGTTTTTTGCACGCGTAGAGGGGATTTGCACACTGATTTGCACCGCACCCCGCCTGCACCCTTGGCCGGGGTCTTTAGTCCAATGCTCTGTGATGGTTTTACACACTCGTTTGCACACCCAGCGCTGCAGGGCCCCTCCACCATCTCCCTCACGCACGGGGGGGGGGGCTTGCAGACAACTGAGCCCCCCCCGTCGCCGCCCCCTCGGCTCTGACGCAAGAAGCGGCGGCAGCGAATGAGTCACCCCCGGCTCCGGGAGCGGCGCGAGGGGCGCTAAATATAGCGCGTGCCTGGGGGGGGTGCAAAGGGGGGAGGGGCGCAGGAGGGAGGCGGGAGGCACTCGGGTGGGGGGAGGGAGCGGGGGAGGGGCCACACAGGAAGGGGGGAGGGGCACAGGAAGGAGGGGACGGGGGGCACACAGGGAGGGGGGAGGGGCACAGGAAGGAGGGGACGGGGGGCACACAGGGAGGGGGAGGGGCACAGGAGGGAGGGGCTGGCGGGGGCACACGGGAGGGGGAGGGACGCAGGAGGGAGGGGACGGGGGGCACACAGGGAGGGGGAGGGGCGCAGGAGGGAGGGGCTGGCGGGGACACACAGGGAGGGGGAGGGGCGCAGGAGGGAGGGGCTGGCGGGGGCACACGGGAGGGGGAGGGACGCAGGAGGGAGGGGACGGGGGGCACACAGGGAGGGGGAGGGGCGCAGGAGGGAGGGGCTGGCGGGGACACACAGGAAGGGGGAGGGGCACAGGAGGGAGGGGCTGGCGGGGGCACACGGGAGGGGGAGGGACGCAGGAGGGAGGGGACGGGGGGCACACAGGAAGGGGGAGGGGCACAGGAGGGAGGGGACGGGGGGGCACACAGGAAGGGGGAAGGGCACAGGAGGGAGGGGCTGGCAGGGGCAAACAGGGAGGGGGAGGGGCGCAGGAGGGAGGGGACTGCTGGGAAGCTGGGTCCCAACGCAACCTATAGGGGAAACTGAGGCACACCCAGGGGCTCCTGGGAATAGACATGTCCCACTGGGTCCCAGGTGGACGGGGATGGGCGCATGGATACAGTGCTCAGGGTGGAAGGGTTTCTAGCCCTTCCCAGTTTGCCCCCAGCTCCCCTAATGCGCACAGAGCTGGCCCCCCCAGCTGGGGGGGGCTCAGCCGCGCCATCAGAGCGGGGCGACCCCCCTTCCCGCGTCTCACCAGCGACCCCCCATGGCAGGGTGCGCGGCATCAGGCTCGGAGCCCCCCCAACGATCCACCACCTGAGCGGGGCTGCGGCTGAGGGGCTAGTGCGGGGGCGGGGGGCAGCTGGGGGTCGGCACATGGAGAGGCGGGGGGGTGGGCAGGCTTCGTTCCCCCTCCCCAGCACCAGGTGGGGGAGCCGGATCGCGCTACCCGGGCAAGGCCCACTGGAGCGGCACAATGAACCATGCAGCTAGTCCTGGGGTCCTGGAAAAACGCCCCCGGGGGGGTTCCCCGGTGCCTCTTTCGGGGCTTGGCCAGGATCAGAGCCCCTGGCCCGAGCGGGAAACCGAGTCGGGGCTCCGGGGGAAAGGGGAGAAAGCCTGCGCGGGCCGGCAGACGGGGCCCAGCGAGCCGGGGGCCAGGCCGTGGAGCAGCAGGAGGGGGCCCCAGGCGACCCGGGAACGGCTCCTGCAGGGTCTCCTCGGGGGGGGGTAGGAGGCGCCGGCCCCGCCCCGGACCTTGCAGCGAAGCTCACCAGGCCCCTGGGGGACAGGAGCTGGGGGGACAGGAGCCCGGTGGGAGAAGGGAGAGAGAAAAGGCCAATTCGATCTGGGACCCAGCAACCCCCCCTGCCTCCCCCCCAGCTCCTTCCCAGCAGCTGGGGGGGGACGGGGGAGCCGTGCGGTTGGTGTGGAGGGATGGGGTGACGGGGGTGCGTGGCGAGGATGGGGGCTTCTGGGTCTCACACACCCCCGCACACACGCACGTGCACACGTCCACACGTCCACACACCCATGAGCACACACACAAATCTCTCACACACACACACTCACACACACACACACACTCGGGCATTCACATGCACAATTGCACACCCACACGCTCCTTGCTGCCAGCAGCCGTGCAGTTGCCTTCACTAATGGATCCCCCGCCGGCCTTCCCAGCAGTGCTGCGGGGGTGGGGGGGGGAGCTGCCCTGATAGGGGGGGATTCCCAGAATTGCTGGCCCAGGAGCAGGTCAACACAACCAGCCCCACAGCAAGCTGTGATAAGAGGCCGGGAGCCAGGCAGTGTGGAGGGCGGCCGGGGAGAGGCTAAGGGGGGGCAGGCATGGGGGGCGGGGGGGTCACGCCTGGGTGAGGAGATATGGGGGGGCTGGGGACAGCCCTGCTCTCTGCAGCGATGACTCGTGTTTGCAGGCTGAGGAAGAGCTGGGGAAAGCTGGGGGTGGGGGAATCTATCCCAGCTCTGGGAGGGGAGTGGGGGCTGGAGCGGGGGGGCTGGGAGCCAGGACTCCTGGGTTCTCTCCCCAGCTCTGGGAGGGGAGTGGGACCTGGTGGGTTAGAGCGGGGGGGCTGGTAGCCAGGATTCCTGGGTTCTCTCCCCAGCTCTGGGACGGGAGTGGGGGGGGCTGGGAGCCAGGACTCCTGGGTTCTCTCCCCGGATCTGGGAGGGGAGTGGGGGCTGGTGGGTGAGAGCAGGGGGGGCTGGGGAGCCAGGACTCCTGGGTTCTCTCCCCGGCTCTGGGAGGGGAGTGGGGCCTGGTGGGTTAGAACGGGGTGAGGGGGGAGGCTGTGTGTTAGAAGGTGCTTTCCTCTCTCTTCCTCCCAGCCCCACCCTGCTCTCACCTACCAGCCCCCACTCCCCTCCCAGAACTGGGGAGGGAACCCAGGAGTCCTGGCTCCCCGCCCCCCTGCTCTAACACACCAGACCCCCTCCCAGAGCCGGGACAAAGTCCCTAGCCTTTAACAAAGCTGCAGATTTAGGAGACACCAGTTTGAGTCACCTGCATGACCTTGTCTCTGCCCCCTGGCCTGCGTGCCCAAGGGAGGAGCGCTGCGGGCCATGGAGGGCACCTGTAGGGGTGCAGGACGGCTGGCTGCTGGCACCGATGGGTTTTCCACCAAGGAAACATTAGAAAATCCAGAAAAGACTCATGAAGTTCCATCTGGACTCAAAGCCGGGAGCTGCATGGGTCAGTGACCCCCCAAGTCAGAGTGTGAGGGGCAGCGTCCCCACCCCCCATCCCGCTGCGGCAGGCCAGTTTCTCGGCAGTGAGTTTGGCTGGCAAACGAGCGCCTGGAATGGGCTCAAAGCCACAGCATCCCGGCAGGAAAGCATCTCCCGGAAAGAAACTAGATTTACCCCCCACTCCCCTGCCTGGCTGCCATGTCTGTCTGTCTGGCCCCACATGGGAGAGTGGGGTCCAGTGGGCTAGAGAAAGAGGGGCTGGGAGCCAGGACACCTGGGTTCTCTCCCCAGCTCTGGGAGGGGGGTGGGGGTTGGTGGGTTAGAGCAGGGGAGGTTGGGAGCCAGGACGCCTGGGTTCTCTTCCCGGCTCTGGGAGGGGAGTGGGGGCTGGTGGGTTAGAGCAGGGGGAGGGGGGAGCCAGGATTCCTGGGTTCTCTCCGGAGGGAACCCTCCAACCAGCATCTGGTGCTGTCGAGGAGCCAATTGACCTTTTAGTCCTCCTGAAGCCTGAGACAGTGGCTCCCAAAGCCATGGGTGGAGACAGAGGGGTCCCTGTACAAACAACTGCCCCACACCAGAGGTGGCCACATCTCAGGGCCGGGCGAGGGGTCCCTGTGTAACCAGCCGCCCTACCCCAGAGGTGGCCACGTCTCCGCACCGGGTGAGGAGTCCCCGTGTCACCAGCTGCCCCGCCCCAGAGGTGGCCGCATCTCAGGGCCGGGTGAGGGGTCCCCGGGTCACCGGCTGCCCCGCCCCAGAGGTGGCCGCATCTCACCTCCTGAAGCCCAGCTCCCAGGGAGGCCCTGGTGGTAAAAGTGCAGAACCAGCAGGAGCCAGAGATGGATGGAGGCAGCCGCGAAAGCCAGACCCGAGTGCCCCCTTGTGGTGAGTTGACCGAAGCGTGGGAGGGAGTCTGTGTCCGTGCGTCTGTCGGTCTGGGAACTGTGTCTTTGTGTGTGCACAACAGCACCCGTGTGTGAGTGTGTGTACCCCCCAGTGTGTGCCCATGACTTCTGGGCACGCTGGTGCCTCAGTTTCCCGCTCTGCAGCATTGCAGGGGGCAATCTGAGGGTTAATTTAACAGCACAGAGCGAGCGCCCCCTTGTCTGCATGGCTTGGGGAAAATATCACACGCACCCCTCTCCCCATATCCCCAGACATCCCTGTCCCCATCCTGGGGGGTTAAATCAGCCGGTGCTGGTGTGAGCAGGGTGCCCCGGGTGCGCCCCCATCTGATCCCCATGGCAGACAAAGGGCTAACTACTGCAGCCAGCTTGGGGGAGGAGAGCAGGGAATGGGACACAGGGCCTGACCCGCCTAGGGGGCGCGGGCGCCTACCCGGCCCCAGGGCAGGGACTTGCTGACTCGGAGGGGGGGGACACGGGGCGGGGGGCACCGGGGAACGGGACACATGGGGGGTGCGGCTGATAGCTCCCTACAGTTACCCACGTTCCCCTGGTCTGGGCTGACCCCAGGTTCAGACACCGGACAAAGCAGCTGCTGGACGACCCCCCCCTCCCTGCACCGTGACCCCCCCATGCCCCACGGTGGCGCCCCACTCCTGCGGGGGGAGCGTCTGGGTGCTGGGCAGAAATGAGAGGCGAGACAGGGGCTGAGGGGAGAGGGGTTTATTGCCACATGGGGATGGGGGGAGGGAATCACAGCTTGGGGGGTAACCGGGGGGGGGTTAGTTACAGAAAGAAACCAGGGCCCCCAGCCCCCCCATTCTGTGCCAGCCCCGGAGTGGGGGTGGGGGGATCGCTGATCTAACCTGGATCAGAGACTCCCGTTAATAATACCGTGGGCTTGGCCCGGCCCGGGACAGCAAAGCCAAAGCAGGGGGTGGAGGGACACCCTGCACGTGACTGCCCCAAGGGAGGGAGGCGGGATCCCTGCTCCTGACCTCCCGGGGGGAGAATGCACTGGGCGGGGGGAGCAGCTATGGACAGGGAGGTGCAACCTAGCCCCGGGGGGGGGAGTTAGTGTGTAGTGCGGGGGGGGAGGGGATGGGCTCTGGCGCTAGTGCGGGGGGGGGACACACTCTTGTTGCAGGCGACTTTATAAATATATCTCCGTTTATGAGACTCTATATTGCACGTCACTCGTGTCGAGGCATCACTAGAGGGGCGGGGGGGGGGGCTCTAGGCCCAGCTTCTAGGTGGGTTTTTTTTTGCGGGGGGAGGGGAGAGCTGAGCCCTGTACAAGGGTTTCCATCAGCCATGGCGACCCCTCGAGGGATCCGGCAGCCTGTGGGAGGGTCTGTCAACCGGTGCAGGGTGCTGTTGTCATGTCAACGGTTGCTAGGCTCCCTCAACCGTCGCTGGGCTCCATCACCGTGCCCACCATCACTGGGCCCCGTCGCCGTGTCAACCGTCGCTGGGCTCCATCACCGTGCCCACCATCACTGGGCCCCGTCGCCATGTCAACGGTTGCTAGGCTCCCTCCTCCATCCCTGGGCTGTCGCCGGACCCCTCGCCACGCCGACGGTGGCTCAGCTCCACTGACCGTCGCAAGGGCTTGCCAAGCATGTGGGGGGGGGGGCACGTCTCCTAGGGGAGTCCCTCTAGCGGGCCAGGAAGGGGGTGGGGGGCGGGGGGGGCGACCAAGGCTCAGAAAGTGCGTCTGCGGGACCAGGAAGTGGGCGGGCAGGGGGGCGGGTCTCGCTCCCCCTAGATATCGGCCTCCAGCAGGTACTGCTCGGTGTAGCCCTTGGCCAGCTCCAGCCGCAGGCCGGCCCGGCAGAACTCGGCCAGCTCCCCCCAGAGGCTGGGCTCCAGGAAGAGCTGGCACATGACGCAGCCCCGCAGGGCCGGCAGGTGGGCCCGGAGGTGGTGCAGCAGCTGGCTCTTGAGGTGGGCGGGCTGGCGGCCGAAGGCGTCGATGTTGAGGTAGACCCAGTCCTCGCCCAGCGGGATGGGGAAGGGCTGGGTGCAGAGCGAGGCGGCCGTGGGCCGGGCCTTGCAATCCACCACCCAGTGCAGCTGCTTCTGCTGCAGCAGGGCCAGGTTGGGCTCGCTGGGCCGGTAGGGCTGCCAGTCCTGGATGATGGTGCGGCCGGGCAGGACCTCGCTCTGGAAGGCCGGGCTCAGCACCAGGGCCCGCACCTCGCCCGGCTCCAGGGCCTCCGTGGGCAGCGGCTGGAAGCCGCCCGCCCGCAGCTGGGCCACCGCCGTGTCCAGCCGGGCCAGCAGCTCCGCCGCATTGAACCGCACCAGCAGGATGCCCTGGAGGGGGAGAGGCGCAGGTAAGCTGGCCGGGGGACAGGGGGAGCTCCCCATGGGCTGGCTCAGGGGGGCGGGGAATGGGGCACGGGCCCTGTCCCCTCCAGGACAGAGAACCCAGGAGTCCTGGCTCCTCCCCCTGCCCCCGCCTGCCCCCCTGGCTGCTGCTCCATTTCATGACACGACTGATTTCCACTAATTGAACTAACCGTCCCATTCCCCCCCCCCCCCCCCGCCGCGCCCGCCAGGCACCGCTCAGCTGGCTCGCATGGCTGGGGAAAGTGGGTCAGCAGCCACGACCTTCCCGGGAGCCAGATACCAGGGTGATGGCCAGACTGACCCGAGGCAGAGAGGCCTGGCAGCCCAGAGCCGACCCATCCGCCGCCGAGCGCAGCCAAATCTGCCAGAGACCCCCCGCCCCGGGTGACAGAGATCCCCCCATCTCCACCCCCAGGCAGGGGCTTCTGGACCCCCACGGCTCGCCCTGCTCTGGGGGAATTAGACAGCACTGCTGCAGTGGGTTCCCACTGGGCTCTGCAGCCCTGAGCCCTCTGGGGGTCCTTCCCCCATCACCCCCCCTTCCCCCATCACCTCCCAGGCGTCCCAAGGTGGGCCCAGAGCCAAGTGCAGCAGGCCCACCACAGGCCCCTCACGAGAGGGTGGCTGGGCTGGGGGCGAATGCGTTGGGCTAGGAGTCGGGGCCCCTGGGATCTGTGCCCGGTTCTGGGGCCCCTGGGATCTGTGCCTTGTGTCACAAAGTGGGAATGTTCTTAATATGTTCTCTGGATACTGTGTGAGTGCCTCAGTTTCCCCTAGGCAATTCTTAAGTCTCTAGGTGGGGAGATCGGGGGTGGGCGTGATTGTGTCAGAGCCCTAGAGGGCCAGTGGGATGGTGTCTGCACAGAGAATGGCCGACACCCTGTCTCCTGGGGACTGATGGCCTGGGCCCCTCCCTTGCAAGGTGCAAGTTGAAGGGGTTGGAGAACAAAGAGATCAGGTGGCCTCCTGGCCCCAGAAAGAGACAAAGGCGAGGAGGGGCTGGAGGGAGTTTCAGGTTTGGGGCTGGCTGGGGAAACAGAGGGAGGTCCCCTGCCCCCCAACATGGACTCGGCTGAGGGGTCCTGTTCTCTGCACCTACAAGCTCTGTGTTAGACCCTGTTCCTGTCGTCTAATAAACCTTCTGTTTTACTGGCTGGCCAAGAGTCACGGTGAATCGCAGGAAGTGTGGAGGGGTGCAGGGCCCTGATCCCCCCACGCTCCGTGACACCTGGGAGCCTGGTTCTGTGCCAGGTTCTGGGGCCCCTGGGTTCTTTTCCTGGTTCTAGGACTCCTGGGTTCTTTTCCCAGCTCTGTGTGACCTCTGGCAAGTGACAGCAAGGCTCTGGGCCTCAGTTTCCCCATCAGTGGGGAGGATGTTTCTTCACCTAGTCAGCCGGTCTCCCGCTGTGTGGGGGTTTGTGGTGCCCCGATCTCAGTCCCCCGCTACCCGCCCCCAGGGCACTACCGTAATTCACTTAATATCCCCTCCTCCTGCGTCTACCTGCTTGGTGATCAGACGGTATTTCTTGAAGTCCTTGGGGCCCAGCTTGTCGTCCCGCGTCAGCCGCGACACCTTGACGCCGGGGTGCTGTTGCTTGACCAGCTCGGTGCAGAAGCGCTGCAGGACGCCGGCCACGCCCTTGCCCCGCTCCCAGGGGGCCACACGCAGCCCCTCCACGAGCACCGTCTCTCCGGCGTCCACCACGCAGACCGACTGCAGCCCGATCTGGGGAGGAAAGCGGAGGGGGGGGGCAGGGGGTTAGCACCGGCCGGGCGGGAACCCACCCACCGCTGGCGCTAACGAGGGCGGGGGGAAGCGGGTTAGCACCGGCTGGAGCGTGGGCAGGGCGGGAACAGACCCACTGCTGGAATTAGTGAATTAATTATTTCAGCTGTGTATTAATTTCCTTGTGTAAAAAAATAAAAAAAAACTTATTTAAAATGTCATTTGACTTTAATACCCCATCTTTTTAAGGCCTAAAACTTATTTATTCTCTCTTCAAACACTGAAATGAAACATAGCCGGGCAGAATCCAGGAGCCTCTCGCAAACGCTTGGCATTAAAGGCGGCTCCCCTATAAAGAGAGAATCGGGGGGAAACCTCACACCGGGGAGGTGACGCTTTATGGACAGGGCCTGGCTGATCAGCCTACGGGATTTCGGGCCAGCAGCTCTCAGCCTTTCCCGACAGCTGTGCCCCTTCCAGGGGTCTGATTTGTCTTGCCTACCCCCAAGCTTCACCTCACTTAAAAACGACATGCTTACAAACATCGGACACCAAAACACAGACGTGTCACAGCGCGGTGTTCGTGACAAATTGCCTTTACCCTGTAATTACAAAATAAATCAGCTGGAATATAAATATTGTACTCACCGCTCGGGGTGTCGTCCGCAGAGCAGCAGAAACCAGGCCTTGCCTGTGTGAAACCTGACTTCGCGAAGGTTTCCTCTGTCGCCGTTGTAAAGCTAGGCGAATCGCTAGAGGAGTTGGCGGACCCCCTGGAAGCCCTCTGTGCACCCCAGGGGTACGCTTACCCCTGCTTGAGAACCGCTGATTGGCAAGCGAGGCCGGTGAGTAGGAACTCGCGCTCTGCTCACTGTCTCCTGGGCGAATTTGAAAACTTTGCTGGACAATGGCCGATGTAACTCGCGGCCTCCCAGCAAGACCTGCTTTATGCTGCTCTGCGTACGACACAATATTTATATTCCCAGCTGATTTACTCTGGAATTAGAAGGTAACAAGGAGGAAATCAGCCATTTTTCAGTCCTCGCTTCTGTATTTTGGTGCCTGGTGTTCGTAAGCACGTCGCTTTTCGGTGAGGGGCAACTGGGGGGTACGCAAGACAAATCCGACCCCTGAAAGGGGGACAGGGCCACTGGGCTAGAGCCACCCCGTGCGAACGCACCTTGCGTTGGAAAAAGACCAGCAGGCCAAACGGAAAAGCCGGTTCAAACTGATGATTTAAATCAATCCCCCCACCCGCCTTGCAGCCGGAGGGTCTATGCAGCGCCCGGCATGACAGGGGACCCTGACCTCGGGGGGGGGGCAGGAGGGGTCTGTGTGGAACCTGCACAAGAGGGGCTGGGGGGAGGGGGTGAGTCATCCCTTAATTACAGCCTGATTAAGCCACATGCGGGGATGACTCATTCCTGCGCTAGGCTCCAGCCAATCCACCAGCCAGGGGCTGGGCTGGCGACGCCCGGGGCAGGTATAAAGGCCTCACAGGAGACTTGGCCCTGGGAGTCTCCCCTGCCTGCAGGGGGTACCAGGCCCATATCCTGCACCAGGCCGGCTTGGCTCCCAGCCCAACCCTCCCTCCCTCCCTCCTGCTGCTGCCCCAACCGCTAGGCCTCCCACCCCAGAACCAGTTTCCGGCAGAGCCCTGATCTCACTCATAGGTTGGGCAGGGCCAGGCTTTTAGGCATTACCAGGTTATATGTGACCAGAAGATGAATTTCCCCCAGTCACAGGATTCAGCCACCTCTGGGGCGGGGCGGCGGGATACACAGGGACCCCTCGCCCGGCGCTGAGATGCAGCCCCCTCTGGGGCAGAGCAGCTGGTTATACAGGGACCCCTTGCCCCCCCCCCACCCGCTGAGATGCAGCCACCTCTGGGGCGGGGCGGCGGGTGACATGGGGACCCCTCGCCCGGCGCTGAGATGCAGCCCCCTCTGGGGCGGGGCGGCGGGTGACACGGGGACCCCTTGCCTGGTGCTGAGATGCAGCCACCTCTGGGGCGGGGCGGCGGGTGACACGGGGACCCCTTGCCTGGTGCTGAGATGCAGCCACCTCTGGGGCGGGGCGGCGGGTGACACGGGGACCCCTTGCCTGGTGCTGAGATGCAGCCACCTCTGGGGCGGGGTGGTGGGTGACACGGGGACCCCCTCGCCCGGCGCTGAGATGCGCCCACCTCTGGGGCAGAGCAGCTGGTTATACAGGGACCCCTTGGCCCATGCTGAGATGCAGCCACCTCTGAGGTGTAGCATGGGGGTGTGGGGGTCTTTTTATCTGGTGGACCCCTGGAGTCATTACAAGTGGTTCCTGCACCCGGACCAGCCGGGCCCAGCTCGTCAGCTCAGGTTTCTCACAGTTCGGGGGCTGCCCTGGCTGGAGGCGAGACCCGAACCCAGGGCAGGGAGCAGGGTTCACAGGCGATGCGCCCACCTCTGGCTCTGACGCAGGCGTGATGCGGATCTATAACAGCCAGGGACACGGGTCGATCCCGCCGCAGCTCAAAGCAGGTCAGAGCGGGGAGCCCGCCGGGAGACGAGAAATGGGGCAGCGGGAGGGGCCGTGCTGGGGAAGGTGTGGGGGTGGGTCGCTGGGATGCAGACAGCCGGGGTGGGGGGGCTATTGCAAACCACACGGTGAGCGGGGATGGCAGAAATACAGACTTCACATGCAGCCACTTCTGAGTAGACAGTCGGGGCTATTTACACAGGGACCCCTCACCCAGCACTGCAATGCGGCCACCTCTGGGGCGGGGCGGCTGGTGACACAGGGACCCCTCGCTCGGCGCTGAGATGCGGCCACCTCTGGGGCGGGGCGGCTGGTGACACAGGGACCCCTCGCTCAGCGCTGAGATGCGGCCACCTCTGGGGCAGGGCGGCTGGTGACACGGAGACCCCTCGCCTGGCTCTGAGATGCGGCCACCTCTGGGGCGAGGCAGCTGGTTACATGGGGACCCCTCGCCCGGCTCTGAGATGCGGCCACCTCTGGGGCGGGGCAGCTGGGGTCTTTTTACATGGGGGACGCCCCTAACCTGGCTCACTGAGCCCCAGGAGCAAGTAACCCTCAGGCCCAGGTGCTGCCCCCTGCAGGCACCGCCGGGTCCAACTTCCCACTCACCACGGCTCCGTTCTTCTTGGCCAGCACCACGGTGCGGTTGGGCTCACGGATCCAGGCGTGGTAGCGGCTGGGGAGATAATCCAGGCCCCCGTAGATGCCCTTCGACATGGCCAGGATCTCCTCAAACTCCTTCTCCGTTGCCACCACGAACTGCAGCTGGGGGTCGCTGCTCAGCCCTGGCTCCAACTTCATGCCTGGCTAGCGGGGCTGTGGGGAGAAAGCAAAGCCGTGAAACAGCCGCAGCTGGGGGGGGCCAGCCACGGATGCCCCACCCACCCCGCACTCACCAGTGCCGCTAACAGCCAGGTGAGTCTCTGAGATGCGGCTACCTCTGGGGCGGGGCGGCCGGTGACACGGGGACCCCTCGCCCGGCGCCGAGATACAGCCACCTCTGGGGCGGGGCAGCCGGTGAGACGGGGACCCCTCGCCCGGTGCTGAGACGCGCCCACCTCTGGGGCGGGGCAGCGGGTGACCCCGGGATCCCTTGCCCGGCGCTGAGATGCAGTGAGAGGAAGTGAAGATTAATTTTGTGTCCAAGAGAGGTTTGATGGGGGACACACTGGGGTGGGGACTGAAGGGAAGCTGGGTGTGTGTCGTCAGCCACAGCTCCCCGTGTTGTCCCAGCCCTGGCCCCCCCCCCAGCTCTGCCAGTGCCCCTCACTCCCAACCCACAGCCCTGGCCTCCCCCCTCGGAGCAGGCGTCTCCCCTGAGCGGACCTTGCCTGGGCAGGTTGGGGGTCTCTGGTTTCACCGCGCCGGGAGCTGGCCATGAATATTCAAGGGAACCCGAGGCGGCCTGCGGGGGGAGGCGGGTGTGCAGCTGCGCCATGTGAGACGGAAACGTCTGGCCCGGGAACCCGACCCACTGCCCCCCCTGAAATATTCATCCCCTAAGGAGGGACAGAGTCTTGGGGGGCAGGGCCCACGTCCATGCTGGTGCACCCCCTCCAGCCAGCCCCTCACCCCTGTATCCAGCCGTCCCCACCCCTGTCTCTGTTCTGCCCGGGCGGGGCCGGGGCCCAGCGCTGGTCCCTGCTCTACCCCAGGGTTCGTATGCCCTGGGGTGGCTGCAGACCCGGGGGAGGGGGGGAGGGGGGGTGTGACATGTGCGGGGCAGGGGCTGCTGCAGGGTCTCATTTCTGGGACCTCCCTCCCCCTATCCCCAGGGCTGGGGGGGACGGATGGGGGGGCTCACCCCCTCTCCCCATTGGTCCCCTTGTCATGGACAGACAGGTTGGGCCAGTTCCCCTCCCCCACCCTAGCCCGGGCCCACCCCCTGGCGTCTGGCGCCTGCGATCCCAGGGCTCCATGGAAAAACTCCTTCCCACCCAGCTCCCCTCACCCTCCCTGTCCCCCCTCAAACGCCCAGCCCCCAGCGAACACTCACAGAGCCCCTGTGCACCCCCCCGCCCCATAGACTCCACTGGATCTGGGCCCACCGGTCTGGTTTGGGCTGGGGGGCGGATACGGAGGAGGCCAGGCAGGTGGGGCTGAACTGGGGTGGAGAGAAGGGGTACGAGGCTGGATGGGCCCAATCTGTACCCCTCTTCGCCTGGCCTGCCCCTTAGGGTCACATGGGGGGAGAGGCGAGCTGGGAAGATGCTGTGACCCCCCCCCCTGCATCCCTGCCTGCCCCCCCGCCCCGCCCCCCCCCCCACACCGTGCGGGAGGGGGTCGGTTTTGGAAGAGTCGGCGTTCGGCATCTCTCAGCGCCCAGCTGAAAACAGACCGTGTTAATCTGCTTGTGGGGGGGGGGGCATGAGGAGGAGGGGGATGCGTCAGGTCTTATTAATGCGGGGGGCCAGCCCCCCCCAGCTCGAAAACCCCACCGGGGCGTATCTGGGGGGGGGGGCGGACAGAGCTGCCGGGCTTCCCCTGTGTCACGTCGCGTTCGAACGGCTTCCGGGGTGACCGCGGCGTCCAGGCCGTGGCACGGGGACCCCCAGGCCTCGCTGCCGTGGGGCCAGGCATGTTCTGCCTTTTCTTGCCTTCGGTTAGGGCCGAGCTGGGGGCCCGCGGCCGCCCGACCTGGGCGGTAGCCACGCATTTGGGGTGATTGGCAGGATGGAGGCGTTTTCCCATCGGCTCTTTTACGTGTGATGAGGCCGGGCCCCCGAGCCAGGCGCTGTCCCCCATGTGGTGTTTGTCCCTGGGGGTCGGGGTCCCCGCCTGTCCCTGGGGGTCCCTGGGGCAGCTCCTGTAACCTGGCCTGGCGACGCTGGTCCGCTCGCATTCAATATTAAGGGGGTCGGGGCCCCTGCGAGAAGTCGGCTGCAGCCCAGTGGGGCAGGTGCTGGCCAGGGCCGGTAGAAACCCTGGTTCAACCCTGAGGAGTGGGGGGTCCCTCCTGCTCCCCTTTAATTCACTGTTCCCAGGAGCCAGGCCAGGGGCTTAGCCACGCGCATGGGCAGTTGGAGGTCCGGGTGCACCCCAGCTCTGCCCGTAAGCAGGTTTTGAATGGGGACCCCCCCGTCCACTCCTGTGACCCTGCTGGGGGGGGACCCCAGGTAGCACCCCGCTCTATCCCCTCTGTTAGGGGAGGCCCTGTGAATAGTTACGTCAAAGGGGCTGCTGCCAGGACAGAGCCAAGTGTAAACCAGGGTCTCCAGCCCGCCAAACGGCCGGAGCCAGGTTGGGGGCATGGCAGGGGCGCCGGAAACGGGGCCATGGGTGCCGACGTGGCTCTCGCGTGGCTCCCCGGGTCTGCTGCCCCCAGGCCCCTCGGCCCGGGGTCCCAGCCAGTCGGGGGGAAGGGGTGATGCTGCTCTTGCCGGACGGGAGCCCTTTGGCCATGGCCCCAAATGGGCCCCCCCCGTGGTCCCCCTGGCCTGCCCTGGGCACACGGACGCCCCAGCCCAGCTGTCTCGGGTGCGGTGGCAGGCAGGGGATGAGGGGCCCGAATGGCTCCCAGCCGGCGCCAGGGAGAGCCCCGTGGGGCACCGGCCACCGGCGCTCTCTGCCCCTGTGGGTCTCTGTGCGGCGACCGGGCACCCACCACGGCTGAAACGTGATGGGGGAGAGAAAAGCTGCCCCACGGCTGCCCCTGGGGGCGGCCCACGCGCCTGAAGTCGGTCTCGTCAGCGGGTTACCCTTGGGTGCCCCACATGGGTCCGGGCTGGCCACTACTGTGGGGCAGCGAAGGGAGAGGGTGGGGGGAGAGGATTGCCTGCAGGGGAGGGGGATGGATGGGGGGCAGGGAGAGGGGGAGGGGGATAGTAGCAGAGCAGGGGACACTGGGTAACCTCAGATTGCATCAGGTCCCTCTGCCTAGCCCCCCCTCCCTGCCCAATTTGGGGGGCACAGGGAAAGTGCCCTGGTTCCGGGGGCGAGCTGGTCACGCCTGGGGCCCGAGAAGCAGCCAGGAGGGGCAGGAATGGGGGGGGGGGAAAGAGGCTGAAATGGGGAAGGAACAAGGCCAGCCCCCCCCCCCCCGACCCCGGGGTTACATAATAAAGGTGGTGGGGAAAGGGAACGGGGGGGCACAGCCATAGGCTGGGGGGGACGGGGGGGGGAGTCAGGGGGACAGGCTGATGGAGAGCGCAGGGACCCCGGGATCCGTCCCTGCGACCCTCCCCGGGGCACCTACCATGCGCCCCCCGCTCCCCATGGCAGGGGCTCGGGGCGGGGGGGGGGGTGACAATCTCCCCTCCCCCCCAGCCTTTGTCCCCAGGGGAAAACGGGGCGGGGGGGAAGAGGGAGGATCGGGCCCCGCCCGCCCCCTCCCCGTCGAGGCCGGGCGCATCCTCAGGGACCCAGGTGTCCGGGTAATGGCGACGGCTCCCTGGTAACAATGGGGGAGGGGTCGCGAGCATCCCCCACACACACACCGGGGGTGCGGAGAGGGGGGGCAGCAGCCTGGTGGGGGGGTCTTAGCACGAAGTGGGGATGTACTAAAAGAGCCAGAGACACCCCCCTCCCTCAGCAGCCCCCCCAGAGACCCCCCTCCTGTTCAAAGCCACCCCCTCCCCTCAGCAGCCCCCCGAGACCCACTCCCCTTCAGAGACACCCCCTCCCCCAGCATCCCCCTGTAACCCCCAGAGACCCCCTCCCCCAGCAGCCCCCCTCTAATCCCCCCAGAGACCCCCCTTCTCCCAGAAACCCCCTCCCCACACATCCTCTCCTTCAAACATCCCCCAATATCCCCTCCCCTCCCCGCTCTTTCCCTGCGCCGCCCCCTCCCCAATAAATCCCCCCCAGGCCATGCCCTGACCCCTAAAGGTCACGGTGCCCCCCCCATGTGTGTGGGGGGGGTCCCTACCGGGAGCAGCCGGCGGCGGGTGGGTGGCTGGGGCCGGGCTGTGACGGTCCCTCTCCCCGCCAGCATCGCTCCGCGCGGCGCGGCTGCTATAAAGGGGGGCGCTAAGCCCCGCCCCCGACCGCCCCCCCAGGCTGGAGGGGACAAGGTGCGGGGGGGGGGCCGCTGGCATCACATGAGCCCGGCTAATCCCCCCCACCCGCGCCTGTGCGTCATCAGCGGGAGAAAGTGACCTGAGAGGGGCGGGGGGGGGCCACTGGGCTGCAATGGGGGCGGGGGGGGGAGCTCGGAGCCGGCCCACCACCACACTTCCCCCGCGGGGGGGCTGTGCCCCATGCCCCCCCCATAGCACAGGGTCACAGACCCGACCCTGCACCTCAATCGCCCCGCACCCCCCAGCCATAGCATCCTCCCTGCCCACACCCCCCCCCGCGGGGAGCTGTGCCCCATGGCCCCCCCATAGCACAGGGCTACAGACCCGACCCTGCACCTCAATCGCCCCGCACCCCCCAGCCATAGCATCCTCCCTGCCCACACCCCCCCCGCGGGGAGCTGTGCCCCATGGCCCCCCCATAGCACAGAGTCACAGACCCGCCCCCCCCGCACCCCAGCTGGCACCCTGGCCCCTCACAAGGGGGGGGGCTGCGTCAGTGGGACCTGGCCGCTTTCCCCCTAAATACTTGCCCCCCCACAACTGTCATCCGCAGTTTCCCCCCCCAGCTCAGACCTGGGCCTGCCCCCCAGCTCACGAGCCCCAGTCCTGAGCCTGTCGGTCCCCCACTTCCCCGCAACCCCCATCGCCTCCCTCCCGCCCCAGACCCAGACCACTTAACCCCACATGTATTCCCTTCCCCTACCATAAACCCCTTGGCCCCCTAAGTTCCCTGCCCCATAACCCCCAGCCTCTCCCTTCCCCCCCCAAGCTCCCTGCCCCGTAACCCCCTGACCCTCCCCTTCCCCCCTAAACTCCCTGCCCCGTAACCCCCTGACCCTCCCCTTCCCCCCTAAACTCCCTGCTCCGTACCCCTGCCCCTCCCCTTCCCCCCAAGCTCCCTGCCCCATACCCCCTTGCCCCTCCCCTTGCCCCCTAAGCTCCCTGCCCCGTACCCCCCTGACCCTCCCCTTCCCCCCCAAGCTCCCTGCCCCGTAACCCCTGCCCCTCCCCTTCCCCCCAAGCTCCCTGCCTGTACCCCCCTGCCCCATACCCCCCTAAACTCCCTGCCCCTCCCCTTCCCCCAAGCTCCCTGCCCCTTAACCCCCTGACCCTCCCCTTCCCCCCCAAGCTCCCTCTCCCATACCCACCTGCCCCTCCCCTTCCCCCCCAAGCTCCCTGCCCGTACCCCCTTCCCCTCCCCTTCCCCCCCTAAGCTCCCTGCCCGTACCCCCTTCCCCTCCCCTTCCCCCCAAGCTCCATGCCCTTACCCCCCTGCCCCATATCTCCCTGACCCTCCCCTTCCCCCCAAGCTCCCTGCCCCGTAACCCCCTGACCCTCCCCTTCCCCCCAAGCTCCCTGCCCCGTAACCCCTGCCCCTCCCCTTCCCCCCAAGCTGCCTGCCTGTACCCCCCTGCCCCATACCCCCCTAAACTCCCTGCCCCTCCCCTTCCCCCCAAGCTCCCTGCCCCGTAACCCCTGACCCTCCCCTTCCCCCCAAGCTCCCTGCCTGTACCCCCCTGCCCCATACCCCCCTAAACTCCCTGCCCCTCCCCTTCCCCCCCAAGCTCCCTGCCCTTACCCCCCTGCCCCATACCCCCCTGCCCCTCTCCTTCCCCCCCAAGCTCCCTGCCCTTACCCCCCTGCCCCATACCCCCCTGCCCCTCTCCTTCCCCCCCAAGCTCCCTGCCCCGTAACCCCTGCCCCTCCCCTTGCCCCCAAGCTGCCTGCCTGTACCCCCCTGCTCCATACCCCCTAAACTCCCTGCCCCTCCCCTTCCCCCCCAAGCTCCCTGCCCCTCCCTTTCCCCCCATAACCTCCCTGACCCATAACCTCCCCCACATTGCTTGCACACACCCCTCCCCGCTCCTGACAGGCCCCGCCCCCACCGCCCCAAGCCTGGAAGAGCCCCGGCTCCGGCCCCGGCCCCAGCTGACCTCGTGGCGCAACGGCAGCGCGTCTGACTCCAGATCAGAAGGGTGCGTGTTCGAATCACGTCGGGGTCAGAGCCGGCCGCTTTTTACTTGGGGGGCCCCCCCTTCCCTCCTGCACCCTGCTACACAACACACGCTGTAACACACCCTGCTACACAACACACCCTCCTACACCCTGCTACACAACACACCATCCTACTCACTGCTACACAACACACCCTGTAACACACCCTCCTGCAGCCTGCTACACAACACTCCATCCTACACCCTGCTACACAACGCACCCTCCTACACAACACACCCTGTAACACACCCTCCTACACCCTGCTACACAACACACGCTGTAACACACCCTGCTACACAACACACCCTCCTACACCCTGCTACACAACACACCATCCTACTCACTGCTACACAACACACCCTGTAACACACCCTCCTACACCCTGCTACACAACACACCCTCCTACACAACACACCCTGTAACACACCCTCCTGCAGCCTGCTACACAACACTCCATCCTACACCCTGCTACACAACGCACCCTCCTACACAACACACCCTGTAACACACCCTCGTACACCCTGCTACACAACACACCCTGTAACACACCCTCCTACTCACTGCTACACAACACACCATCCTACTCACTGCTACACAACACACCCTGTAACACACCCTGCTACACCCTGCTACACAACACACCCTGTAACACACCCTCCTACACCCTGCTACACAACACACGCTGTAACACACCCTGCTACACAACACACCCTCCTACACCCTGCTACACAACACACCATCCTACTCACTGCTACACAACACACCCTGTAACACACCCTCCTACACCCTGCTACACAACACACGCTGTAACACACCCTGCTACACAACACACCCTCCTACACCCTGCTACACAACACACCATCCTACTCACTGCTACACAACACACCCTGTAACACACCCTCCTGCAGCCTGCTACACAACACTCCATCCTACACCCTGCTACACAACGCACCCTCCTACACAACGCACCCTGTAACACACCCTCCTGCACCCTGCTACACAACACACGCTGTAACACACCCTGCTACACAACACACCCTCCTACACCCTGCTACACAACACACCATCCTACTCACTGCTACACAACACACCCTGTAACACACCCTCCTACACCCTGCTACACAACACACCCTCCTACACAACACACCCTGTAACACACCCTCCTGCAGCCTGCTACACAACACTCCATCCTACACCCTGCTACACAACGCACCCTCCTACACAACACACCCTGTAACACACCCTCGTACACCCTGCTACACAACACACCCTGTAACACACCCTTCTACACCCTGCAACCCAACACACCCTCCTACTCACTGCTACACAACACACCCTGTAACACACCATCCTACACCCTGCAATACACCCTGCAACCCAACACACCCTCCTACACAACGCACACTGTAACACACCCTCCTACACCCTGCTACACAACACACGCTGTAACACACCCTGCTACACAACACACCCTGTAACACACCCTCCTACTCACTGCTACACAACACACCATCCTACTCACTGCTACACAACACACCCTGTAACACACCCTCCTGCACCCTGCTACACAACACACCCTGTAACACACCCTGCTACACAACACACCCTCCTACTCACTGCTACACAACACACCCTGTAACACACCCTCCTGCACCCTGCTACACAACACTCCATCCTACACCCTGCTACACAACGCACCCTCCTACACAACACACCCTGTAACACACCCTCCTACACCCTGCTACACAACACACCCTGTAACACACCCTTCTACACCCTGCAACCCAACACACCCTCCTACTCACTGCTACACAACACACCCTGTAACACACCATCCTACACCCTGCAATACACCCTGCAACCCAACACACCCTCCTACACAACGCACACTGTAACACACCCTCCTACACCCTGCTACACAACGCACCCTCCTACACCCTGCTACACAACACACCCTGTAACACACCCTCCTACTCACTGCTACACAACACACCATCCTACTCACTGCTACACAACACACCCTGTAACACACCCTCCTACACCCTGCTACACAACACACCCTGTAACACACCCTCCTACACCCTGCTACACAACGCACCCTCCTACACCCTGCTACACAACACATCCTCCTACTCACTGCTACACAACACACCATCCTACTCACTGCTACACAACACACCCTGTAACACACCCTCCTACACCCTGCTACACAACACACCCTCCTACACAACACACCCTGTAACACACCCTCCTGCAGCCTGCTACACAACACTCCATCCTACACCCTGCTACACAACGCACCCTCCTACACAACACACCCTGTAACACACCCTCGTACACCCTGCTACACAACACACCCTGTAACACACCCTTCTACACCCTGCAACCCAACACACCCTCCTACTCACTGCTACACAACACACCCTGTAACACACCATCCTACACCCTGCAATACACCCTGCAACCCAACACACCCTCCTACACAACGCACACTGTAACACACCCTCCTACACCCTGCTACACAACACACGCTGTAACACACCCTGCTACACAACACACCCTGTAACACACCCTCCTACTCACTGCTACACAACACACCATCCTACTCACTGCTACACAACACACCCTGTAACACACCCTCCTGCACCCTGCTACACAACACACCCTGTAACACACCCTGCTACACAACACACCCTCCTACTCACTGCTACACAACACACCCTGTAACACACCCTCCTGCACCCTGCTACACAACACTCCATCCTACACCCTGCTACACAACGCACCCTCCTACACAACACACCCTGTAACACACCCTCCTACACCCTGCTACACAACACACCCTGTAACACACCCTTCTACACCCTGCAACCCAACACACCCTCCTACTCACTGCTACACAACACACCCTGTAACACACCATCCTACACCCTGCAATACACCCTGCAACCCAACACACCCTCCTACACAACGCACACTGTAACACACCCTCCTACACCCTGCTACACAACGCACCCTCCTACACCCTGCTACACAACACACCCTGTAACACACCCTCCTACTCACTGCTACACAACACACCATCCTACTCACTGCTACACAACACACCCTGTAACACACCCTCCTACACCCTGCTACACAACACACCCTGTAACACACCCTCCTACACCCTGCTACACAACGCACCCTCCTACACCCTGCTACACAACACATCCTCCTACTCACTGCTACACAACACACCATCCTACTCACTGCTACACAACACACCCTGTAACACACCATCCTACACCCTGCAACCCAACACACCCTCCTACACAACGCACACTGTAACACACCCTCCTACTCACTGCTACACAACACACCATCCTACTCACTGCTACACAACACACCCTGTAACACACCATCCTACACCCTGCAACACACCCTGCAACCCAACACACCCTCCTACACAACGCACACTGTAACACACCCTCCTACTCACTGCTACACAACACACCATCCTACTCACTGCTACACAACACACCCTGTAACACACCATCCTACACCCTGCTACACAACACACCCTCCTACTCACTGCTACACAACACACCCACCTACACAACGCACACTGTAACACACCCTCCTACACCCTGCAACACACTCCAACGTATACACTGTCCTACACACTGCAACACCCCGACCCACACACTGCTACACAACACATCCTCCGGCACACTGCAACCCAACACATACTGACCTAAATACCGCAACACACGTCCTACCTCCTGCCACACAACGCATACACACAATGCAACACTACAGCACACACCCTGCAACACCCACACACTGCAACTGCAACACCCCAACCTACATCCTGCAACACACCATCCTACCTACTGCCACACAACACACCCTGCAATACAGTCCAACCCACACACCAGCGGCCTACTCAGCACAAGCCAACGCCCCACAGCACGCCTCCCCGCCCCCCCCCGAAACACACGCAGCACAATGTAAAATGCTCTACACACGGCAACACAACACCCTGCACTGTCATCGGACACACATGACACCCTTTGCCCCCCCCCGCCCCCGCGGCACCGTGCCCCAGGGCACGCGATCGTGGGGTGCAGGACGACACCCCAGCGTACAGCATCAGGCCGTTGTGTGGCAGTGACTTGTGGTACAGCCCCGGTGTGTTGCATACCAAGACCTGTGGGCCTGTGAAAGGCAACACAACCCACAACGCGGTGCAATGCCCCAGGACGCGCAAGGCAGGAGGGATGGGGACACTGGGGGGGGGGGTTGGATCGTGTTGCAATATGGAGGACGCTGTGTGTTGTCGTGAAGCCCCCCCGACACCCCAACCCCCTGCCGTGCCCCCTGGGCCCAGCAATGCACGACACCCCTCGGGGCTGTGAAAGGCGACAACACAACACACAGGACCTGGTGCTCTGGGGTCAGTGGCTGTCCTCTCCGGCCCCCAAACCCCGTCTCCTGTTGTGTGGGGGGCCCCCCCACTCCCCTCCCTTACCGTGGCCTCCCCCGTCACGTGCCCAGCCATGGCGCCCCCCCCTCCGTCCCCCCCCATCACCAGGCCAGGCATGTGCAGCCCTTTAATGAGTGTTTTGTCCCAGGTCCTAATTACCCAGCAACGGGGTCATTAGCGGAGCTGCCAGGGAAGTTGGGGGCCCAGGGGGGCTTCCTCCTTCGGGGATGCGGGGGGACTTCTGGTGCCAGCAGTGGGATTCCTGTGCCAAGCCCTCCCCCCCACCGGGCTCAGACAAATGCCCCATTCACACTTTGGGGGGGGGTGGGGTGAGGTGTGCGGGCTTCCAAGGGCACCGCACACAGTGTGATCCCACCAGGGCCGAGACCCCCCACCCCCACCCCCACCCCTTCTGCCAGCCACATGTAAACTGCCCGCCTTGTGGGGTGGGTGCCCGAGGGGGACAGGGCGCTGGGTTCGGCAGAGGGCCCCCCCCCATCCCAACCCCATAACCCCCCCCTCCCCCCCTCCCCACCCCATAACCCCCCCTCCCCCCCCATCCCCACCCCATAACCCCCCCTCCCCCCCCCCCCGAGCCAGGCCAGGCTCTGGGCTTCCCCCACGCGTGGTGCAGAGCGGGCCGGAATCCGGAGCGCGGCCAGAGGCTGCCGCTGGTGGGCGAGGGGCAATCCGGATTGACTCCCAATTCAGCCCGCAGCGGGGACACCGGGGCCGTGAGGGGCGGAAGGGGGCGGGGGCGGCAGGCAGCTGGGGCGAGCGGCGGCCAGCCCAGCATCCCGGCGCCGTGGCTTAGTTGGTTAAAGCGCCTGTCTAGTAAACAGGAGATCCTGGGTTCGAATCCCAGCGGTGCCTGCGGTGGGGGGAGGGGCGCCCCTTTTTTTTCTGGGGGGGGTCCCCCCCCAAATCTCAGCCCCTCTTTTTCCCACCCCCCACCCACACTTTTGCTGCGGGGAGGGGGGAATCCCGACGGTGACGTAGCTGCAAAGCAAAAGCGCACGCAAGTGCAATGCGGGGGGGGGGGGGGGGAGGGGAGTCCGGTGCATGAAGGGAGAAGGGACCCAGGAGTCCGGTGAAGAGGGGGAGGGGGAGAACCTAGGGCATGAAGGGGAAGGAAGGGACCCAGGCGTCCGGTGCATCGCGAGATGGACACCCCGCTCCTAGCGCCTCATGTCCGCTGGCACAGAGCCCCCCCAGCCACCCCCTCCCTGCCCCACTTTCCCAGGACTCAGGCGCTCAGAGGAAATTTCCATGACTCACAGAGAAGCAGCCCCCCCCCCCCGGCCCCCAGCCCAGCCCCTTTGGGGGAGGAGCAGGTGTCTGTGCGCACAGGAATCCCCCCCCCAATTTGTCACTCCCAAATCCTTAATTCCAGCCTGACCTTGCGGGGATGGGGTCTGGGCAGCGCCTGGCACAACGGGGGGGCCCTGATCCCGGTCGGTGGAGGGGGTGGGAATTGGGGTGTCTGGTCTGCATACAAATCCCTGGAGACTTGAGGTGCAAAATAAAACTCCCAGAGCTTTTATTGAGCCCAGCAACCGGCTTCCCCCTGGCGGGGAGCCCAGGCGGGGACCCGGCCGGGGGGCGCAGAGCGAGCCAGGTGACCCTGAGCCAGCCGGACCGTGGGAAGGGCCGGGGGGGGGGTCGCAGGAGCCCGAGACGAGGTCGAACTGGCGGGACCCCGTGGACTGGGCGCAGGGGGGTCCCCCGCTGATGCTGAACTGGCAGGGGGCGGGGGTCCCGGAGACGGGGCCTAGGCCCCGTGGAGCCGGCGGGACCGGGGGGGGGGGCAGAGGGGCCCGGCCGGGGGTCCCTAGACCACGCTGAGCTGGCAGGAGGCCGGCACCCCACAGCTGACTTTGTGGCGCTCGAAGAGCTGGCAAAGCTGCCCCACGTAGAGCTCGTGGTAGCGGGCGACCTCGGCGGGGGTGGGGTGGGGGCGGCGCGGCACGGGGATGGGGCTCCCCACTGCGGAGAGAGAGAGAGAGAGCAAGGGGTTAGCGGGGGGGGATAATCCCGCGGGGGGCTGGGATCCCCCCGCCCGGCTCAGGGCCGGGCAGCGCCCCCTCCCTGCTCTCCTCACCCACGACGGTGATGGGCGAGGGGAAGGGCAGCGGCCCCCGCCCCCAGAAGAAGCAGGGCGCGAAGCCCGTCAGGTCCTTGAAGCGGAGCTGCAGCTGCCGGAGCCGGCTGCCCGGCGGGAAGACGAGCTGCCGGAAGACCTCGTTCTCCCCGAAGGAATAGACGGGAACCAGGGCGGCCCTGCCACAAGACCGGGGGGGGGGGGGAAGAGGGTCAGACGGGGGGGAAAAGCACAGGCCTGGCACCCGGCACGGGGCCCCCCCAGCACCGCAGCGCCCGCCCCGGGCCCCAGCTCAGCGCACCCCGCCCAATGCTCCGGCCTGGCCCCCCCCGGGACCCACCCGCCCCCCGGGACCCACCCGTGCTGCAGCGCCAGGCGGACGAAGCCGGTGCGGCTTCGCAGCGTGACACGGTGCTGCCCGGGGGCGCAGTCCAGCGACTCCACCGCGCCCCCCACCACGATCGCCACCGCGTTGCCGGGCCGGGAGAGCAGGAAAGCCAGGCTGGGGCGGCTCACGGGGCACATCCCTGGGGGGGTGAGGGGGAGAGAGAGAGAGAGTGAGCTGTGGGGCGGGGGGGGGGGCTGAAGCAGCAACCTCCCCCCATCCTGGGGCAAACACCCCTTTGCCCCAGGGAACAAGCCGGCAGCTCCCCCAGCTCCACCCCAGGGGGCAATTAACCCATCCCAGAGCGTGGGGAGCCAAAGGGGGGGACAAGTACCACCCCCCCGGCACAGCAGTGCCCCCCCACCCCCGGTGAGATGGGTGTGATGGAACAATCACCCCCTTATCCCACCACCTAGATACTTAAGAACTGCAGAGGGGAAACTGAGGCCCACACAGTCTTCAGAGAAAACATTAAGAACAGTCCCGCTTCGCCACACCAGGTCAATACCCCCCATCGGGTGAGGGGCCTGGGCATGGGGAGGGGTCCCGGGGAGGGGGACCACGGGGCACATGCAGGGGGGGTCCCCACAAATAAACTCTTTATAGCTGGGAGGGGCAAAGCCCAGTAGGCCTGCTGACCCCCCAGGAATGAGAGACCCCCCTCCTGCCACACCCACTCCCCCTATAGCACATGGCCATGGAGGAGGGGGGCAGGTACAGGCTTCGCCCCTCCCCAGAGCCCATCATGTCCCAGGGTGGGGGGGATGCCCTGTTCACCCCCCTTGTCCCGGCCCCCGCCAGAGCCCCCCGTGCCCCGGGGGGCCGCCCCTCACCTAAGCCCATCATGTACTCGCGGTAGAGGGGCAGGTGGAAAAGCCCCGCCAGCAGGGCCAGGCAGGGCCGCAGGCCGGGGAAGAGCCGGGAGAAGCCGGGGGCCTCGGTGCAGAAGGCGGCCGCGGCCCCGGAGCACATGATGCCGTGGGGGTGGGAGCCCAGCACGTAGCTCCGGTCGGGGGGCAGAGCCGCCGTCTTCACCAGCTGCAGGGGGGCAGAGGTCAGAGAGGGACATGGGGGTCAGGAAGGCGCTGGGGGTCGGTGTGAGGGCAGGAGGTCATAGTGTGGGTCAGTGTGGGGAGCTGGGGGGGTGGGGACGGAGACGGACAATTTGGACGGACAGACAGACAAGCCGGTCGGGGCGGAGGAGGGTTGCTGAATATTCGGACTCTGGTACAACACCCCACCCCCCCCAACACACCCACCCCTCTTGGGTTTGCTTGATTTCTGCCCCCCACCCCACCCCCACCCTGTCCCAGCCCCCCCAACCCTCCTTTCCTACCTCCACTGCTCCCCCCCTTGCCCCATCCCACCTTCCTGCCCCACTCCTCGCCTCTCTGAGCTGTGCAGATGCCCTTTGACACCCCCCTGCCCCCCCCTTGTTACCTTGATAGGGTAATAATCAGTCATATGCTGCCAGACTCTCCAGCGTCGCATCCAGTCTGAGCGCCGCCCACCTGTGGGGAGAGATATGGGGGGCGGGGAATGGGGAGCCCGGGGCCTGTCCCCTCTGGGGGGCGCCGGTTCCCACCCGGCCCTGGGGCAAGGACCGGCTGGCTCAGGGGGGCGGGGAATGGGGCAGGGGCCTGTCCCCTCTGGGGGGCGCCGGTTCCCACCCGGCCCTGGGGCAAGGACCGGCTGGCTCAGGGGGGCGGGGAATGGGGAGCCCGGGGCCTGTCCCCTCTGGGGGGCGCCGGTTCCCACCCGGCCCTGGGGCAAGGACCGGCTGGCTCAGGGGGGCGGGGAATGGGGAGCCCGGGGCCTGTCCCCTCTAGGGGGCGCCGGTTCCCACCCGGCCCTGGGGCAAGGACCGGCTGGCTCAGGGGGCCGGGGAATGGGGCAGGGGCCTGTCCCCTCTAGGGGGCGCCGGTTCCCACCCGGCCCTGGGGCAAGGACCGGCTGGCTCAGGGGGGCGGGGAATGGGGAGCCCGGGGCCTGTCCCCTCTGGGGGGCGCCGGTTCCCACCCGGCCCTGGGGCAAGGACCGGCTGGCTCAGGGGGCCGGGGAATGGGGCAGGGGCCTGTCCCCTCTAGGGGGCACTGGTTCCCACTCAGCCCCGGGGCGGGGACCAGCTGGCTCAGGGGTGCGGGGAATGGGGCAGGGGCCTGTCCCGTCTAGGGGGCACTGGTTCCCACCCGGCCCTGGGGCAAGGACCGGCTGGCTCAGGGGGCCGGGGAATGGGGAGCCCGGGGCCTGTCCCCTCTGGGGGGCGCCGGTTCCCACCCGGCCCTGGGGCAAGGACCGGCTGGCTCAGGGGGCCGGGGAATGGGGCAGGGGCCTGTCCCCTCTAGGGGGCACTGGTTCCCACTCAGCCCCGGGGCGGGGACCAGCTGGCTCAGGGGTGCGGGGAATGGGGCAGGGGCCTGTCCCGTCTAGGGGGCACTGGTTCCCACCCGGCCCTGGGGCAAGGACCGGCTGGCTCAGGGGGCCGGGGAATGGGGAGCCCGGGGCCTGTCCCCTCTGGGGGGCGCCGGTTCCCACCCGGCCCTGGGGCAAGGACCGGCTGGCTCAGGGGGCCGGGGAATGGGGCAGGGGCCTGTCCCCTCTAGGGGGCACTGGTTCCCACTCAGCCCCGGGGCGGGGACCAGCTGGCTCAGGGGTGCGGGGAATGGGGCAGGGGCCTGTCCCGTCTAGGGGGCACTGGCTCCCACCCGGCCCCAGGCGGGGACTGGCTGGCTCAGGGGTGCGGGGAATGGGGCAGGGGCCTGTCCCGTCTAGGGGGCACTGGCTCCCACCCGGCCCCAGGCGGGGACTGGCTGGCTCGGGGGGGGGGGAAGGGGGGGCGGGGCCTGTCCCCTCTGGGGGGCGCCGGCTTCCACCTGGCCCCAGGGCGGGGACCAGCTGGCTCGGGGGGGGGGCGGGGAAGGGGGCACGGAGCCTGTCCCCTCTGGGGGGCCCCGGCTTTCACCTGGCCCCGGGGCGGGCACTAGTGGGCTCAGGGGGGCAGGGAGTGGGGGGTCCGGGGGACAGGGACACTCACCTCTCTCTGGGGTGTCGCGGTCGATCACCCACCAGACGAAGTAGAGCACAGAGACGGCCCAGAGGCGGGTGAAGAGCAGATAGCAGAGGAGGGAGGTGAAGAAGGCACCTGGGGGGGGAGGACAGAGCTGAGGGCCGGCCCCATGCTGAGGGTCTCAGCGAAGCGACTGCAGAAGCAATGGGTCAATCACACGGCGCCAGGCCCAGGTGGGGATCGCCCCAGATCTGCAGGAACTCAGGAAATTGCAGGGCTCGTAAGGGTGGCTCGTAACCAAAGGACCGGCAGGCTGCCGACGCGAGGCCGACGGTTGATCCCGGCAATTACAGGCCGGCGAGCCGGACTTCAGTCCCGGGCAAAGTGGCTGAAAATCTAGTAAAGAACAGAATTGTCCAACACGGAGATGAACGTAGTTTGTTGGGGTTTTCGTAACGGGAAATCCTGCCTCACCCATCTGCTAGAATTCCTGGAGGGGGTCAACAACCACGTGGACAAGGGGAATCCAGTGGATGTAGCGTACTTAGATTTTCAGAAAGCCTTTGACAAGGTCCCGCACCAAAGGCTCTTACGCAGAGTCAGCTGTTATGGGATAAGAGGGAAGGTCCCCTCCTCGATCAGTGACTGGGTAAAAGACAGGAAACAAAGGGGAGGTATAAATGGTCAGTTTTCAGAGTGGAGAGTGGTGAATAGTGGTGTCCCCCAGGGGTCTGTACTGGGCCCAGTCCTATTCAACATATTCATAGATGATCTGGAAAAAGGGGTCAACAGTGAGGTGGCAAAATTTGCAGATGATACAAAACTACTCAGGATAGTTCAGTCCCAGGCAGACTGGGAAGAGTTACAAAGCGATCTCTCAAAACTGGGCGACGGGGCAACCAAACGGCAGATGAAATTCAATGTTGATAAATGCGAAGTGATGCACGTGGGCAAACAACATCCCAAAACGAGCTGTGGCCACTCCAGAAAGATCCTGCAAGCACTGTGGCCGCTTCTCTGAAATCATCCACTCAGCATGTCAAAAAAGCGAACAGGAAAAAGCTGGGAATCGTTAGGAAAGGGAGAGAGAATAAGACAGAAAATCTCACGTTGCCTCTCTCTAAATCCGTGGGACGCCCGCACCTTGAATCCTCCCTGCAAGTTCGCAAAAAGAATCGAGTGGGGCTGGCAAAGGTCCCGAGAACAGCAGCACAGACGCTCGTGGGGACAGAGCGGCTCCTGTACAAGGAGAGCTTAAAAAGACAGGGGCCGTTCATCTTGGAAAAGAGACACCTAAGGGGAGGGAAGATACGATTGAGGTCTATAAAACCAGTGTGGGGAAAGCGAACAGGGAAGTGTTACTTACCTTTGGCTACAACATAAGACCCAGGGGATCACCTGATGCAATTAACAGGCAGCAGGTTTAATACAAACAAGAAGTGTTTTGTTAACCTGCAGAACTCCTTGCCAGGGGATGTTGTGAAGGCCTACCTGGCACCATCCGCCTCCTCCATCGCAGAGGCCCCGGAAGCCCGCCCCTTCCCCTCTCCGCGGTTTGCATTGCCCGCACTGGCGATCCCTGCACCCTGCCAGGAGCGGGGAAGGACCCCCCCATCGCAGGAGTCAGCCCCCACCCCCAGGCCGCTCTCACCGAAGAAGAGGAAGGTCATAACACACTGGAACACGCTCAGCAACTCAAGGTGCTTCTTCAGGGCGCCCGCCATCCTGCTGCGGGGAGCCCGGCTCCACGGAGCCCCCCGGCTGGGAGGAGAGAAGAGAGCCCAGGCCCGGCCAGTCACCTCCTCACCCAGGGACCCCTCGCCCGGCCCTGAAATGCAGCCACCTGCAAGGTGGGGGAGCTGGTTATGAAGGGACCCCTCCACCGGTGCCGAGATGCAGCCACCTCTGGGGCGGGGCGGCTGGTTATAAAGGGACCCCTTTCCTGGCACTGAGATGCGGCCACCTCTGGGGGGGGACGGGGACGACACAGGGCTGGTTATACGGTCCTGGCAATGAGACAGGGCACGGGGGCTGTTTGCCCTACAAACAACCCCCACCAATGCGTGAGGACACGTGCGCCCCAGGGGGAAGGGGGCAGAAGGCAGACAGATAGGGGGGGAGGTGTGGGGGATGGATGGGAGGGCTGACCAAGCTCTGAGGGTGTTTGGGAAATGGATGGGTAGGACCCAGGAGTTCTGGCTCCCACAACACCCAGGGAGGGGGGAGGAACTGACACCCCCCCCCCAGATTCACCCAGCCCCTGCCCCCTAACCCCTCCCACCGAGCCTGGCCCCCATCCCCCAGCTTCCACCTTCCCCCCAAGAGCAGGGGGCTCTCACCACAAGCTCCACACCCTGGGGGCCTGCTCCTTGCTCCGGATCCACGTCCCACTCACGACGACGCACTTTGGCCCCAGGAGCCTCGTGAGACACCGGCAGGGCAGGAGATAAGCGGGGGTGGAGGGGGGGGCAGGGACAGACTCGCAGCCAGGACTCCTGGGTTCTCTCCCCAGCTCTGGGAGGGGAGTGGGGGCCGGGAGCCAGGACGCCTGGGTTCTCTCCTGGGCTCTCTCCTGGGCTCTGGGAGGGGAGTGGGGGCCTGGTGGGTCAGAGCAGGGGGGTGCTGGGAGGCCGGACTCCTGGGTTCTCTCCCCAGCTCTGGGAGGGGAGTGGGGGCCGGTGGGTTAGAGCAGGGGGGGCTGGGAGCCAGGACTCCTGGGTTCTCTCCTGGGCTCCAGGAGGGGAGTGGGGGCTGGTGGGTTAGAGCAGGGTGGGCTGGGAGCCAGGTCTCCTGGGTTCCCTCCCCAGGTCTGCTAAATTTAGGCACCTCCCTTCTGCGCTCCCTGCCTCATTTTCCTCAGCGTTTAACGAGCTGCTGCCAAGCCTGGGGAGACCCCTCAGTGCCCAGGGCTGAATAGGGGATGCCCCCAGGGACCCACTGCACCCCCACGCCAGGGGGGCCCTGCACCCCCATACACAGCCCCACCCCAGCTGCAGGGGGCCCCCAGCCTCCCGCAGGAGCCCCATTGCTAGGAGGAACTGGAACGCACGGTTGGTGCCACCCCCCTAAAGCCCAAGGGAAGCAGCTGCCTTCCAGCCCCCCCTCAGCTGCAGAGGGGGGCTCAGTTACAAACCTGGGAGGGGCAGCCCCCCCCAATTGCAGCTGGCAGGGCTGGGGAGCTGGGATATTTTGCCCAGCAGCTGGTGTTTCTGGCATCCGCCACTAGGAGGCGCACGTCCCCCTTCGAGCCAGCCGGGACACCTGGTAGATGGGCCCCTCGGCCGTGGTGGTACCTTGGTACCTTGGCTGCAATGTCCCCGTCCCCCCCGCAGAGGATCGAGCGGACCAGGGAAAGGGCAACGAACAGGGAACGGTTCCCGTCCACGGAGCGACGAGAAAGGCCGGGGCTGCAAAACCTGGCCTGTCATTTCCTCCTTCCCGTAACGCCTGATCTGGCGGCGCACGCCGGCGGGTTTAAACACAAAGCGGAGGTTGGCCACACCACTAACCTGTGGGACTCCCTGCCAGGGGACGGTGTGACTGGGGTCAACCACCACCGAGACCAGCTCCGCTGAGGGCTGTCAGCCAAGAGGGGTAGGGACGGGGCCCCACGTCCCGGGTGTCCCTACGCCGGGCCAAGACACCAAAGGGATCTCCACCATTACCCTGGCCTCTACAATCCCCCTGGAGCTGTGGGACCAGCCGGCATCAGACACACCTTTGGGCTAACCTAGGTTGGCAGCTCGTGTTCGTAAGGAAGAGGATGTAACGCAGTGAGAACACAGGGGGTTAGAAGAGAACCCAGGAGTCCTGGCTCCCAGCACACTCCCCCGCCCCAGCTCTAACCCACCAGCCCCCTCTCCCCTCCCAGAGCCGGGGAGAGAACCCAGGAGTCCGGGCTCCCCAGCTGGTGTCCCCAGCCGCTGTGCTGTGCCGCCCCGGTTTCTCAATGCCCACCCTGTCTGCGGGTGCCCTTTGCCCAGCCCTGGGCTGAGTTTGCAGAAAGATAAATGTTTAACCGGCTCCTGCTCTGGGGCCGGCTGGCTACAGAGGGGCCCTGGGCCCATCCAGCCCCTGCTGCCTTTGAGCACCTCAGGGCAAGGGGCTGGCCCTTCACCCAGACTCCTGGGTTCTCTCCCCAGCTCCAGGAGGGGAGCAGGGACTGGGGGGCTAGAGCAGGGGGTCTGGGAGCCAGGACTCCTGGGTTCTCTCCCCAGCTCCGGGAGGGGAGCAGGGACTGGGGGGCTAGAGCAGGGGGTCTGGGAGCCAGGACTCCTGGGTTCTCCCCCCAGCTCTGCTCCCGAGCTGCTGTGTGACCTGGAGGGGGGGGTGGAGGCAGTGCTCCCCTCCCTACACAAACCCCGGCAGCCCATCACCCTCTGCCCCATTGCCCCTTCCCCACACAGAGCACACCAGCCGGTTGCACAGGAAGGTTGTTTATTGCCTGCCCCGTGGGGCTGGAGTTACAGTCTGGCCCAGGCCCACTTCAAAGAGTAACCGGGGGAGGGGGGGGGCTGGCACCAGGCCAGGGCGGGGGGCAGATGCTGCCCAGACAGCCCTGGGACCCATGGCCACAGTTGCACAAGCGCTGCCCTATTGCAGCAAGGCGAATCTGGGGGCGGGGGTCTGCAGGAGAAAGGGCAGCCTCTGCCCCCGACTCAGAGCAAGGCCGGCTGGAAGCACACCCCACAGCTCCTAGCCAGCCCCACACCCCTGCTGGGGGGGCTGGGGGACCCTGAGATGGGCAGCCAGACCCTGGGGCAAGAAGTGGGCGAGGCTGGCCCAGGGAGTTGGGTTTCTTCAAGTTTCCCTTGTAGGGCCCCTCCCCATTGAAGGCGGAACAAAAACAAGCCCCCAAGGACTCCCCATGGAGGGTCCCCCCCAATAAGAACTGTTTCCCCCGCCCCCAGCAAAGCAGCCCCCCCTGCCGCACCCCCCAGGGTCTGACCCCCACCCGCCGTGTCAGAGTCCCGGGGTGCTGCAGCAGGCTCTGGGGGGCAGCGCCCCTAGATGAGGTTGAGGTGTTTCTCCGGGGGGACCCCGTACTTGGTCTTGTTCTCCTCGAAGAGCGCGATGAGCCGCTCCAGGTAGGTGGCGTGGAGCCGGTCGACAGCCTCGCGGGACGGGACGGGCGTCCGGGGCACCGGGATGGGCGCCCCCACTGGGGGAGAAGACGGGGTTAGCAGCAGATCACGCCCCCCCACCCCGCTCCCCAGCTTCCACCCCATCCCAGAGACGCGCCGTGAAAGCCTGGCACCGTATGGGGCAATAGCCCTGATCCCCCAGGGCGGGCGGGGGGGGCGGTGGGGGAGACTGGGTCAGAGAACAGCTGCAGACAGACACCCCCCCCACACACACACACACCCCAACTGGGGGGGGTTCCTGCCCCCATCACCATCACCGTCCCCCCCTACCCTTGGCAGACAGCTTCCTGCTACAGCCCTTCACCACAGGATGTGTCGACTTCATCACCCCAAACCTGCTGCAGGGAGAGAACCCAGGAGTCCTGGCTCCCAGCCCCCCTGCTCTCACCCACCATCCCCCACTCCCCTCCCAGAGCCGGGGAGAGAACCCAGGAGTCCTGGCTCCCAGCCCCCTCTGCTCTCACCCACCAGCCCCCACTCCCCTCCCAGAGCCGGGGAGAGAACCCAGGAACCTGCTGCAGGGAGAGAACCCAGGAGTCCTGGCTCCCAGCCCCCCTGCTCTCACCCACCAGCCCCCACTCCTCTCCCAGAGCTGGGGAGAGAACCCAGGAGTCCTGGCTCCCAGCCCCCCTGCTCTCACCCACCAGCCCCCACTCCCCTCCCAGAGCTGGGGCGAGAACCCAGGAGTCCTGGCTCCCAGCCCCCCTGCTCTCACCCACCAGCCCCCACTCCCCTCCCAGAGCTGGGGCGAGAACCCAGGAGTCCTGGCTCCCAGCCCCCCTGCTCTCACCCACCAGCCCCCACTCCCCTCCCAGCGCCGGGGAGAGAACCCAGGCGTCCGGGCTCCCAGCCCCCCAGCTCACCCACGGTGTGGATGGGGCTGCGGAAGGGTAGCAGCCCGAAGCTGTACTGAAAGACCCCGCGGGCGTGGAAGAGGGGCAACGCCAGCCCCACGAGCTTCTGCAGCCGCTCCTGGGCGGCCCGCACCAGCGAGCCCCGGGGGTTCGGCACCTGGTGGAACAGCTCGTTCTCCCCGAAGGAGAAGACGGGCACCAGGGCGGCGCTGCGGGGAGAGGGGGTAGGTCAGGGGGAGCATCCCGGACCCGTGGCCCCCACCCCCCATATCCTGGCCCCCCCATGCACCACCACCTGCTCTCCCCAGGACGCTTCCCCCAGACGCCCCCTCTCCAAGGCACCCCACTCCTCCAGCCGCTGCCCCCCCGATCTGTGCCCCGCCCGACGCCCCCTCTCCAAGGCACCCCACTCCTCCAGCCGCTGCCCCCCGATCTGTGCCCCGCCCAACGCCCCCTCTCAATGCCCCCACTCCTCCAGCCGCTGCCCCACGAGCTGTGCCCCGCCCGACGCCTCCCCTCAATGCCCCCACTCCTCCAGCCGCTGCCCCCGAGCTGTGCCCCGCCCGACGCCCCCTCTCAATGCCCCCACTCCTCCAGCCGCTGCCCCGATCTGTGCCCCGCCCGACGCCCCCTCTCAATGCCCCCACTCCTCCAGCAGCTGCCCCCCGATCTGTGCCCCGCCCGACGCCCCCTCTCCAAGGCACCCCACTCCTCCAGCCGCTGCCCCTGATCTGTGCCCCGCCCGACGCCCCCTCTCCAAGGCACCCCACTCCTCCAGCCGCTGCCCCCCCGATCTGTGCCCCGCCCGACGCCCCCTCTCCAAGGCACCCCACTCCTCCAGCAGCTGCCCCCCCGATCTGTGCCCCGCCCGACGCCCCCTCTCCAAGGCACCCCACTCCTCCAGCCGCTGCCCCCCCCGATCTGTGCCCCGCCCCACGCCCCCTCTCCAAGGCACCCCACTCCTCCAGCCTCTGCCCCCCCGATCTGTGCCCCGCCCGACGCCCCCTATCCAAGGCACCCCACTCCTCCAGCCGCTGCCCCCCCCGATCTGTGCCCCGCCCCACGCCCCCTCTCCAAGGCACCCCACTCCTCCAGCCTCTGCCCCCCCGATCTGTGCCCCGCCCGACGCCCCCTCTCCAAGGCACCCCACTCCTCCAGCCGCTGCCCCCGATCTGTGCCCCGCCCGACGCCCCCTCTCAATGCCCCCCACTCCTCCAGCCGCTGCCCCCCCGATCTGTGCCCCGCCCGACGCCCCCTCTCCAAGGCACCCCACTCCTCCAGCCGCTGCCCCCCCGATCTGTGCCCCGCCCAACGCCCCCTCTCCAAGGCACCCCACTCCTCCAGCCTCTGCCCCCCCGATCTGTGCCCCGCCCGACGCCCCCTCTCCAAGGCACCCCACTCCTCCAGCCGCTGCCCCCCCGATCTGTGCCCCGCCCGACACCCCCTCTCCAAGGCACCCCACTCCTCCAGCCGCTGCCCCCCGATCTGTGCCCCGCCCGACGCCCCCTCTCCAAGGCACCCCACTCCTCCAGCCGCTGCCCCCCGATCTGTGCCCCGCCCGACGCCCCCTCTCAATGCCCCCACTCCTCCAGCCGCTGCCCCCCGATCTGTGCCCCGCCCGACGCCCCCTCTCCAAGGCACCCCACTCCTCCAGCCGCTGCCCCCGATCTGTGCCCCGCCCGACGCCCCCTCTCAATGCCCCCCACTCCTCCAGCCGCTGCCCCCCGATCTGTGCCCCGCCCGACGCCCCCTCTCCAAGGCACCCCACTCCTCCAGCCACTGCCCCCTGATCTGTGCCCCGCCCGACGCCCCCTCTCAATGCCCCCACTCCTCCAGCTGCTGCTCCCGATCTGTGCCCCGCCCGACGCCCCCTCTCAATGCCCCCACTCCTCCAGCCGCTGCCCCCCGATCTGTGCCCCGCCCGACGCCCCCTCTCCAAGGCACCCCACTCCTCCAGCCGCTGCCCCCCAGTTCCAACCACACCCAGATCTGTGCCCCTGCTGACACCACCCACCCCCACCCTACTCACCCAGCCCTCCACACCCCCCGCCACATCCAGCCCTCAGGATTCCCGCAGCCCCACCTGCCCCCAAACCCTCCCCTGCTGCACCCCCTCCACTTTGTAACCCCCTCCCCAGCCCCTCCAGACCATAATCCCCCCCATGGATCAATTTCATTTTCCCCCCCAGGCATCCCCCCCACTGAGCCATTCCAATTCCCTTCCCCCGGCCGCACCCCCCAGCCCCTGCCCCGGGTCCCAGTCCCCCAGGTTCACTCACCCATGCTGAAGGGCTGCCTTGATGAACCCCTTGCGGCCGAGGATCTGAAGGGTCAGTGCCCCAGGCCGGGCGTCCAGCGACTCAGGGGGGCCCCCCACAGCGATCACAGCCACCTGCCCCCCGCCCTCCTGGCCCAGCAAGTAAGAGACGCTGGCCTTGTCCGAGGAGACCAAACCTGGAGCGAGAGAACATGATAGTCACCATGGGCAGAGAACCCAGGAGCCGTGGCTACCCCACCCCCCAACTAGACCCCACTCCCCTCCCAGAGCTGGGACAGAACCCAGGAGTCCTGCCCCCCCCCCCCGGTCTGACCCACCAGCCCCCAGTCCCCTCCCAGAGCCGGGGAGAGAACCCAGGAGTCCTGCCCCCCCCCGCCCCGGTCTGACCCACCAGCCCCCAGTCCCCTCCCAGAGCCGGGGAGAGAACCCAGGCGTCCGGGCCCCGCGCTCACCCCCGCTCATGATGTAGTCGCGGAAGAGGGGAAGGCGGAACCAGAAGGGCAGCATGAGCAGGCTGGGCGTGAGCCCCGGGAACAGCTCCCCGAACCCTGTGGCCTCGGTGCAGAAGTTCCCGAAGGCGCCGGCCACCAGCACCCCGTGGGGGTGGAACCCGAAGAGGTAGTTGCGGGAGGGGTCCAGGGGCGCCGTCTTCACCAGCTGCGGAGAGAGGGGAGGGCTGAGATGGGGGGGCCCTGACACGGGGCAGCAGGGGGTGCCAAGACACCATAGGTCGGGGGGACCCCCCCCAGGATGCAGCAGACCCATCTCCCCAAGGGCCACCAGTGGGGCGGGGGGGGGAAGTGATCAGGGCCCAGGGCGAAGACCCCCCCCACCCCCACCCAAGGGCCACCAGGGGGGAGACGCGCGACAGGGCCCAGGGGGAAGCCCCGTCACTCAAGGGCCACCTGGGGGGACGTGATACGGGGCCCGGGGGGGGAAGCCCCCACCCACCCAAGGGCCACCGGGGGGGGGGGGGGAGAGACGTGATACGGGCCCAGGGGGGCAGCCCGGGGGCTCACCGTGATGGGGAAGTAGTCTCGGAAGTGCCTCCAGACGGCCCAGTTGCGGACCCAGGTCGAGCGGCGCCCCCCGCGGGACGGGGTCTCCCGGTCCAGGTAGAGCCAGGCGGCGTAGAGCAGGGCGGGCAGCCAGAGCTCCCCCAGCAGCGCCAGCAGGAAGAGGGCCAGGCAGCACTGGGCTGGGGGGGGCGGGAGAGAGGGGAGTTAGGGACCAGCCCCTCCAATGCACCCAAACCCCCACCACAGGGCGGCTCCCCCCATGCACCCCCTCTCCCAAATGCAGCCCCAACTCAGGGCTGCTCCCCCCATTGCCCCCAATGCACCAGCCCCACTCCCCCCACCAGGCACCCCCAACTCAGGGCTGCTCCCCCCATTGCCCCCCAATGCACCAGCCACACTCCCCCACCCCAGGAGACACCCGCTACCCCAGCCCCCCCATGTACCCCACCACTCAGGGCTGCTCCCCCCCATGCATCCCCCTTGTACCCACCCCCATTACCCTCCCAATGCACCAGCCCCACTCCCCCCACCAGACACCCCCAACTCAGGGGTGCTCCACCCCATACATCCCCCCATGTACCCCCCCATTGCCCACCAATGCACCAGCCTCACTCCCTCCACCAGGCACCCCCAACTCAGGGCTGCTCCCCCCATGCACCCTCTCTCCCAAATGCACCCCCAACTCAGGGCTCCTCCCCCCCATTACCCCCCAATGCACCAGCCTCACTCCCTCCACCAGGCACCCCCAACTCAGGGCTGCTCCCCCCATTGCCCCCCAATGCACCAGCCACACTCCCCCACCCCAGGAGACATCCGCTACCCCAGCCCCCCCATGTACCCCACCACTCAGGGCTGCTTCCCCCCCATGCATCCCCTTGTACCCACCCCCCATTGCCTCCCAATGCACCAGACCCAGTCCCCTCCGCCCCCCAGGGAGACAACTGCTGCCCCACTCCCCCCATGCATCCCACAACTCAGGGCTGGCGTTTACTTCCCTCCCCACCCCCAAAAAAATGACCCCTCCCGAACTGGATCTGAGTCAGGCCAGGGGATGTGGGGCACATACCAGCCCCGGGGTGGGCGTGGGGTAGGGGGCACCGCTCCCCCCACTACCTGAGAGAGCAGCACCAGGGACCCCTCCCCCTCAGCAGGTAGGGGGCGCTTTGCAGCGGGTGGGTACGGGGGGGGTCATATCTCAGCACCCCCCCTGTGCCTGTTAACACCCCCGCCCCAGAGCTCCCAGCAGGGAGCCTGCTTGGGAGGCACCCCACAGCGGACCGGGGGGGGCTCCAGGGGAGACACCCCCCTGGTCAGTACGGGGGGTGGGGAAGCTCAACTCCCAGTGTTTCAATAACTAGCGCCCCCTCCGTACCCGGGTCACTAGGCTGCGGGGGGGCTCCCCCCCCACTCCAGAGGAGAAAGGACCCAAGCGTCCGGGAAGGGCAGGGGGAGCTGATGCTGGGGGGGACCCCATTCCCCTGCAGAGCCTCCCCTAGAGGGACCCCCCTGAGCATCGGACCCCCCCGGACCCCCCGCACCCCTCACCCATCGCCAGGAAGGAGAAGACCCATTGCAGGACCGCGGCGGTCTGCAGCCGGCGCCGCAGCGGGAGACGCAGCGGGGCGAAGCGGATCGGCATGGCCGGGCCGGACCGGACTGGGACCGGACGGGCAACGGGACCGGACTGGGAGCGGTAGGGGGGAGCTCAGGGGCACTTATCCCATTGCACCGGCCCCGCCCCCTGAACTGACCCCGCCCCTTGCACCGCCCCCTCCCCTCGCCTCCCTGCACCGACCCCTCCCCTCTGAACTGACCCCGCCCCTCCCTGCGCCGGCCCCGCCCCTTACACGGACCCCCTCCCCCGAACCACCCCCTCCCCTTCCCTCCCAGGAGCGGCCCCTCCCCTCCCCTGTGCATCGCCCCTCCCCCCTCAACTGACCCCGCCCCTCCCTGCGCCGGCCCCGCCCCTTACACGGCCCCCTCCCCCGAACCACCCCCTTCTCTCTCCTCCCTGCACTGGGCCTGCCCCCTGAACTGACCCCGCCCCTTGTACCGACCCCTCCCCTCTACACTGACCCCGCCCCTCTGCACTGACCCCGCCCCTCCCTCAGCCGGCCCCGCCCCCTACACAGACCCCCTCCCCCGAACCACCCCCTCCCCTCTCCTCCCAGGAGCGGCCCCTCCCCTCCCCTGTGCACAGCCCCCTCCCCCCTCAACCACCCCCTCCCTTCTCCTCCCTGCACCGGCCCCGCCCCCTGAACTGACCCCGCCCCACCCTGGGTGACCAGAATGGTCCCCCCGCCAGCCCCCGGGAAGGGCCCGAATGAGGCCCGAGGGTGGGTGAGTCCTGGGTCCGGGACCAGCCGTGGAGGGGGCCCGGATCAAACCCGCCGCGACCCCGGGCTGGCCGGGATCAGAACTCAAAGCCACCCAGAGAAACCGGAGGACGGGCCCGAAAGTCCGCCCAGACCAGGGCCCAGGGCCACCCGGGGGAAGGGAAACCCAAAGGCCCGGCCACGCCGTGGGGAACAGGTGGGTGCGGGAATCCCGGCCAACATCACTGGGGCCAGGGGGGCTGGGCCCAGCCAGACCTCCCGGCCGCAGACCCTGGCTGCTGGGGCCTCCGCTCCCCTGGCCCAAGGGAACTTTCTGTGATCAGGGGAAAGCTCGCCTGGGCCGGAGACGAAACCTTCTCTGGGGGCCGGTTGGCGCCTGCGGGACGAACTCGCCCAGGAGCAAGGACCCTCCTGCCCCCAGCGCAAGGCGCCGTCCTCTGCCCGGCCGTCTCTCCCGCGAACGCCCCGCTCCGGGGACATCCATATTCCCAAACCGCCCCCCCGCCCACACTCCACCCCACTCTGCCCAAGCAGGAACATTCTTAACACTGTCTCTGAATACGGTGCGTGTGCCTCAGTTTCCCCACCTGTCACTCCTGTCTCTAGGGGGTGGGATCGGAGCAGCGACCCCCGGAGGCAGGAGTGACGGCGACGGGCTAAGGGGGCGCGGAGACCGGCCCACACGCTGTAGCCCGGCACCCCACGGCTGGGGCCCGTCCCCTGTGAGGAGCCAGCCGGAGGGGCTGGGCACAGAGCACCCAGGGGAGCGGTTTACCCGGGGGAGAGACGAAGCCCGGAGGCAGTCAGGAGGGGTGTGCTGGGGGGGGGGGGGCTGAGGCTGCTGGTTTGGGACTCAGGGGGCAGAGGCCGGGGCTCTGGGTCCCCCCCAGACGGGCATTGCTGCTGGTCCCTGCTCCTGGTGCTAACGCCCTGCCCTACGCCGGGTTCCCGACGGCTCATAACCCGGCTGTGTCACGGCTGCCTGTGGGGGGGGGCAGGGCTCTTTGGGGGGGTCAGAGGGGTCCCCAGGGGTCCCACAGGGGAACTCACAGGGGGAGCAGGGGGCTGACTGCTCCCAGGTGGGACACAGGGGCTGGGGGGCAGAGGGGAGGGGAGGGGCAGTGGGATGGGGCAGTAAGTGCAGGGGGAATTCAGACCCCTGGAGCGGGACCAGGCTGCCCCCCTCCAATCAAGAGGGCAGCTTTTCACACCCCTTCCTGTGTGTGTGTGTGTGTGTAAAACACAGTGGGGGGGCAGGTCTCTGCAGAGCAGGCCCAGTGTGTGGAGGTGTCGGGGGTGGGTGGGGGTGCAGTGTGTAAGTTGTGCGACACACACCCCTGCCGTACACACCCACACAATCCGAAGGTCAGACAGGGTTTATTGGGGTGAGGGGCAGGCCAGGCGCTGCCAGACAGACAGACAGACACACACACCCCACAGCCCTGGGGGAGGGGGACAATCCCCCCCAAGATGGGGGTCCCAGCTTCCAGCCTGGTCTGGGCCCCACAAGCCTTGGGCTGGGGAGCGGGGAGGGAGACACCCCCAAACCTCCCCTGGGCTCTGCCCCCCCAAATCTCCCAATGCAGGACCCCCCCCAGCCCCTTGTGGGCTCTGAGTCCCCCACGTCCAACCCAGGCCCTTCCACCCCCCCACCCCAGCCACCCTGGGGTATGACCCTGCCCAACTCCAACTCAGGGACCACCCCCCATTTGCCCTCGATCCAGCTCTGCCCCCTCCCCGCCGGGCCTGCCCTTCCCCTCCAGGGCAGCCCCTCCCCTGGGGGTCCGGGCTCCCCCCCGGCCCTAGTGCACCCGGACGGCTGAGTAGAGGGTCTCGCCCGTGGGGGCCCCGCGGGGGTCTGGCTGCCGCAGGGCAGCGCCGGTCTCGGTGAAGGCCAGGGCAGCGTAGAGCAAGCCGGGGTCCTGGGGGTCCGGGGGGTGCTGGGGCTCTGGGGAGACATCCTGCCCTGGAACGAGAGACGGGGGGTGAGCCGGGGGCTGGGGGCAGCAGGGTATGGCCGGGTCGGGGGGGACAGAGGGGAGCTGGGGGTGAGTGAAGGGCTGGGGGCTGGAGGGAGGGAGGGAGGGAGGGGATGGATGGGGACAGGGAAGGGCGGGGGGACGGGGGTGGATAGATAGAAGGGGTGGGGTGGGGAAACAGGGACAGGGGATGGATGGAGTGAGACGGGCAGAGGGGATGGGGCAGATGGAGGGGGCCAGGCAGAGGGCACAGGGTGGATGGAGGGGGACGGGGAGGGGGCTGATGGACGGGGGGCGGGCAGAGGGGACGGGGCGGATGGAGGGGGATGGGCAGAGGGGAGGGGGCGGGGAGAGGGGGGAGGGACAGGCAGAGGGGACGGGCTGGATGGAGGGGGGCAGGCAGAGGGGACGGGGTGGATGGAGGGGGAGGGACAGGGAGAGGGGATGGGGTGGATGGAGGGGATGGGCAGAGGGGAAGGGACGGGGAGAGGGGGGAGGGACAGGCAGGGGGGACGGGCTGGATGGAGGGGGGCAGGCAGAGGGGACGGGGTGGATGGAGGGGGATGGGCAGAGGGGACGGTGCGGATGGGGGGGTGGGCAGAGGGGAGGGGGCGGGGAGAGGGGGGAGGGATGGGCAGAGGGGATGGGGCGGATGGAGGGGGATGGGCGGAGGGGAGGGGGGGAGAGGGGGGAGGGACAGGGAGAGGGGATGGGGTGGATGGAGGGGGATGGGCAGAGGGGAGGGGGCGGGGAGAGGGACAGGCAGAGGGGAGGGGGTGGATGGAGGGGGGCAGGCAGAGGGGACGGGGTGGATGGAGGGGGATGGGCAGAGGGGAGGGGTGGATGGAGGGGGGAGGGACAGGGAGAGGGGACGGGGCGGATGGAAAGGGACGGGCAGAGGGGAGGGGTGCTCTTCTGGGGCGCCCCGGGGCTCTCACCTCCTGCCCCGATGTCCATGTACTCGCCTTCGCCCTGTGACTGGCCGTGCGCCCTCCTGCAAGACAGACCCGCAGACAGTCACTGGTGGGGGCCCCCGGGCAGGGTGGGCCCCAGCCCCCCTCCCCCACCGGCACCGGCTGGCAGCTGGGGGACGAGTGGGGAGCCGCTGGGCTCCTAGGCCGCAGGCCTGATGCTAGGGGGATGGGCACAGCTGCTGAGGACTGGGGCAATCCCCATGCTGGGGGGCTGGAAGCTGCTGCCTCACCTGGGGCACAGGCAAGGGGGAGGTTGTAAAGCAGGGGGCACAGGGCTCAGAGGGGATAATTCAGCCCCCCAGGAAGGAATATGGGCCCCCTGCAGGAGCCCCCTCTGCACCCCCTGTTTTTATGTGGGGCCCCAGGCCAGGGGCTGGAGGTTCCAGCTCTCCAGAGACCCCTAAGTATGGGGTCCCACATCTTGGGTGCGGGGTCAGG